>NC_034599.1:107849144-107889318 GCF_900095145.1 Mus pahari | reverse complement strand
TAGACAGGGTTTCTCTGTGTAGTCCTGGCTGTCCTGGGACTCACTCTGTAGACCAGGCTGGCCTCAAACTCAGAAATCCGCCTGCCTCTGCCTCCCGAGTGCTGGGATTAAAGGCGTGCACCACCACACCCAGCTAACACGTCATTTCTAGGAAACAAAATATGGCTCATACTTGTGTTTTTAATGCATATGATAGTTTGCTTATGTATTTGACGGTCCTGGGGATTGAAACCATGACCTTGTATGTTCCAGGCAAACAATCTACCAACTGAGCTATATTATATCCTCAGCCCAAGCTCATTTTTTTCTGCTACCTAAATTCCCACTGTACCAATAAACTCCAATAATTCACTACACTGTTGTTGAGATTTAAATTGTCTATTGTCTTGCGTTGAATCAGAAAAGCGCGCGCGCGCACACACACACACACATACACGTAAAACAATTTCTATGCCTGCCTCCCACCTATATGAGCAAAACACCCCCACACACACACACACACAAAGCTTTCTTTAGTCCACTGTGCAGTCCTATGCTGTGAGAACTGTCCCTTCTGGGTCTGACTGTCACCTTGAATTCTCCAGTTCTGTAGTCTTCTGTCAGCCCAGGCTGGCCTCAAATTCATGAGCAGAGGAACCCCTGTGTAGGTCCTCCTGAGTGAATGTACGCTATTGAAGGACGCTGGCAATGTCCAGGACCCCAGCCTTAGCCACGTGGGAAAGCAGCAAAGCCTTCTTTCCTTTCTGGTCCATGAGAGGATGTCGATGGTGTGTGTAGAAAATGTCCACCATAGCTGTCTGCTGATGTTTACAGCCCAAGACTATTTCCCTACAGAGATCCATACTACTGAGATTAGCTAAGCCTGTCTCCTTGTTCAACTGTATATAATCCTATTTCCTTGTTTATCTGTGTAACAACCCTGCCCCCTGTTCAGACACATGCAATGACCCCGACTCTGTTCAATTCTATATGATAAATGTGCTGAGTTGGGGTTCTGAGGTTTCACATCAGAGAGCCCAGTTCATCCCACTCCCAGCTATTTCTTTGTGTCCCTTCTGCCTGTCTGTCTTTTCCTCATTCCTTTGCTGCCCACTCAAGACTGTCCCTGGGGTCAAGCTGGATATGTTAAAGATCCCCCTGCCTCAGCCTCTGTAAAAGCAAGTACCACCACCCCAATTATCAAAAAGCTTTGAGGTACACCCTACTGCTGAGGCCCTGTTCCTACCAGTCCCCAGAACTACAGAAGTCAACCCAAGACTCTGCCTGCTATGCTGAAGTTTTCCTCCTAGGTCTAAAACATGCGTCCAGATACACAGACTGAAACCAATGCTCACACCTGTTCCAGAATGGCTCAGTCCACTTGGAAGATCTGGTTTTTTAGCACCACTTCTCACACACACAGTGCTCCATTCAGGAGCTACCCAGGAGAATTTATGAACAGGGTCAATGGTCAATGCCTTTGTCTTTTCTGTTGCTATGATAAAATACGCTGACAAAAGCAACTTAAGGGATAAAGGATTTCTGTTCATAGTTCCAGGTTACAGTCCATTACAGCAGAGGAGTGACAGTGGCAGAAACCTGAGAGAACTGGTAATGTTACATCTGCATCAAGAGCAGAGAGCACTGTTCAGGACCCCTGCCTAGGGAATAGTACCCACTTAAGTGGGCAATTCTTCCTGCCTCAATTAGCACAACAAAAATAACCTACAGACATGCCCAGAGTCCGACCTGATCAATTCTTCACTGAGACTCTCTTCTCAGGTGACTCTGAATTGTGTTAAGTTGGCAATTAAAACTAAGTATCATGCTGGACAATGGTGGCTCACACTTTTAATCCCAGCACTCAGGAGACAGAGGCAGGCAGACCTCTATGAGTTTGAGGCCACTGTGTCTACAGAGCGAGTTCCAGAACAGCCAGGCTGTTACATAGAAAAACCCTGTCTCAAAAAACAAACCAAAAGAATATTTAGTCTTTGTAGGTTAATTCACTGGCTCTAGAATTTGTCAAAGCTAACTATCCAAGCTGGGCAAGCAGGAAGTGGGACATTCCTGTAATCCCAGCATATGGGAAACTGAGGCAGAGGGAGCCCTACAAAACTGAGGGCAACCTAGGCTACATAGATATAATCTCGAAAAATCAACCCAAGCTGAGGACGGCATGCATGGAGCCCTGGATTTAGTCCTCAGAACCACACAAGACAGGCATGGTATTGCATGCCTGTAATTCCATCAAGAGAGACAGAAATTCAAGGTCAAGGTGAAAGGCTGCTTAATGGGTAAGGTCACATGACCAGAGTTTAATTCCCAGAACCCACCTACTGAAAGTTGTCCTCTGACCTCCACAGACTTGCACACAATAGAAATAAAAGCTTCTCTGTGGTATAGAGCAAGTTCAGGGCCAGCCTGGGCTGTGACTCTATCTCAAAACATGAAATAAAACACCTTTAGTAAGGGGCCAGAGGGTGATGGTACTCTTCTACCTTCCCACCCTGACCTCTGCGGGTGGGTAGGTGCTTGAGTTCCAAGGAAGTCGAGCTGGGGCCTTGGACAAGCAGCTTGCCTATGAAATGCTAGGGTTTTTGGTTTGGGGGTGTTGTTATTGTTATTGTTGTTTGTCCATTTTTAATATCTAGCTTACACGTGTGCTCTGGGAAGTATGGCTATGACATGTAGCAGTGTTTACCCAAAACAACTTCCCTGCTCAGGGAAGTTGTTTTGGGTAAACAGCTCAAGAGATCAAACACAATAAGAACAAACGTCTTAGGTTGATGGTTTGTCTCTTTAAATAACTCCCAGGCCGATCTTATCTTCACTAAGGGAAGGATTGCTGCCACTGGCTGTCTGTCAATCTATTTCCCGCCCTTCCCATCTGTTGCCAGACTCTACCTTAAGGGTGGGAGTAGGCTAGGATATGTGTGCAACACCCTAAGCGATGCGGTCCTCTTCCTGGGGAACCAGTGAGTTTCTCAGACTTACTCTCAGAACAGTGGTCGGCAGCTTTGTGCTGCCTAGCTAGCAGGTCTGTACCTAGAGTGACGATGTCTCCCCTAATCTCTCACAGCCTAGATACGGTAGGCCCTCCTGAGACCTGGAGGCCATGTGCAATGAGGGCCGACTTTCATACAACTAGTTGGGAACTGTGTCTGAATCCTCTAGCGAGAGTCCCATGACCCCCTCTGCCACTTCTTTACATGAGCGATGTGCGAGCAGGGACCGGGAAGTGGAGGGGTGAACGGAGCTGGAGTCCACGATGATGCCCAGGATTCAGACAATGGAGAGCAGCATCGGAGTACAGATCTAACTTTATTGTTTATTTACATGAGCTTAAATATAGCTTCTTATCCAGTTAGGCTATGTATGTATTTAAGGGCAAATCGGGGTGCAACCTGTGCTGTTTAGCAGAATCTGACTCCCCGGTCCAGTCTGTGAGCCTACCCGTAAGCCTCTAGGGGAGGGGCCAATCCTCCGTGGAGATGTCCATGAAGACAAGAGAAGCAGCCATTGCTCTGGCCTTGGGTTTTTTGTGTTAACTCACCCGTATGCAGGGAGCCTTGTCAGGTCCACTGTGTACAGTGGATCAGGACTCTTTAAGGAGTCCCAGGAGCCTGTGGCGCGTTGTTCTCCACTCTCCGTCCCCCTTCTTCGTCCACCAGGTTTATCTCCACATCTCCCCACGGAGAGAATGGAAATGCAACTAATCCAGCTGTGGTGATCTTGTGCCCAGCAGGCACAGCTGCTGAACTCATGAAGATGTCAGCTGGTTCAGCTTGGAGGACGGCGTTGTGTAATACCATCTCTCTGCATGCTTTTCCTACCTCCCCCGCCCCAAACTTATTTATCATTTTATGTGTATGGGTGTTTTGCCTGTACATATATCTGTGTGCTACATACATGCCTGGTACCCTTGGAATCCAGAAAAGATCAGCAGATCTCTATAACTGGAGTTACAGATGGTTTTGCCCTGCCATGTGGGTGCTGGGAATTGAACCTGGGTCCTCTGGAGGAGCAGTCTTAACCCCCGAGGCATCTCTCCAGTCCCTGTAAAGATTTGTTCCTCATTTACGTGTGCGTGCGTGCGTGTGTGTGTGTGTGTGTGTGTGTGTGTCTGTCTGTCTGTCTGTCTGTCCTCTGACCTGTCATTGGGACCTTACAGAAATAGCTACAGTGACCGCCTCAGACAGGCGCACCCCCCTTTCCCAAGGTGGCTATCTCTACCTCCTTATCACTTACAAGCCTTCTCTCTACCTGGCCATCATAGCTGCCTAGCACCACAGATGAAGGAGATTTTCGGAATTAGAGGAATTGGGAAGGTAAATGTCAGGTGTGTGATGTTTAATCTCAATTCTCAGCCTGATGAGATCAGACTCACTTGAAAGGTGGGCCTCTTGCTCACGTTGTGGGGACCTACAACCCTAAAATTATTTTCACTGCTACTTCATGGCTATAATTTTGCTACTGTTATGAATCATAATTTAAATACCCATGTTTTCCGATGATCTTAGATGACCCCTGAGAAAGGGGTCTCGACCCACAGGTTGAGAACAGCTAGCCTAAGAGGACGGGGCCGCTAAAGAGGGAAGAAAGACAAGGAAGGACAATGAACTGTGGGGACGCACTCTGCAGGCAGTAAACACGGGAATGGAAGCTTAGAAAGTAAAAGTCACTCTTCCAAGACAAAGAAAGCCAAGCGCGGAGAACCCCAGCTTTGTATTGATCTGGGGACACCAACTTTGATACGCTCATTTACGGTGCACATGCACATAAAACTAAAATGAACACTTTGAAACATTTAAGAATATCCCCTGCCAGGTGAGATGGCACTCATCATTAATCCCAGAACTCAGGTGGATCGCTAGGAGTTGAAGCCAACCTGGTCTAAAGAGTGTGAGCCAGGCCAGCCAAGGCTACATAGTGAGACCTTGCCTCAAAACAACTTAAATTTAATTTAAAACACACACACACAGACATGGTTGAGAAATGGCTCATTGGTTAAAAGCACTGGCTTCTCTTCCAGAGGACCTGAGTTCAATTCCCAGCACCCACGTGACGGTTCACTACTGTCTGCAATTCCGGTGTCTGCATGCAAGTGTTACATGACATACATCGAGACAAAACATAGGTGAAATCATTTAAAAACTAAAAAATAACAAATATATAAAATAAAATGGAGAGGAACATATTTGGTTTTTGCATGCCAGTCATTGCTGGCTCAAGCCACACTCTCTGGCTGTGGTATTCCAAGGCGCCTCTAAAGCTCAGCAGTGTCCTCCTGACTTTAAGAACCAGTGACCATGAAGAATCAAAAGCCCAGAGGTCACTGAAACCCACACCAGGGAGGGCGCTCTCAGGTGTCTGGAGGCCTCTCGGGTTCCTGCCAGCAGCCCTGCTGACTGGATGCTCACTTGGTCCAGATCTCTCTCATGGGGCCAAGGCATCCAGCTTTATTTTCCAGACACCAAGTGCTAATTCTCCTGTGTTTGTGGTACCCACTGACTCCTCCATCTGAGGTCTGTTCCTATCACCTCAAGCAGGTTCTGTGCAATCCAAGATAGGCAACTCCACCTAAAGGAGACACCTCGGTTTCCTGGCAGCTCACAGCCCTCTCCAGGGACTGAGCTCTGACCAGTGGCAGCCAGTCAGGCCTTCTCATTGGTAGGCAGCACACTCAACTGTGTGTCCATGCATATGCCTGTCTGTGTACCTGACTCTGTTAAGGTCAGTGTCTTCCTCTACTTCTCCGTACCTTATTTTTCATTTATTATTATTATTATTATTATTATTATTATTATTATTATTACTATTATTGCATGCATGACGTGTTTGTGTGTGATTGGGAGATGTTTAGGAGTTGGTCCTCTACTTCCATGTTGGGTTCCAGGATTTGAGCTTGGGCTGTCAGGTTTGTGTGGCGACTGCTCTTACCACTGAGTCATCTCCCCAGCCTCTATTTTTGAGACCTGGCATCTCACTGAACTTACAGCTCCCTGATTGGCTAGACTGGCTGGCCAGTGAGCACCTGCCTCTCCGTGTTAGTAATGTACGAACAGCCACCACAGTGGTCCCTACACATGTGCTGGGGCTCTGCCCTCGGGTCCTCATGCTTGCTCAGAAAGCACTTCACACACCCACACACACACACACACACACACCACCACCACCTCTTCAGCCCCTGCTTTTAATTTCTGTTAAAGACACTTGCCTGGGCCTGGGATGTAGCTTAGTTGGTGAAGTGTACCCAGCATGCTGCAAGCCCTCGTTCCATCCCCCACACTGCACAAACCCAGGCATCATGGAGTCATCGCAACAATCCAGAGGGAGAGGCTACAGGAGAGCCTGTCTCAAAACAAACAATAATAAATGCCTTTGCTTAGTGTGCTGCCCTCTCTTCTGGTCACATCCCAGGTCCATGTGCTCGCTCATGCCTCGTACAAATCACAGACAGACAGCCTCTGCCACGGGTCCTTGCCTGCTCCTCTACCCTCCCCTTTAATGGCTTTAAGCCAGTCCATTCTTCCAAATTAAAACTCTAATAAACAATTCAGTTCCCTCGTCTGATGTCCCTGCTTCCTGGAGGTAGGAGCCCACGCACCATGGGCTGTGATGTTTCCTTCTGCAGCAAGCTTGCTTCCCGTTTAGAACAACTGAACTCGGCTTTTGGAAGAGCTCTGATCTCTTTACAAACTCTGCACATTGCTGAGTGGGATTAGCTGACAGGGACTGGGTATGACCGTGGTTTTCTTCAATCGCAGCAAACATACTTGCTAAAGAGTTTGTTCTTGACTGTTTGGACAGTTCAAAAGCTGACTGCTGTGATGGTTTCTACCACAGCACTTTCTTAGACAAGGGACTGTGTGTGTGTGTGTGTATGTGTGTGTGTGTGTGTGTGTGTGTGTGAGAGAGAGAGAGGGGGGGTGGTCTTTCATCTTTAGTTAATTTGACCATTTTAGATTTCTGTGTCAGCCTGTCCATCTTTCTGTCTTTTCTTTCTGCTATATCAATTCAATTCAAAGCTTCTCAGTCCTTCTTTTAAAAACAGCAACAGAAGCAGAGTTTGACGTAGCCCAGGCTGGCCCTGAAATCTCTATATACCCAAGGATGCTGGGATTACAGGACAGAATGCCATATCCTGCTTAAGGGGGAGGAGGTGAGCATGCACTCACAGTTTTGATTTATTTATTTTCATTTTATGTGTATGTGTTTGCCTTGAACCTAAAGCCTCTGCTGAGCAGCCAGTGCTTTTAACTGCTGACCCATCTCTCCAGTCTGATATATCTATATATACTGGTTTTCTGATCAGAGCTTTTCTGTGTAGCTCTGGCTATCCTGAAAGTCGTCCTATAGACTAAGCTGGCCTCAAACTCCCAGTGAGTCCCCTGCCTCTGACTCCCGACTGCTGCAATTAAAGTTTTAAAACTATGTTAGATTTATTTATTTTATGTGTATTAGCATTTTGCCTGCATGTTCATATATGCACTGAGTGTACCTAGTACTGGAGGAGGGCACAAAGGGTGTGTCAGTCCCTGGAACTGAAGTTATAAATGGATGTGAACCACCATGTGGGTGCTGGGGACTGAACCCTGGTCCCCAGTAAGAGCAACAGCTGCTATTATCTTCTGACCACATCTCAAGGGTTTTAAGATTTATTTCTTTATTATGTATACAGCGATCTGCCTGCATGTATGCCTGCAGGCCAGAAGAGGGCACCAGATCTCATTATAGATGGTTATGAGCCACCATGTGGTTGCTGGGAATGAACTCAGTACCTCTGGACCTCAGTGCTCTGAACCTCTGAGACTTCTCTCTAGCCTCTCAAGGGTGTGTTTTGTTTTGTTTTGTTTGTTTGTTTTTTGTTTTTGTTTTTTTTTTGTTTTGTTTTTCGAGACAGGGTTTCTCTGAATAGCCCTGGCTGTCCTGGAACTCACTCTGTAGACCAGGCTGGCCTCGAACTCAGAAATCCGCCTGCCTCTGCCTCCCGAGTGCTGGTATTAAAGGCATGCACTACCACACCATGCAAGGGTGTATTTTTTAAAGCATTCAATAAATATAACCAAATTCATACCAGTCAAATGCAAGCAACCTCTTTCCTATCCATATACCTAACATGGAACAATGATGGAAAAATAACATTTTGCCCAGTTGATAAGTGAAAGTGGTATCTTAATTTTTTTATTTTTATTTTTTGGCTTTTTTTGGAGACAGGGTTTCTCTACATAGCTTTGGATATCCTGGAACTCACTATGTAGACCAGGCTGGACTTGAACTCACAGAGACCTGCCTGCCTCTGCCTCCCAAGTGCTGGGATAAAGACATGTGCCACCATCCCCAGCTTGATTTTTTTTTAAAGATTTATTTATTTATTTATTTATTATATGTAAGTACACTGTAGCTGCCTTCAGTCACACCAGAAGAGGGCATCCGGTCTCATTGCAGATGACTGTGAGCCACCATGTGGTTGCTGGGATTTGAACTCAGGACCTTCGGAAGAGCGGTCAGTGCTCTTACCTCTGAGGCATCTCTCCAGTCCCCAGCTTGATATTTTAATTTGAATTTAATTATTAGTGAGTTGGAGGTTCACAGCTAATAGCAATTCGAAATGGGAAAGTTTCTTCCTAGTAAGAAATGAGAGCCTTGAAAGGAATTGCTCATCAAATTAAAAACATACCAGGTCATTAAAGCCAAAGGGTACAGAATGTCTGAGGTGACTGAAGTCATGGCACACATGCTGAAGCCTTTACAGCCGGCAGACTTCCTTCTGAGTGACTCTCTGTGCTCAGGATGCAGTTGGCTTCAGATGGCACAGTCCCCAAAAACCAGGGGTTGATCTGAGAAACTGCTCCCGATTCTTTACTTAGGGACCTAGACTAGATATTCCGAGTGTCTGTTTTCCTCCTGTGTAGAATTTAAAGGCGGCGGGAGATGGTACAGCCTAAGACTGGCATGTAGACCTAAGAATGGCATGTAGACGGAATGTTTATGTCTTTTTATATGTGTCTTTTTGCTCTGCTTGACTTTATAGGTATTTTTAATTAGTCTATCGGTTTTTATGTGCATGGGTGTTTTGCTTGCATGTATGTCTGTGTACTATGTGCCCAGTACTCATGCAGGCCAGAAGAGGGCACTGGATCCCCTGGAACTGGAGTTACAGACAGAGTCACCACATGGCTGCTGAGAATCAAGTCTGGTGGCTTCTGGAAGAACAGCCAGTGCTCTCTCTTAGGCTCTGAGCCATCTCTCCAGCCCCTCCTTTTGTTTTGTTCTGAGTTCAACCCCCAGAAGCTACATGATAGGATGAGAAAACCAACTCCCGCCAGTTGTCCTCTGACCTCCACATGTCAACTGGGGCATGTGCGCACCTACATACACATATTCATACGCTCAAATCTGAATTAAAGAAATAAACAAACTGTAATAACAAATGTTGGTGAAGATATGAAGAAATTAAAACTGCTGTACGCTGCTGGCAGAATGTAATGCCACACAGCTGCCGTGGAAAACGTTCAGCATTACTCAAACAAAAATAAGCACACGAAAGGGGGGGGGCAGGCCTTAAAGGGGGTGGGGAGAGCAGGACACCTGTGTGAAAGTGAAGTGGGGTGGTACAGGGAGATGAGGATGGGGGTGGGGAATGGCGGAAAAGAGGGGCAGAGAAGAGAATAAGCAAAAAGTAAAGCTGGGTTAAAAGCTTTATGAAGCCCACTGCTCTGTTATATATCTTAAAAATATATCATTTGGCCTGGCTTGGTGATGCATACCCTTCTTTAACCCTTGCACATAGAAGGCAGAAACAGGCAGATCCCTGTGAGTTCCAGGCCAGTCAGGACTACACAGAGAGACCCTGCCTCAAACAAACAAATTATATATGTGTGTTTGTGTGTATGTGTTATATGCCTATATGCATATGAATTGTATATGTACTATATAATGTATGTACAATTTTAGGAGCATTAAAGAGAGGTGCCCCACATGGGGAGGGGGGATAATGCTGTTCCCAGAAGCCGTGGTGCCAAGTGTGTGATACCTCCCTATGAGTTGTTTAAGGAAGCCTCCAGAGGCCCCCCAAAAGAATACAGACTATTGCCATCGCTCTTGGGTGCCTCCCAGAACCAGGTGTTAAGACCTAGGTTAAAATCAAGGTGCATCTGTCTTGGATAGTACATCCCTGCTGGTTAAGGTTCGTGCCAGAAGATACTATGTAGGCCACTGGGGATAAAAAGTTATCAGTGGGTCTTACTCATCAGTGTGTGCTACAATACCGAACTGTCAGGGGAGATGTGCCTCCAGGTGCCATAGCTGTTACAGGGGCAACCAATTGTTTTCTTTTTGTCTATTTGTTTGTTTGCCTGCTTGCTTGCTTACTGTTTTGAGACAGGGTTTTTTCTATTTAGTCCTGGCTGTCCTGGAATTCACTATGTAAACCAGGCTGGCCTTAAACTCACAGAGATCCACCTGCCTCAGCCTCCAGAGTTCAGGGAGTAAAGGTGGGTGCCACCACACCCAGCTCCTTTTTTATTTGTATTGAGATATTATTTGCTTTTGTGTGTCTGAGTGTTTTATAAATGTGTATCCTTGCATCACACACACACACACACACACACACACACACACACACACACACACACGCTGTGCCTGTATAGGCCAAAGAGAACACTGTATCCCCTGGAACTGAAATTACAGACTGGTGAGTTGCCATGTGGGTGTTAGGAATTGAACCTGGGTCCTCTGGAAGAGCAGCTGGGCTCTTTCTTGTCGACACATCTCTCTATCCCCTGCCCCCCATCCTTTAAAAAAAAAAGTAATGATAATAAAATAAATAAATAACAGTTATGAAGGCTAGGCATGGGGGCCCACAGCTTTAATTCCAGCACTCAAGAGGCAGAGGCGGATGGGTCTTTGTGAGCTTGAGGTCAGCCTGGTTCACACAGCTCTGAGGATGTGGAGGCAGGAAAAGGAGGGGTTCCAGGTCATCCTTAGTTATTTAGATGCAAACTTGGAGCAAGTTTGAATACAGCCTGGGCTACAGGAGACCATGTCTTAAGAAGGAAACAAAATGAATACAAAAATAAAGACATGAGATTTGAATTAGGAAATCTTGAGTGCGCGGCGGCACAGGGGCAGGACAGCAGACTGTAAATCACCTTGGCTGGTTGTGCAGTTTGTCCTTCCCGCCCAGCCTCTGCTCCTCCCACTCCTGGCCTGACACATTGTAACTTGTCCAGCGGATCCTAAGCTTCTCCAGGAGTGGCTCTCAGGCTTGGTTCTTTTTTCTCACAATGATCCAGTCAGCTGGAGGAGGAGCCGGCACAAACTGGAAGGCTTGGGGGGTGGGGGGTGGGGGGCACAATGGCAACTCTCACACCTGTGCACACATCTGGGTCACCTAGCAGGTTTTTGTTTTTAAAGCGCTCCCAAGAAGCTGGGTTTCTCCTCCACAGTGGCTGGTTTTAGGGTTTGGGAATGAGCAGGACTTTTACTTGTGACAACTTGTGCTGTCTTCCTTCTCACAGGCAGGGTCACTTGCTGCTTGCTGCCTGTGACGTCCTGGGAATGGCCAGCAGGTGTGGGCAGCCAGCTTGCCCAGGGAGTATCAGTTACCAGCCAGGGAAAGAAAAACAGGCTTTTCTTGTTCTTGGTTTTGAGTGTGCACTGTTGTTTGTCTTTTCCACAAACCTCAAGGAATCTGTGAGTTAGAAGAGACCTTGGCAAAGACCTGACACGCTGCATGTCAGCAAATGTGAACGACAGCCCATTCACCCGCTTGGCCTCAAAGCCCCAAAGCCCCCCAGTGCTCAAGGGAAATCCATTCATTCGGGCAACAGGAGTCTGGTTACTCTACAGAATCTCTCTCTCTCTCTCTCTCTCTCTCTCTCTCTCACACACACACACCACATACACTCACACACATAACACACATGCTCACAGTCTCACATATACCATACATACACCATACACAACACACTACACATGTACACACATCATGTAACTCACACACATAACACTCACTTTCACATATACTATACACACCACACACACACATTCACACTCTCACATACATACACACACCATACACAGATACCACATCACACACATACACTCACATACCACACATTCACACACTATACACACACACACACCACAATCCCCTCTGCAGCTATTGATATGCATACTCTGGAGAGTTCTCATGAATGAAATCAAACAGTACATGTACATGCGTGTAGAGGACAGAGGCGGGCATGGGGTGTCCCTGCTATACTGTATCCACCCTCCCCACCTTATTCCTTTGAGACAGAATTCTGTCTTAGGAACATTCTCTGAACCTGGGGCTAGGATGGCAGAGAGCAAGCCCCAGGGGTCCTTCTATGTCTTCCCCTCCCTCCAGGACTGGGGTTCAGATATGTGCAGCCTTGCCCAGCTTCTTATGTGGCTGCTGAGCCATCTCCCCCAACCCTCTTTGTTTTCTTTTGAGACAGGTTCTCTCTACATCCCTGGCTAGATAGATATGTAAACCCGGCTGGCCTCAAACTCAGAGACCCGCCTGCCTCTGCCTCCTGAGTGCTGGATTAAACAAACCCACGTGCTACCATGCCTAGATGATTGTTTTATTCTGTTGGGTCAACCTCCCACCTCCTCGTCATTCTTCTTCCATACTTCTCCCCATCAGTACTCACCGCAGCACAGAATTTCCTTAAATATAAACTCATCCTATGAATTTTAAAGAACTGTTTAATGGATGAACATAGGCAAGATACTTGCACCTGGCATCCACCTTTTAGCTGCACGGGAAACATTTTGGTTCTCTGGGGTTGCTATGGCTTCTGGTCATGTGACCCAAGGAGTAACATGATTTTTATGTTTTCATAAAACATGATCAGTATGTTCCCCTGATCTGTCCAGATTATTATCTACCTACCTTTAACCCACTGCTTCTGACTGCCCCTAGACTCCCATGACTGTCTCTAACAGCACATTTATCTAGGCCCCTAGCACCAGGCACCAGGCACATAGGTTGTCCTGAGCCCTCTTCTATGTAGGATGCTGCAATCGGTGTTCTTCTCCATGTGTGCTCAAGGATCTGGGGGTGTTTCTCTGCGGCACACATGGAGCGGGGAGTGCTGGGCTGACAGACACACACTTGACTTCTCTCGGCATTTTCTTCTTCTTTTTAATGATAGAACAATCCACCTAAAAGCGAATCTTTGGGAAGAGTTGCTTGTTCTCCCCATGCCTGGTGTTGTACCTCAAACTTCACCTTGGCGTCTGTGTCAGTTTGAATAAGAACGGCCCTCAAAGGCTCATATGTTTGAGTGCTTATGTTGGAGAGTGGCACTACTTGAGAAGGATTAGGAGGTGTGGCCTTGTTGGAGTGGGTGTGGCCTTGTTGGAGAGGGTGTGTCTCTAGGGAGGCTAGCTTTGAGATTTCAAAAGCCCAAGTCAGGCCCAGTGTCATCTCTCCCTTTCTGGGCCATTGGATAAGGATGTAACTCTCAGCTAGTGTTCTAAGGACATGTGTGTCGCCACACTACCACCATGATGACTGTGGACTAAACTAAAGCAAATCCCCAATTTTATATGTGTGTGTGTGTGTGTGTGTGTAATTATTGCATGTGTCTTTCCTCACAGCACTAGAACAGTGACTAAGACGGGGGGGGGGGGTCCTGTTGGGCCTTTCACATCAGAGCTGGGTCTCTAAGTCACCTTCATTGAGGACAGTTATGAGGTGATTATAACTTTCATAAAAGAGATTATCTGTGACCTCTTGGTGCTCTCCTTGGCCACGGCAGCTTTTACCTTGCAGGAGGGCTGACAATTCCGGCTACTAGAACAAGAACACTGTTAGAGGGGTACTCTGGGGTGTTATCCGTCTCTGATGTTCTTCAAGATGGCTTTGTATCCAGAGTAGCATCCAGCCAGGATCAGCACCATTTCCCAAAGCTTTGAGAACTTGCCCATTTGTCACCAACCAACAGACACACAGCAGAAAACCTCTCAGTATTTCCAGACTGTCTGCTCTCCAAGCTGCTGAACCAAATCTACTTCCCTGACGACTGCATGTGATGGGCCCATAAACTTCCTGGGAGGCATGAAGGGCTTTTTGTTCAAGCAGTGAGATAAATCTTTAGCCAGCCGAAGTGCACATCTACAATCTCAGCACTGGAAGGCAGAGGCAGGTGGATCCCTGTGAGCTTGAGGCCAGCCTGGTCCACAAGGAAAGTTCCAGGACAGTCAGGGCTGTTATACAGAGAAACCATATCTTGGTATAGACTGATAGACAGATAGACAGATAGATAGATAGACAGACAGACAAATAGACAGAGCATCAAGATGCATATTTGGATTCAGAATTTTACCTGACCAACCCACCTGCTATATTGGGCAGGAGGTACAGGCCAGCGAGTGTGCACAGAAGTGCATAATGCTTGTCATGATGTGTGTAACTCACACACAGTTGCTGAAGCACACTCCTCAGGCCCACAGCAACTATTCTCTTCTATTCCACTGACCTGACCCGACCTGACCCATCTTATCCTATCCTATTCTATTCTGTCCCATTGCCACGGTGTCTGGTTTATTCAAAGCTGGCGATCAAACCCGGGACTTCATAAGTTTTGAGCAAGCACTCTACCAACTGAGCTACACTCCTGCCCAACAGGAACATTTTGTTTGTTTGTTTGTTTGTTTGTTTTACTGGATGCCATCCCACCCCTAAAGCCCAGGCCTCTGGTGTTTCTGAGTTCTCTTCTGTTAGCTGCTGTCTGCAACCAGAAGTACCCCTTGTTGAGAATAGATTTCCGACTCCCTTCAGGCCTAAGGAGGAGCTTTGTGTCTGTGTTAGACAGCCTCATTGTCTGTTGATATCTGATCACAGTAGGATTTGCTTGTTATCTGATTCTCTCAACAAAGGACATAAAAATAGAAATTCCTGACTATCCTAGGCTGCGAAGTTACCAAGAAAATGATTTATGTCTTTGTTGACCTTGAACAAATTTGTTCTCACAGTTAAACCCTTTTTTTTTCTTTTGACATGACTAAAATTAAGCTGTGTATTCAAAGGACCTGATTTTCCTTCTTGAAGGGTAAGAGCTCATACCTTATGGTACTTCAGGAAGTCTTCCTTACAAGGGATCTTTGTGTGTGTGTGTCCATGTGACCTCTGTGTGTGTGTGTGTGTGTGTGTGTGCGTGGACACACACACACAAATAAGGAATCACTGCATATCTATCCCACTATTAAACAAAATTTTAAAAGCTGGACATGGCACCTGTGCTTTAATATCATGCTAGGAAGACAGAAACAGGTGGATCCCTGAAGCTCAAGCTACAAGCAAAATAAGAGACCCTGTTTCAAAACAAGCAAGACAGCTCCTGAGGAATTAGGCTAAGATGGGTTGTACAATGGTACATATATGTATGTGTATGCGTGCATGGCGGCTGGAGATAATCTTGGCTGGTATTCCTCAGACACCATTCACTTTCTTATGACAGGTTTTCTCATTGAGGAACTCACCAAGTAGATACGCGCGCGTGCGTGTGTGTGTGTGTGTGTGTGTGTGTGTGTGTGTGTGTGCGCACTGTTTTCTACATAGGCCCCCACCATGCAACAGCACACATTCTTGCTTGTACCTCACTCATATGCCTCTTCTTGTCCCTTCAGCTTCACTGACTGCCCAACCTCCAGTCACCACCATTCCATGGGCTACCTGAATGCTGGTCTACCCAGCAGAGGCTAGAAGACTGGGAGTGGGCGGTCCTTCCTGGGTGACAGACAGCTTGAGCTAAATGTGAGGGAAAACCTTAAGACAGCCTGAGGGCGGGTGACCAGAGGGAACAGAAGCACACTTCTTGGTCCAGTGCCCAGAAGGGCACACAGGGGTGAGAGGCAGGTAAGGCTGGGTCTCATGTGAGCACTCCTCATGGGAATAGCTATGTGGAGACGGAAGACAATGGCCCTTGTGTACCAGGAAATGGTCTCCCACAAAGTGTTCCTGCAAACTTGATGGGGCTTAGTATACCGATATCGACTGGTGAATTTTATGTTCCCTAAGATAATCCTTTGAGGACTTTCTCACATACAGAAAAGTATTAGAAAGAAACCAAAAGTGGGGTGCAACATTATGTACAAGACCACCACAGGAGAAAATAAATGTAGCAGAGACTGTCTAAGCTGTGCATACTAATGCACACTGTAAGGGCTGAGAAGCACGCAGGAAGCTGAGACAGGAGGATTGAGAATTCAAAGACATCCAGGGCTACATAGAAGAGCTTGTCGGAAAAAAAAAAAAGACAAAGACAAAAACAAAAACAAAATTTAGGAAACTATTTCAGGCAGGTGAGATGACTTGTGGGTAAAGTCGCTTGCCACCAAGCCTGACATCCTAACTTCCGTTCCTAGGGCTGACATGGTAGAAGGTATGTGTCAACTGAATGAGTAAGAGTTTAAAACAAGCTTGGCTTTCTTAGGAAAAAATTATTTCAGTTTTTCTTATTTTTAGATTTTATGTGCATGAGTATTTTGCCAGCATATACACGTATGTATGTATGTATGTATGTATGTATGTATGTATGTATGTATGCAGATCATGTTCATGCCTAGTGATCACAGAGGTCAGAAGAGGGCATCATATCTCCTCGGACTGGAGTTCCAGGCAGTCAGGGCTCAAACTCAGGTGGCCCGCTCGGCCGCAGGCATCTTTACCTTCTGAGTTATCTTACCAGGCTGGTTATTTTGAAATCCCATTTCTTACAGCTTATGCTGACAAGGACAATGATGGCTGTAATAGTCACCTGATTCAGATAATGGGGGACTGCAAACCTCCATTTTACTCAGGTGGTCTCAAGTGGTTTTAAGGCTAATGCTGCCATTTGAAATCAGAAAGCTGTGTTGGATGAGGTTGCTCTGAGAAGCACATATGGTTGGTAGCAGCCGTTGAGCAATCATCAAGCTGGCTACTGAACGCCTTCCTAGGGCAGTCTCTACAAAGAAAGGGACCCAAGTTATTGCTAAACCTGCTGGGCTTGTTTCTGGATACAAATCCCTTCCACTTCCACCTCCCCTGGCTGGCTGCACTGTCCAGTTGGATCTATAAAGGAAAGCAAGGTTTTCTTTCCTCGGGGAGCAAGCGGGGAGTTCATCTAGCAGGCAGCAGGCAAGCATGGGAAGAGCAGGCTGGCCTCCGGAGCATGCAGCCATGACGCTGTAAAGCTAGGTGCCTTCCTAGGCAGAGAGCAGTGTTCTTGAGCTGGAGTCTCCTCATTGTGCTCACTTCTCAGTTCTACCCTGAAGCTATTTCACTTCTTTCTTTGCTCTGTAGGTGTATGTTCATGCGTGTGCCGGTACATGTGAGTGCACCTATGTATGTGGAAGCCAGAGGTCAACCCTGAAGAGTGTTCCACTTCGTTTTAGAGACAGGATTTCTCACTGACCTGGAACACCTCAAGCCAGCTAGTCACACTGACCAGCAAGCTCCAGGGATCCACTGGACTGTGGATTCCCAGTACTCGGACTCCGGGACACCCGGGTGTTTCTGGGGGCGGAACCTGGGTCTTTGTGCTTACAAAGCAAGCACTGTGTCAACTGAGCTGACTCCTCACCTCCAACCTCTTCTTTAAAATCTCACCTCGGAAGCAGTATGCTGGCCCTTGCTGGCTTCCAGCTCATGTGACATGGAGCAGGGATGAGAGCTGCCCCTGTCCTCCCAAACCTGCCCAGACTGCAGAGCCAGGAGCATCCTACGGAACTGTTGTGCTGTGAGCCAGCATGCTCTAAGGGGCTTTCTGTGTATCAATGCCCGCCCAAATGATACCTGTGGACAATGGGGAGCACCACTTACTCTCTCTAGTCTGTGCTCCCTGGTCTTTGAAGCTGAGGAAGGGGTATCTCTCCCATCTCTCACTGTCACTTGCTATCAGCTCACACTGACAGCCACTGTATTAGTCAGGGTTCTCTTGAGGAACAGAACTGCTGGAATCAATCTCTATATAGACAGAAAGAGGACTTATTAGAATGGTGTACAGGCTATGATCCAGCTAGTCCAAACACTCCTGTCTCCCAATGGACCCTCACAGTCATTAGTAAGGAGGAAGGCAGTTGGCTGGCATCCTCAGGTCCTGGCACATTACACTAACTTCTAGAGTCTTCATTTCCAACTGCATAAGACTACCCTGACCCCGTTTTCAAAAACTATGCAGTGACAGTCACCATATCTAATTTTGTCTGATCAACACTTTGAAAAGCCAAGTATATCTGGGCATATTGGTAAACACCTTTAATATCAGCACTAGGGAGATAGGAACAGGCAGAAAGATCTCCATGAGTTTCAAGCCAGCCTGGTCTACATAATGAGTTTACAGTCAGTGAGGGCTACATAGTCAGATCATGTCTTGGAGAGAGGCGCGGGGGTGGGAGGGAGGCTGTTCAGCATCTATTTGCCCTCTGTCTTAGTCACTATCCTGTTCCCACGAAGAGAAACCATGACCACAGCAACTCTTAGAAAAGAAAGCATCTAACTGGGGGCTTGCTTAAGGGTTCAGAGGCTTAGTCAGTTAGCAGCATGGCAGTAGGCATGTGCTGGAGAAGTAGCAAAGAACTATATCCAGTCCACAAGCAGAAAGAGAAGAACGAATCCCAGCATGGGCTTTTGAGACCTCAAAGCCTTCTTCCTCCAACAAGGCCACACCCACTCCAACAATCCTATACCTTCTAACCTTCTAATTCTTTCAAACAGCTCCATTCCCTGTGACTAAGCATTCAAACATGAGCCTATAGGGGCCATTCTCATTCAAACACCACAGCCTCTAAAGGGCTCCTCTGAGTTGCCATGGAGAGCTTCTCCCTTTGTTTTGACCATGAGAATTGGATGGAACAGATCTCATCCTATTTGGCTTATGCAACCATCTTGGCCTCTTGACTGGTGTGATCAGAGGAGCATAAGCCCATCAGAATGAATGAGTGGAAGATGTCTCCTGGGACTCTACGGTTGCCACACCTGGGCAGAGACCAGCACTGCTGGTGTGAGGACATGGGTACAGCTTGAGAAAACACCAGCCATCATCCATAGTGACATCACTCTCTCTCTCTGTTCTTCTTATACAAGCCAGAGCAACCCATTTGTTTTTCCTCCCTCTCCCCCTCTCCTCTTCCCCCTCTTCTTGTTTTTGAGATAGGGTTTCTTGTAGCCCAGTTTCTCAAATTCATTATGAAACTGAGGATGGCTTTTAATTCCTGATCCTTCTATTTCTATTTGCCAAGTGCTGGGATTATAGGCAGATACCACTATGCCTGGCTTAGTGATGTTGCGGCTTAAACTCATGCACGCTACATATGCACTTTACCAACTGACCTACACAGCATCCGAGATGTTTCTTTTATTCTGCTTTAGAGTTGGAGAATATAGAGAGATGAATGTTAGAGATCATATCTCAAGGGTGAGTCCAGCATATCAATATGCATGAGCAACAGTGTGGTACCAGGCTTGTAAATATTTTCAGTAAATAAAAGAAACTCACTGTACGGTTACTGTCACCCATTAGCCTCATACCCTTGGGTAGGTAGGAAGATGCTAAAGGCATGTTGGTTGGTCTAGGGATGAGTGTGACTTGGGAGCTTCTGCTTCATTCCGTCTAGGAAGAAAGCCAGCTTCCTGATGAGATGCCTCCCCTTCACCTCCCTCTTCCTATAGAATGTGTACTGCCCGCAGTTTGGTTGGAGGATCTCCTCCCCCCAGCCAATCTAATCTAGAATTAGTCTTCTTGGTGATTCCAGATCCTGTCAAGGCGATCACCAACATTAATCACCACAGTGCATATGGCGGCACATTGCTTACTCCTAGACAGGAAGATCAGAAGTTTCAGGCCAGCCTCAACTACACAGCAAGAGGGAGGCCAACCTGGGCTACAGGAGACCCTCGACTAAACAAACCACAAACAAAGCCCAATCAAGCACTGCAAACCCAGTGCCCAGGACTATCCTTGACCACTGAATGGAGTTCAGAAGATGTTTCTTGAATACATTGTTTTTAAAAATCTGAAAGATGCTGTGTGATTGTGTAGTGTGCAATGCATTCTCCCACCCGAAGACCAGAGGAGGCACGGGGGGGGGGGGCAGTTCCTGCTCTGTCACTCTGCAGCATTCTCTGGAGACCAGGTCTCTCACTGAACCTGGAGCTAGGTGGTTGGCCTGCAAGCCCAAACAGTGCTCCTGTCCCCACAGCTCCCCAGGTGTTACAGGACGCACATGGCCACACCCAACAGCTCCCCAGGGTGTTACAGGACGCACATGGCCACTCCCAACCTTGGGCCCTCGCACTTACATAGCAGGCATTTTTACTTAGGGAGACATCCCTCCCATCCTCTTAAAGATTTTTGGCTTTGCAAAGGTTTTGATACGTGTCTCCAGTAACAGTGGTACATAAAGATATACTGTGAGTGTTTCCCAAGCCCCAAACCAAAGCCCATTCTTAATAACTAGAAAAACCATTTTGGAAATAGACACATTATCATATTTATTTGCTTTGATTTTGCTACCTGTAACAAGAGAGAAGGGCACGACATTTGAGCTTAAGATAATCCCCACATAAATTAGAATGTGGTATTTTCGGGAACTGATGTAAATATAGCCCTGAAGGCAGGCTTTTATGTTTCTGCTAGAATACTAGCTTATGCATTCTTATGATTGCTAAGGGTGCTACTGGCTGCCACTGGAATCCATGTGCTGAAAGAAATGAATTTAAATCATACTTTAAAGACAATTTTATTTCCAATCTTATTACCACTAAGTACATATGTGATTTACATGTCAATACTGTCAATACTGTTTGCTATTCTAAATTCTTCTGATTTAAACTAGGATGGCACTGCACACAAACGAACATGGGCTCACCAAAGGCTCTGGCTTAACATCCACTCCAGCTTTCGATGTGGTATCAGGTGGGTACACAAAGTTCATGGGCCATGGAGCTAGACCGGTTGGTAAAGTGCTTGTCATTCAAGCATAGGGCCTGAGGTTGATCCCCAGAACCTAGGCAAAAAGGCTGGGTGTGGTGGTAGGTGTTCGTTATCCCAGAGCTAGGGTGGCGGAGATAGGTGGACCTCTGAGGCTGTACCGCCAGCCTCGCCTACTTGGTGAGTTCCAGGCTGGTGAGGGAGCCTGTCTTAAGAAACAAGGCGATGATTCCTGAAAACACATGGGGTTATCATTTGCTCTCTACCCCATGTTCACACAGGGGCACACTCGCATACGTGTACACTCCCACACACTCAGTGTTAGTAGGTTCTCCTATTATGCAGAAACTTTATAGAATACTTTCACTTGTATATAAAGAATTCTTAGTCATAGTCATATTTATAGCAGGATCGCTACAAATGACATGCTATTCTAAAAAGAAGTGATACCGCCAGGCAGTGGTGGCGCATGCCTTTAATCTCAGCACTTGGGAGGCAGAGGCAGGTCGATCTCTGTGAGTTCAAGGCCAACAAGGTCTACAGAGCTAGTTCCAGGACAGCCAAAACTACTTGGAGAAACTCTGTCTTGAAAATCAAACAAAGCAAAGCAAAACAAAACACACAAACAAAAAAGAACCAATGGCTTCAGCTGCCTGGTTTGGGTCACATAATGCAGTATGTCAGTGTAGCTGTGGGGTTCAGGGGCCCCAGACTTCATGGACCTTTTTATAACTTAACTTGAGACCATCACCATTTTAAAAGTAAAATTGTAAAGGAAGCTGGTGAGATGCCCCAGGAGGAGAAGGCACCTGGTGCAAGCCTGGCAATCTGGATTGTACCCCTGGGACCCACATGGCAGGAGAGAACTAACCCTGAGAGTTGACCTTTGACTTACACACCGTGGGATATGTGCGCATGCACAGAAACATAATGAATAAATGAACAAACCTAATAAAAATTGAAAACAGAAAACCTACAGGAAAACTTACAGGGATTATCTCTTGTGTACTGTGTGGAGGCATCAGCTGTCAATCAAAAGCTGAAGGGGCAGCCAGCTGAGGCAGGGTTAAAGAAAGGGTGGGGCACCCATGGCTGAGGCATCCATGGGGGGAGAAGGGAACTCTGGGAAAGAGTCAAGTGTGAGAAGATCCTCCCTGGACCTGGAGGAAGTCTGAGGTATGATACTGAGGAGAGGTAACTAGCCATGGGGGAGTGGAGGCACAGAACAGAACAAATGGGTTAACGTAAGTTATGAGCTAGTCAGGGGACAAGCCTAACTTAATGGCTGTCTTAGTTAGGGTTTTACTGCTGTGAACAGACACCATGACAAAGGCAACTCTCAAAAAAGACAACATTTAATTGGGGCCGGCTTACAGGTTCAGAGGTTCAGTCCATTATCATCAAGGCAGGAACATGGCAGCATCCAGGCAGGCATGGTGCAGGAGGAGCTGAGAGTTCTACATCTTCATCTGAAGGCTGCTAGCAGAACACTGGCTTCCAGGAAGTTAGGATGAGGGTCTTAAAGCCCACACCCACAGTGACACACCTACCTAGTCCAACAGAGCCACACTTCTAATAGCCACTCCCTGGGCTGAGCATACACAAACCATCACAATAGCCTAGATATTTACTCATAAATAATGTCTCCAAGTCATTATTCAGGAACTGGGGCATGGGTGGAAAAGACCAAGTTTACAAATATTATTTTTTAAAGATTTATTTATTTGTTTTATGTATATGAGTACACTGTAGCTGTACAGATGGTTGTGAGCCATAATGTGGTTCCTGGGAATTGAATTCAGGATCTCTACTCGCTCCGGTCCCAAAATTTATTTATTGTTATATGTAAGAACACTGTAGCTGTCTCCAAACACACCAGAAGAGGGCATCAGATCTCATTACAGATGGTTGTGAGCCACCATTGCTGGGATTTGAACTCAGGACCTCTGGAAGAACAGTCAGTGCTCTCAACCTCTAGGCCATTTCTCCAGCCCTACAAATATTATTAAGAAGAAAGAAAAGAAAGCCGGGCATGGTGGTGCAAGCCTTTAATCCCAGCACTCAGGAGGCAGAGACAGGTGGATTTCTGAGTTTGAGGCCAGCCTGGTCTACAAAGTGAGTGCCAGGACAGCCAGGGCTATACAGAGAAACCCTGTCTCAAAAAAAAAAACAAAAAAAAAAATTTTTAAAAAAGAAGAAGAGGAGGAGGAGGAGGAGGAGGAGGAAGAGGGAGGGAAGGAGGGAGGGAGGGAGGGAGGAGGGACAGCTGACTGGGTACAATGCCCTTTTCCTTTAATCTTAGCTCTCAGAAGCAGAAACAGGTAATCTACGTGGGTTCACATGTAGCCTGGTCTATTTAGTAATTTCTGGTTATATAATGAGATTCTATCTTAGAAACACAACAAAAACAAAATCAACCGACAAACAAAAGCTTTGGATCAATGGGTTGTGACCGAATGTGGTTTATATACCGCAAATGAGAAAATGAAAGTACCTTTGTGTTTTATGTACACGAGCAAAATACATTCATCTAGATTATTAAGTCATTCTTTTGTAAAATCCTGTTTAATTTTTTTTTTTTTAATGTGGCAGTTGTTTTACTTTTTGAGACTGTGTAGCTCAGGCTGGCCTCAGTATTTCCTCTGAAAATGGTCTTGAACTCATTATCTCCCCACCTCCACCTCCCTGGCCGTGGAATTACAGGCACACAACGCCGTACACAGTTAGTGCTGCAGACCAAAACCAAGGCTGTGTGTGCCTGCAAACACTCCGCTGAGCTACACATGCCCTGGCCATGAATAGTTCTTGGGAAAAGAAAAGAGAAGAAGTAAGCTTCACTGTTTGGACGGCTTTCATTTGGTTTGGTTTGAGGCAGGGTCTCATGAAGCCCAGGCAATCCTGAATTTCAGGCTCTTTTTGCATCTTTTACTTATGAGATGTCATGTAAGAGTTATACTGCTTCTATAAGTCTGAGGGCAAAAGTGTTCATAGCAACATTTCTTTAAACTGTTAGAAGATGCCTATTACACAAGGACATACTCCTGAATGTTCTTTTCTGTCCATGAGGGGCCTTATTCCGTTGCCAGTGGATCTAAGACTTCTTATTTGGGAATAATTCCAGCGTGGGTATATGTTTATAAACCCAAACTGTGCCACACAGAAGTGAGTGGCACCAAATTAGAGTGAACCATGCCACTGCCATCTTTTTTTTCCCCAAAGGTTTGAGGCTTTTTCATAAAAATTAGTTACTCTAATTCCACAAAGTGCCACGGTTACATTTTAAAGATCAAGTTGATCTTAGTGTGGTGCAGGCCTACAGTCCCAGGTGAAGGGGACTCCCTAAAAGTCTGGTGTCAACCTGGGCTACACAGTGAGCTCCAGGACACTCAGGGCTCTATACAGAGACCCTGGGCTTGTCCAATACATCTCAATGAGCAGTGGTGTCATTCAGTGGCCGGCTGCATGTGGACATGAGGACATGGAGATGATGATGATGATGATGATGATGATGATGATGATGATGATGATGATGATGATGGAGGAGGATGAAGAGGAAGAGAAAGAGAAAGAAGAGGAGGAGGAAGAGAAAGAAAGGAAAGAAAAAATTCACACGACTCCATTCCACAGGGAAACAGCCCACTCAGGAGGGAGACCTGCAGCACCTGTGTGATTTACACAATAATTGGGCGCCCACGTAATTTATCCCCAAGGCAGGAGCACTTTAAGAATCAGAAAGGTCTTTGTTTATTATTGACACCTAGACTAAACACAGACTCAGAGCACGCCTGCCTCCAACATACGCTTATAGGACGTGTTACAGGAACAAACAGGAGAAACTGACTGAGAAATAAAGTGGCTGAAATAAAAGGTAATTAGTTCAGATCCCTTGTGTTAAACACTGCATTTAAATATCACATGCCAGGGCTCATCAAGATGGCTCAGCAGCTAAAGGAGTTGCTGCCAAGCCTGGGACCTGAACTTGATCTCCAGAACCCACTCAGTAAAGGAATTGAGTCTAACAAGTTGTCCTCTGACCTCTGCAGGTGTTGGACACACACAAGCATGTACACACAGAGAGAGAGATACACATACACGCGCACACACACACATATACACATATACACACATACCAACTATGTTTTTGACAGGTAAAGAATGGTTGTTAAAATGACCACTACATGAAAACTCCTTTTTTGGGGTGTTGGGGAGAGGGAGACAGAACCTCCTATGTACTCACATTGACCTCAAATGGAATCCCCCTGCCTCTGTCTCCTGAGTGCTGGATTCTAGGTCTGGCTTACTGAAGGACAAGGTTGTCCAGTACAACAGTGTTGTATTAGCACTAGGGTACATGAAGAAGCTTTGAGATAATTTGTTCTTGGAACAAGTGTATTATAGATGTATTCACTTAATACCAAGAGTTAATAAGCCAGCTCTAATGGGTAATTATTGAAAACCTTCAGTCCAAATCTCTTTCTTAACCCACTGCCATTTCCAAGACGATTAAAAACTTAATCTCCACATAGCAGATAATTACACGTGCTTGTCTGGCTTAGGAAATAAATAATCTTTACAGATAGTTTTCCCCCTAAAGATCCATGTGACTAGTGAATCTATTTCCCCTCCTCTCTGTGACAATAAATAGCATAAGGTATATGGGGAAGCACGCCTTACTGTAACGTACAACGTCAGGCCACCTTCAACTTTGCTCTTAGATATTTCCAGGGCAAAAAGCAAGGATTTTTCTAAAGGACCTGTGAAATAGTTTATATAAACATCTTCCCCCCCTTCCCCATCTTTTAAGATAGGGTCTCTCTACATAGCCCTGGCTGTCCTGGAACTCACTCTGTAGACCAGGCTGGCCTCAAACTCAGAAATCTGCCTACCTTTCTGCCTCTGGAGCGCTGGGAGTAAAGGTGTGGGGCCACCACGCCCAACTCAAGCAGCGTGGGTTTAACCCCCAAACCCTATCTCTCCAGATCTTTTTTTTTTTTTTAAAGATTTATTTATTTATTTATTTATTACATATAGGTACACTGTAGCTGTCTTCAGACACCCCAGAAGAGGGCATCAGATGTCATTACAGATGGTTGTGAGCCACCATGTGGTTGCTGGGATTTGAACTCAGGTCCTTCAGAAGAGCAGTCAGTGCTCTTAACCGCTGAGCCATTTCACCAGCCCATCTCTCCAGATCTTAAAAAGAAAATAAGTGTTCTAAAATTGTGTCTGTGTGTATGTCTCTGTGTGTATATGTCTGTGTATGCCTATGTGTGTCTGTGTCTGTGTGTGTCTGTGTGTCTGTGTGTATGTCTATGTATGTCTGTGTGTGTCTGTGTATGTCTGTGTGTGTCTGTGTGTGTCTGTGTATGTCTGTGTGTGTCTGTGTGTGTCTGTGTATGTCTGTGTGTATATCTGTGTGTGTCTGTGTATGTCTGTGTGTGTCTGTGTATATCTGTGTGTGTGTGTGTGTGTGTCTGTGTGTGAGCATACAAGCCGCACTACTCTGGTGGAGGAGAAAGGACAACTTGCAGAAATGGATTCTCGGGTCCCAGAGATCAAGCTCAGGTCACTTGTCTTGGCAGCAAGTAACTTTACCCATGATTGATTTCCAGGGGCCCTCCCAAATCCCTCAAAACATCATATCATAGAATAACTTAAGTCAAGTTTAAACAGTATAGCATGTATTCACCAACAGGATGATAAAATCATAGTTATTGTGATGGTTTGTATATGCTTGGCCCAGAAAGTGGCACTATTAGAAGGTGTGGCCTCATTGGAGTAGGTGTGTCACTGTGGGTATGGGCTTTAAGACTCTCATCCTAACTGCCTGGAAGCCAGTATTCTGCTAGCAGCCTTCAGATGAAGATGTAGAACCCTCAGCTCCTCCTGCACTATGCCTGCCTGGACACTGCCATGTTCCCACCTTGATAATGGACTGAACCTCTGAACCTGTAAACCAGCCCAAATAAAATGCTGTCCTTATAAGAGCTGCCTTGGTCGGGCTGGAGAGATGGCTCAGCAGTTAAGAGCACTAATAGCTCTTCCGAAGGTCCTGAGTTCAAATCCCAGCAACCACATGGTGGCTCACAACCATCTGTAATGATATCTGACACCCTCTTCTGGTGTGTCTAAAGACAGTGCATTTACATATAATAATAAATAAATCTTTGGGCTAGAGCAAGCGGGGCCAGAGCAAGCAGAACTCCTAAGTTTAGTTCCCAGTAACCACATGATGGCTCACAACCACAGTGTACTCATATACATAAAATAAATAAAGAAATCTTAAAAAAAAAAAAAAAGAAAGAAAAAAGAAAAAGAGTTGCCTTGTTCATGCTGTCTGTTTACAACAGTAAAACCCTAAGACAGTTATACTGTCTTACACTTATAAAGTATAACCTGATCCCAGTTTTGCTTAAAACACATACATGTATGTATGTGCAACATGTTAATAGGAAATTCTGGAGAATAACCATCTGGTGGGGGGACAAACACTGGATCAGTGTTCTCAGGGATTTCTCAGGGATGTGGACACTGTACCACGTAGCTGCCCCACCTTTGCTCTGTACAGCCTGAGTTTCAGCTGGGAAGACCTGTCTGGGTGGGCCCAGCCACTCCGAAGCCACGCTCACTCATATCTGAATTTATACTGAGATCCCGTCATCTTATGGGGCTTCCTTAGAAGAAGTAACCAGAGTATCTGCACATGGCCTCCGCTTCCTCTACATTGTGACTGTCCCCCAAAACTTGTGAATGGTTTGGTTCTTGGCTTTGTGTTCATGGATGGTAATGGTGGATGGTAAGAGGTGGGCCTAAAGCCAGGTGTGATAGTGTATACTTATGTGATAGGACACTGCTCTTGGGGAGACGTGAACAAATGTCCACTTGCTACAAACAGGGCCAACTAAAATAAGAGTACCGCCAAAGTCCAATGTTGTAGACTAGGGACCTTTATTGGGGTTCCTTAAAGAAGTATAGGAGAGGGCATGGTGGCACATGCCTTTAATCCCAGCGCTTGGGAGGCAGAGGCAGGCAGATTTCTGAGTTCGAGGCCAGCCTGGTCTACAAATGAGTTCCAGGACATCCAGGGCTACACAGAGAAACCCTGTCTCAAAAAACCAAAAAAAAAAAAAAAAAAAGGAGAAGTATAGGAGAGGAGTTACAGGAGCAGAAATTATTCAAAGACAGCTGTACCACCACGGCCCACCTCAGCACGGGTGACAATTTATGAGAGCTGGAACACAGGAGCTCACTGTACAATCTACAGGCAGCTCAACAGGTTGAAAATGGCCTCTTTCAGGCAGCTGGTCTGGTTAGACCCTCCTCCAGACAGCTCATTTCTCTCAGCGGCACTTACTGTTTATATATGCCTGGAGAGTCCTAGCGAATCTGGTCAGTTTCAGGGATTTCCAAAGCTAGTGACTTGTTTATTTCCTCAGTTTAAAAGCGCTTCCCTACCAGATAAAATTATCTCCAGCTTATTCCCAAGGTAGAATGTTTTGTCCCTGTGAAAACTGCTATCCAACCGTTTAAAAGCCCAGTACTTGAGCAGCTGGGTGGCATATACCTTTAATGCCAGCACTTGGAAGTCAGAGGCAGGTAGATTTCGATGAGTTAGAGGCCAGCATGGTCTACATAGCCATTTATAGGACAACCAGGGATACACAGAGATTCTGTCTCCAAAGAAAGAAAGGAAGGGAGAGAGGGAGGGAGGACGGGAGGGAAGGAAGGAAGGAAAGAAAGAAGGAAGGAAGGAGAGGAGGGAGGAGGGAAGAAGGAGGAGGAGGAGGAGGGGGGAAGGGGGAGAGAGGGAGGGAGGAAGGAAAGGAAGGAAGGAAGGGAGGGGGATGGGAAAGGAGAGGAGAGGAGAGGAGAGGAGAGGAGAGCAGAGGAGAGGAGAGGAGAGGAGAGGAGAGGAGAGGAGAGGAGAGGAGAGGAGAGGAGAGGAGAGCAGAGCAGAGGAGAGGAGAGGAGAGGAGAGGAGAGGAGAGGAGAGCCCGCACGCCTCTCCGTGTAGTTTGGGTCCTCAGGCAGTCTGACCTGTTCCGCAGCAGGGCTGGAGCTCCAGGCTGGAGCTCTGCAGCAGGGATGCAGGAGGTGCCCTGCCTTTCATGACACAGCTTCGCTCCACTGCGTTCAAGGACACACAGGAAGACCTAGACTTCGAGTCTGGATGGCAGGGGTCTCAAAGAATATGAATCCGAATTCTAAAATGGCCATCAGAGAGAAACACCTCCATTTAGACACCGTTTCACTGGGACTGACCTAAAAACCAACTCGGCACACAAGCCTTGCATAGTCCTTTAGAAATGAGTGGCCTCACAGGTGACAACAGACAGGTTCTCCCATCCCTGTCTACGCTGAGGAAACTTAAGGCAGACCAGGCACCCATGTGGCTTGCCCTAAGCCACATCAGTAGCACCTCAGCCCTGAGCTCTCTGCAGCAGGAAAACCTGGGCTGTGGTGCAGAGACCAAACCACACTGCTTCTCCCAAAATTGACCTTTCATTTCCTTGGATTTAGAAGTTTGGGGTCCTGTGCAGGTTTGGTGGTAAAGTGTTACCAGATCCCCGAGGGAATGCAAGTAGCACTGGGGACTGTGGTCGCCATCAGCCCTGACTCCCGGGGCCTGCGCCTGAAGCCACATTCATTCTCTGCTGGACCGTGGACTGAGGTGCCGGGAAACTGGACTCAGGAAGAAGAGTCATACAGCGTGGTTCCTACCTTTGGGTTTTTGTTTGGCCCCCAAAGGCATGTGTGTTCAGGGCTAGCCCTCAGCTTTGTGCTATTGAAAGGTAACAGAAACTCTTGCGGGTCAGCACCTAAGACAACATGGCGGCTTTACTCACTCAGATTACTCTGTGCTTCTGAAGATTACCTCAGCATCAGCTGTCACCCTCTCCCCCTCTGCGCTCCTCTGTGAGGAGCTGGACTGGGATTTAAAACCGGGGAGTAAGTAAAGTGTTTGCCTCGAGAGCATGAGGACCTGAGTTCAAATCCCCAGACTCCCTATAAAGCCAGATGTGCTCAGCCTCATCTGCAATCCCAGCTCTGCAATGGTTAAAAAAGAGGCAGAGATGGAAGAAGCCACCAAAGCTGGTCCATGTAGCAGCAAACAAGGTGAGGGCTGATACCCAAGGCTGTCCTCTGATCTCCACATGTACATCCTGGCATACATGAACCCATGACTGAACCCCAACACATGGATGCTCGCACACAAAGATTAAAAAAAAAAAAAAAAGAGTTGGGATCTAGAACCGGGGACACAGCTCTGGGTTAGAGCACTGACACACTATGTCCCCAATGCTGCCACAGCCAGAAAGAGACTCCAATTCCTCTCCTTTTGACCCCGGCCTGATCTAATGACTCCTGTAAGCAGAAGAATGGGAAGAAAATGATGTCACATGACTTCCCAGGCTCACACAGAAAACACTAACCTGCTTCTGCTTAGATGAACCCAGCTCCCCGAGGAGGTGCCAATGCCCAGCCAACGGTCCTGGCACACCGAGCCTTCCAGCCATCCCCACCAACGCACCAGACCAGGGTGCCAGCACCCTCGATCCTCCAGACCAGTCCGTCTCACCACTGAGCAACCTCAGCCCACACGCCAAGGGTCAGACAAACCACTTGGCTAAGTCCTGCTCAAGCTCCTGACCCACAAAGTCTGACACAACAGAGCTTGTTTTCAGTCACTGCATGTTGCCTAGTTTGCTGTGCAGCAGCAGTAATGGGACACACACACACACGTGTGGGTCCTGTGGTCCTCATGACAATCATTCTTATTTCTAGATCAGAAAACTCACCCGGTTCTGCCCAGTCGACAGGAAGGCCACTGAATAGTTCTCTGCTGTTTCTCCCGCCGTGGGCTGCTCCTGGGGGCAGAGGAAGAGGCCAGGATGAAGAAGCAGAAAGCTAGGGCAGACTCCGCATCCCGCATCCCATTATCCCCACAAAGCTGCTTCCAAGATCTTTCCCCTTAGAGACAGTCTCATGTAACATAGGCTGGCTTGAACCGACTACTGGCAGACAGCCTTAAGCTTAGCATCCTCCTGCCTCTACCTCCTGCCCGCTGGGAAAACAAGAGTGAGTCATGGCGTCCATCCGTTTGTGGAAGGGAGGAGACAGAACCCAGGGCTTTGTGCACACTAGCAACCATTCCACCAGCCGAGCTGCATGCCGGGCCCCAAGATTTTTGATTATTGTTCTTTGTTTGTTGCTGGTTTTATTTTGATTTGTTTTTGGGACAGAGTCTTAGCTCTGTAATTTTGGCTAGCCTGGAGCTCACTCCATAGACCAGGCTGGCCTCAAATTCACAGAGTTCTGCCTGTCTGTCTCTCTGTCTCTCTGGAGGAAGGCCTTTGCTATCCTTGATTTTTCAACAAACTCTGGCTCCGGTTGTTCTGCAGTGGTTTTTAACTACTGTGCCTGTTGCACACTGAATACTGTGCTGGATGCCGAGGCAAACACACACAAATTTCCTTCCACATCAAAGAAGCGATAAGAACCTGGTCATACCCAGGAACAGGTGTCAAATATAAGGGAATGAGGAGGAAGGGGGTGCCACGGGCATCGAGGATGATGGCATGTGGTTGCTGGGATTTGAACTCAGGACCTTCAGAAGAACAGTCAGTGCTCTTAACCACTGAGCCATCTCTCCAGCCCTCTCCATGGTATTTTCAAATTGCATTAATTTATGACTTTCTTTGTTCTGCTACTAAAACTCTGTGAGACTCCCCTGATGCAAACTAGTTCTGTACTCCTGGGCCTTGGCTGCTCATATGTGGCTCCAGGATAAGCTCTCTTTAATTCCCTTTGATATGAGAACAGTGGTTTTTGTTTTTGTTTGTTTTTATCGTCACTGGTTAGAGCATTCACACATCCACTGACTCACCCGTGCCCATGTACTAAGTGCCAGCTCTGTGTAAAGCCCTGTACTAGTCCCTAGGGGAAAGGAGGTCTCTGTCCTTATGCACTCAGTACCTAAAAAGATCACCACCAGGGCATAGTGGCTCAGCCATAGTCCCAGCACTCAGGAGGCAGAGGCAGGCAGACCTCTAAGTTCGAGGCTGGCCTGGTCTACAAAATGAGTTCCAGGACAGCCAGGGTTCCGTGGAGACACCCGATCTCAAAAAACCAAGAGAGACAGACAGACAGACAGACAGAGACAGAGACACACACAGTGAGAAACAGATAGAAAGAAAAATAAAGATGACCAAAGCCCAATCCTAGTAAGAAAATTTAAAAACTAAAGCATTATACCCATTGTAATGATAATTTAAGGGATTTCATGACTGTGTGTGTGGTGGTGGTAGTGTATATGTGTGTGTTGTTTATGAGTACATGTGTGTGCATGTATGGAGGTCAGAGGTGTCAGGCATACTTTTCCACCAGTCTCACTGAGACAGGTCTCTCACTGAACCCAGACCCTGGCATTTCCCCCAGGTCCTCCTGTCCCCAGTGTCCGCAGTGTCTCACTGAACCCAGACCCTGGATTTCCCCCGGGTCCTCCTGTCTCCAGTGTCTCACTGAACCCAAACCCTGGATTTCCCCTGGGTCCTCCTGTCTCCAGTGTCTCACTGAACCCAGACCCTGGCATTTCCCCCGGGTCCTCCTGTTTCCAATGTCCGCAGTGTCTCACTGAACCCAGACCCTGGCATTTCCCCAGGGTCCTCCTGTCCCCAGAGTCCACTAAGGTTGCAGATGCCCAGGCTAACACTGGGTTCTCGTGGGTGACAGAGATCTGAACTCAGGTCCTACCGACCCAGTCCAAGACTAACTTTTATTAGGTAGGCCTCACAGAGAACTGAGGCTTCAATTGGGTCTGACAGCATGAGTACGTTTTGCAAAGATGGAGGAGGAAGGGTGACCCAGGCGACAGGCCCACAAGCGTCAAGGTGTCAACAAAGGAAAATGTGTATATTCAGCCTGAAGCTTTTCCTTTGGCAAGAACATATGTCATTAAACACTGAGATGGGTCTCCATTCCTGTCACCCAGGGTGGCAAAGGGAGGTGAGGCTATGCTTACTCCCTTGACCCCATATGGACCCAGATGTGAAGCAAGAGATGGGCTCAAACCTATCCTCCCGTCGAGGCCTTCCGGGGTGGAGGTGTGCCCTCAGTGGGTACCAAACCATCTCTCCACACGTGCACGCTTCCCTCGACCTAGACCATCGCTCAGCAGGGGCAGAGAAGCTGTGGGTGAGAGCTGCTGCTCAGGGGAGGGGAGGGCAAGTCCCAGCTCGGGTCTGTCTCCTCTCAACGACACAACCACAGCTTCCCGGTCCCATCTGCCACAGGACAGAGTTAGAGATGGGATTCTTTCCCTAGAAAAGGAAAGGGAGGGAGTTGGGGAGGTGACTAGAAAGCCAGGTCCCCAGAGAAGACAGACACAGGGGGCAGAGTGGTGAGCCACTTCCTAGAAAGCTGATTTTGACGTTCCTCCTCCTCAGCAAGGGCTGTCTGTCCCAAAAGGATGTCTGTCCTACAGTGGCCTTCAACTGTTTCCTCTGATGCTATCCACAGAGAGAATGGGAGCCCCATCTCTGGATGGCTACACAGCTGGAGAGTGCCCCGCAGCTAAGTCACTCTCAAGGTGGGGCAAAGCTTAACCAAGCAGCCCAGAAGCCGAGAATTAAACTAAATTGAAAACCTCTGTGGACTGAGACATCAAATCAACAACAAATGGGCACCAAGGCCAGAATCCCAAACCCTGGTCATTTTTTCTTCCATCTGCTTGGAAAAGGGGTTGGGAAGAGGAAAGGTGTAACTCCATCTCCAAGAGCAGGGCTCCGGAGGGGGGCGGGGTACAGAAAGAGGCATAGTCATTCTGGTAAAGGTTCCAGAAGATTCTTTAGGTTGTGATTTTGCTGGAGCTCTTTACCTTCCTTAAACTTAAATCAAACTGTACAATTGTGTAACTGCCTTCTCAGAATTCACTAGCTACACAGAATTGGGATTTTCAGTATTGATTCTCTTGGTTGAGGAGAAAGGGTTGGGAGGTGGGAAATAGAGGGGGCTGGGAATGACGGAGAGAAAGCCCTTCATGCCAGGCCGTTCAAATGCTTCTACCACACTCTTCTATCACGCCCTGGGAGCTCCTCAATGGCCCACTCTCCCAGTCACACTCCACGCCAGTTAAGGTCGGCTCTGACAGTGGGAGCTACCTGCATAGTGGAGAAAAGTCTCCTGGGGGCGAGAGGGATGGCACAGAGGGGGAAAGGGGTTGCCATACAAGCCTAGTGGCCCAAGTTTGACTCCTGGAACCCACAAAAGGTAAAAATAGAGAAGTCATTCCACAAAATTGTCCTCTGATCTCTACACACCTGCTATGATACCCTCAGATACTTCTGTCTGCTCTCTCTCTCTCTCTCTCTCTCTCTCTCTCTCTCTCTCTCTCTCTCACACACACACACACACACACACACACACCCTAACAGTACTTTTTAAATTTACTTTTACTTTATGTGTTTTGCCTAAGTATATTTCTGTGTGCGGATGTCAAATCCCCTGGAACTAGAGTTAGAAACACTTGTGAGCTGCCATGAGGGTGCCAAGAAGTGAACCTGGATCCTGAGACAGGGTTTCTCTGTGTAGCTCTGGCTGTCCTGGAACTCCCTCTGTAGGCTAGGCTGGCCTCGAACTCAGAGATCTGCCTTTCTCTGTCCCCCAAGTGCTGGGATTAAAGGCGTGTGTCACCCCTGTCTGAAACAATAATAAAGAAGAGAAAAGAAAAGAAGAGAAAAGAAAAGAAAAGAAAAGAAAAAACGAGACAAGACGAGACAAGACAAGACCTGCATGATAGCTCAGTTAGTAAAGTGTCTGCCTTGCCAGCGTGAGGGAGGAGCTGAGTCTGACTCCCAGACACGGTGTACAGAGCCTGTAGTCCCTGTGCCAGGGGGCTCCATGGCGCTCACTGGGCAAACAGCCCAGACTACTTGGGGAGCTCTAGGCCGGTGAGAGAAAACAAGGTAAATGGTGCATGAGGAACGCCATCCAAGGTTGTTCTCTGACTTCCACATGTACACACATGTACATGCACAGCCATACACACAAGTGCACTGGAACACACACATGTGCAGGCAACACATACACGTATAAGAAATAATGAAAAAAGACTTTGATCTCACTAGAGATATCTGGAAGTGTGTGTGTGTGTGTGTGTGTGTGTGTGTGTGTGTGTGTGTGTCCTGACTGCAATAGAAATCACTACGTAGGGCTGGTGAGATGGCTCAGTGGGTAAGAGCACCCGACTGCTCTTCCAAAGGTCCGGAGTTCAAATCCCACCAACCACATGGTGGCTCAAAACCATCCTTAACGAGATCTGACTCTCTCTTCTGGAGTGTCTGAAGACAGCTACAGTGTACTTACATATAATAAATAAATAAAATCTTAAAAAAAAAAAAAAAAAAAAAAGAAATCACTACGTAGACCAGGCTAGCCTTGACCTCAAGAGATCCTGCGTTTTCCTCCTGAGTGCAGGGATTAAAGTCACAAGTCACCACACCAAGATAAACTAAATGAAACTTTAAAATAACGAGTGTGTGAGCAGTGGCTTGGACTCGGGGAGCCCCTAAGCTCCTCAGGTGACGCTCACCTGCAGCTGGGGTTGAGGACCACAGTCCTAAGACATCTGTCCTTGCTGTTCTCGCTCCCCCAGTTCACAGAGCACCAGTCATTGCTGGTAGGTGAGGGACAGGCAGGGGACCAATGTGGAACCACTGGGCACTGTCTCAGGAAAATGAGGCCCAAGATGCAAGTTCTAGCTCAGCCTAGCTGTCTTTGTGAACCCAGGAAAACAGGGAGCAAAATACTGTTGACTACCATGTCTCCCAGAGACCAGAGAGAAAGCTGAACTCCTCTGAGAAGAGAGAACTGGAATACTCCAATCTCCCCGCCCCCCCCCCCCCGAGGTTATGAGTAGCCAGCTAAAGAGAACTTGGTGTTTGTCTCTAGATGAGGGCCTACTTAAAGGCCGGGGCCCTCATTTGACTGTCACCTGCAAGCTGGAATGTCTACATACCTTTAAAAAGCCAACCCAGGGGCTAGAGACATCGTTCACTTAGAGGCCCTGGGTTTGCTCCCTGGCCCCCACACCGACCAGGTATTATGGTACACATTGTGATCCCAGCACTTGTGAGGTGGAGAAAGGAGGATTAGGAGTTCAAGGTCATCATCAGCTACATAAGGAGTTCTGAGTCAAGCTGATTGGGAGGGGGGGAAACCTCTAAAAGCCAGCACACACAAAGAATTCTGTGTCCCCAGGAACACACAACCTCCCCCCACCACCACCATCTCGGTAAAATTTATGTAAAGAAGAGGCTCGAGTTTTGTTGTTGTTTTCTAAGTATGAAGAAGGCTGCAGACTCGTTCCTTTTGCAGAGGAATCGGCAGCCTTGAGTTTCTGCAACCTCTTGGTGGAGCAGTGTGCTGCCTTTGGGAGCACAGGAGCATAATTACTTCTTTTCTTGTCTATGAGATGGAACGAGGAGTACCAAGCTGGCCAGATTGCTCAGGAGAGCAACTAATAAAAGGGCTGTGGATCATGACACAGATGTTGTAGAAATACCTCTCGTGAATGAGTCACCCTCTACAGGAGGCATCATTGCAGAACTGTGAAAAAGAGACCTCAGGAAAAGTGCCAAGATCCAGTCTGTCCACCTGGGCAGTGACGCAACCTTAGGCGAATGACCGAGCCACTCTGAGCCTCAGATGCCTCACTGCAGATACGGGTCAACCACACCCACTTTACAGAATTTCTCAGAGGGTTAGATAAAATGATGTGTAGAGGTGTTTCCTTTCCCACCTACCCTGCCTCAGCATTCAGGAAAGAGGCAGGGGGATCAGAAATTTGAAGTCATCCTCTACAGCATAGTGAACTGGAAGCTGTCTGGGCTACGTAAGACCCTGATTTAAAAAACACAAAACAAAACAATAACAACAACAACAAAAATCCATTCTTGAAGGGGGGGGACCAGGAGAAAACTGGGCCTTGGAAATAAGGGAACCCAAAAGATCCTCTCTAGTTAGCCTCAAACAACGTACCCATGCTCCTTGCGTTATGGAGTGAACCATTTCTAGAGATGGAGGTAAATCAAAACAGTCACGTGTGAAGTTCTGCCTCAATAACTATCCAGCAAAGCATTTAGAGACTCCACAGCCCTGTGTCTTGGCAGAAGGCATTGCTGTTCTGCATCCTGGCTTCATGATTACCACCTGCCAATCACAGTGGCACAGCCTGCATCATCTCTTCTCTGCCAGTCCCACCTTTTCCCCAGAGACGAGACACTAGTATAACCATGTGCCCAGCTACCATCAACAGGGTACCCTGCTCTGTGTCTGCCCCCTGCCTGTGCTGGGGAATCTAACTGGTTCCTCTGGTTACACATACTCCAGGTCAAAGAAAGGGATGATGAACTCAAGCTGCATGCCACCTGGTAATTAGCCTAGTGCTATCATTTCAGCTCAGGGTAGGGCCTTACCAGTCAGGTCCAGACCTCTCCCTACCTCCCAAAGCAACCATATGGAGACCAGGGACCGAAGGAGCAGTTGGTGGTTGCCTTTAAGCAAAAGGAGGTTTTTAAAAGGCTGGGAGATGGCTCAATCAGTAAAGTGCATGCCGGGCAGGTGTGAAGTCCTGTGTTCTGATGCTCAGGCCCAGGTAAAAAAACTAGATGTGGTAGCAGGTAGCTGACCTCCCAGGATGGGACAGCTGGAGCCTTCGAAGCTCACCGGCTAGCTGACCAGCTTAGCTTAACCATCTCAGCCAAGCTGAGACCCTTTCTCAAACAGAAGGCAGAAAACATGTGAAGAGTAACACCTAACGCTGTCCCCGCACTTCACACACACACACACACACACACACACACACACACACACAGGGGAGGAGGAGGGAGGGAGGGCGGACTCTTGACTTTTACAGGCAACAGGAACTGTAGAACAGTCTTCTAGTGCAATTTACCTGCTTCTTGCCAGGAACTTATTCAGGAATGCATAAATGTACTTTCATACATCTTTGGTGTTTTGCTTGCTTCTTGCTGAATAAGGACCCTAGCCACCTCTAAATTCCAGGAGTTCATCACCTCTTTGCAAACAGCTCATTGTCTATAAACAAACATCTAAATATTTGTTGGTACCCAGGGTGCAGAGCTCTCCACTAAATTCTTTCCAAAGCAGAAGTCCTTGGTAAGCAAAACGCCACTCTGGAAATGGCTTGTCTTCAGGTGAGGCGCTTGACAGATATAATTGCTGCCTCTAACTCTCCTGTCCTACGTTTGGTGTGCTTCTGGCTGCTCGGTAGACACATCTCGACCCTTCCTTGGGTGTGGCCAGCATTCGGAGGGCAGGTCCTTCTGCTCGCCCAGCTCCTCAGACAGGAATTCAAACGTGGGCGCCTAATGAACACTAATGAGCGAAAGGTGTTGGCATCAGGACCGCCGGCTGTGCTCTGTTCCAAGTCCTTCCTCCTGGCAGAACTTAGACTTGGCAGTGCCACCAACAGGGCTTTCAGGATTGGTCCACTGGCACTCAGCAAGGTAGGCCCTGGCAGCTGTTTAAAGCAGCTGCGGCCTTCCAGCTTTTTTCAACAGGTCTTGTCATTCTGTGAAACCTGGGCTGCGTTCTGCAGTGACCCTGTTCGGGTCTGTGGTGCTTCCTACACCTTCAGTTCTGCGAACTGGAACTTCCGGCTGCATTCTGGGGAACTTCCGGCTGCATCCTGCCCCGCCCTGCTCTATGGAGCTTCTCCTGTGGCTCTTGCCAAGTTAACTGGCCTGTTTCTAGAAACCAGGGTCTTTCCCACTTGGACCTCACTGGCAGACACGGTTCACCCATGGGTCACCATCTGCTTGTTTCTGTCCTGACTCTTTGTTTGATTAAATTTGACCTTCCCTCCATTATTCCCTGCTAAGCTGGCACGAGGGCGTCCTAAGCCTGGGGGGAGACACTAGCCAGTACCCTCTCTCTGCTTATTGGACATGTATATATCATGTGTGTGTGTCTCTTGTTTACATTTTCCGCTAGCTTGTGTAAATAGCTGCTGAACAAAAGTAGCAAGTGTGCAGAAGAGAGATGGCGCAGCGGTTAAGAGCAACGACTGCTCTCCCAGAGGCCCTGAGTTCAATTCCCAGCGACCACATGGTGGCTTACAACCATCTGTAATGGGGTCTGATGCCCCCTTTTGGTGTGTCTGAAGACAGCTACAGTGTACTCATATAAGTAAAATAGATCTTTTTGAGAGACAGACAGATAGACAGACAGACTTAAAGCATTTTACCCCCTAAAAAGAAAATAACCTGTGGCTATGATGTATTGGGCATGCAGAGTCTTTGTGTGTAGCCTAGGATGTCCTTTCTGTCCTCCTGCCTCTGCTCCTTCCTAAATGACAGCGTTACCAGTATATGACATTATGCCCAGGCCTAGGAATTGAACCTAGGCCTTCCACACGATAGGCCAGCGCTCTGTCACTGTGTCTCATCCCAAATCCCCTTCCCTATTTCTACCAGTAGAATGTTCACCCACAGGATGTGTACTGAAGAGGAGGAGCAGGGAGGAAGGGCTCTCTGACTTCCACATGGGAGGCATTTCCCTCTAGCTGTATCAGCAGAAACACCAGTCTAAAGCTTCCTGTCTGCCCGACTCTACCTCTAATGTAATTTCCTCATCTAGCCCGTCTCTCTTTGCTCAGTTGAATCTGAACAACCCTTGAAAGCAATGTAAATATTTGCTCCCGGAAGAAACTGTGCCCTAGCCCGGGCTGATCTTGCTGCCCTCCTCCTGGACAAGGCTGTTCCCTGGCCCATTTGTAGCCTAGTGGGTACCACCCATCCTTGCTCAGTCCCTGGCCCAGTCACAGCCTAATGAGGTATCACTCATCCCTGCTGCATCCCATCTTGATGACATGCTCCTTCAGGGAAGAAACTGCGTCTTCTTTTCCAAACTGTGTATTCTATTAGTAAAAGGCAAGTACATTTTAAGGCTCTTAATGCCGATAAGGATTTTAGGGGAAAGCAGGCGTGGTAGCTACTGCTTAATCTTAGAGGCAGAGGCAGGCGGATCTTTATGAGGTCAAGACCAGTCTGGTCTACATAAGGAGCTCTAGGCTAGCCAGGACTACATGGTAACATTCTGTTTTGTTTTGGTTTTTCTTAAACAAAACAAAACAAAAACCAAAAACTGAACAAACTTTGAGGAGTCCATCTTCTTCTTGTGACCAAGACCTTAATGAGATTTTATTTATTTTTTTTTTT
>NC_034599.1:107822128-107848919 GCF_900095145.1 Mus pahari | reverse complement strand
CCAGAAGAGGGAGTCAGATCTTGTTATGGATGGTTGTGAGCCACCATGTGGTTGCTGGGATTTGAACTCTGGACCTTTGGAAGAGCAGTCAGGTGCTCTTACCCACTGAGCCATCTCACCAGCCCTTAATGAGATTTTAATAGTCTATTTATCTGTTCGGGTTTTTTGTTGGTGGTGGTGGTGGTGGGTTGTTGGGTGTTTTGTTTTGTTTTGTTTTGTTTTGTTTTGTAGTGCTGGGGATTGAACCCAGGACCTTAAGCTATATCTACAACCTCAGGAAAAATTTAAAACTATATTTTTATTTTTAACCAACACATAGTAACTATAAGTGGTTATGTGTTACAGTGTGACACTTCAATACATAAATATGATGTGCAGTGACCAGATCAAGGTGACCATCATATAGCCCCTTGACGGTTGTTTCTTCTTTGATGGGAAAAATCCAAATAAAAAACCCTCTCTCCTAGCTCCTTGAATATTCAATTGCCTGTTGCCTATGACAGTTCCATGCGTCAGAGCGTCAGGCATTGGCCCACACAGCCATCTTCTCTCCAACCCTCCGGCCCCATCCACTTCTCAGGCGGCTTTGGTAGCAACTGTTACTGTCTCAGCTTGCAGGAGATCCACTGTTTAGCTCCCACATTGAGAGGATGCAGCATTTGTCTTTTTGTATCTGACTTATTTCACGAACCTCCAGTGCCATCAATGTTACTGGGAATGATAGAATTTCACTTCCTTTTCTGTGGGACCATCCCCATTGTGTGCGTATAGCACATTTCCCATTTATCTGGTAATGGTACTAAGGTTGTTTTCAGCTCTTAGCTGTTGAGAGTGGCTCAGCAATAAGCACTGGAGCACAGATGTTTCTCTAACATACCGGCTTCATTTCTCCTGCAGATGTGTGTGTGTGTGTGTGTGTGTGTGTGTGTGTGTGTGTGTGTGTGTGTGTTGAATATGCATGCGGAGGCCACAAATCAACTTTGGATATTGTTCCTTGTGTGTCATCCCCCACTCCCTTTATTAAAGATTTAACTTATTTTGCAGGTTGGAGATATGGCTGAGCAGTTAACAGCACTGGTTGTTGCTCTTCCAGAGGACCCAGGTTCAATTCCCAGAACCCACATGGCAGCTCACAACTGTAACTCCAGGTCCAGAGGATCCAACACATTCATCCAGACATACGAAACACCAATGCACATAAAATACAAATAAAATAAAATCGTTAAAAAAGACATTCTTTTGCTTTATTCGTGTATATGTATGCTTGCCTGAGTGAGCTTATGTGATGCACATAAGTTCAAGAGTTGGTGGAGGACAGAAGGGGGAGTTGGACCCCCTGGGACTCCGTGTACAGGTGGTTGTGAGCCTTCATGTGGGTGCTGAGAATCAAATCTGGGTCCTCTGCAAGAGCAGAAGAGCATATGTTCTTTTACCCACAAAGCCATTTTTTCCTGTCCCAATCCACCCCAGCTTGAATCACTGTGTGTAAAGTGGTGAGACAGGCCTCTCACCATCCTGGAACTCACCAAGTCAGCTAGACTGGCTGGCCAGCAAGCTCAAGTGTCTGCCTCCACCTCTCCAACTCGGGGACCACAAGTGTGTGACAGCACTCTCAGCTTTTGTCTGCTCTTTTCCCGTGATTGAACACAGTGCACATTTGGGTGGGAGCACCACAGGAGGGGGTCGGGTTCTGCTTAGTGCGTTATGTCGAGAGGCACACAACGTCTCCTGAGTTTCCTTGGCTTCTCTCCTACAAAGTTACAAAATTCAAGGAGGAGAAATAGCATTTTCTGGGAAAGGCTTTGAGATGATGTAAATGGTCTTTATCATTATTATTATTATTATTATTACTATTATTATACTTATTCACAAATCCTAACATCCATTGATGTTTCTTGCCTGAACTAGCCATACTTAATTTAAAAGTGATGGAATAGTAAAAAGAAATAAATGGCAGGTGGCCCTATGAAGACAACCTTATAAATGAGACTGTGCCATGCTCTTTTCTTAGATAGCAGGCAGCAGCTACAAATTATCCACTAAATTATTTAAATTACTCTTGACTTCTAGGCACTCTGAGCCCACGGGAGGGCTGTATCTCATTTGTTTATTGGAATTTATGACCCTGTAGCCAGAATGTCACTGTGTATCCCCTGTGAACAAATCTTCTGGGATCCCTTGGCACTTAGCAGTTCTTGAACAGTTTGCCTGGCGCTTGTGCCAACGAAGATGGCTGGAGACTGGTATGATAGCTTGTCTTTTGTTTTAATATTTTTAAATTTTAATTCTAAATAGATTTGTTTTCATTTTTAATTATGTTTGTATGGGGGCTGTGATCGCTCATCTTTTGTTTTAATTTTAGTACATTTGTTTTCATTTTTAATTATGTATGTTGGTTGGGTGGTATTTATGTGAGTGTTGGTACCTTGGAGGCCAGAAGCATCAATTCTCCCCCTCCCCCCTACCCTCCTCTCCCCTCCCAGATCTGGAGTTACTGGCCATTTGTGAGCCATCTGATATGAATGTTGGGAGCCAAACTTGAGAATTCTTTACAAAAGCATCAAGCACTTTTTTTTTTTAAAGATTTATTTATTTATTATATGTAAGTACACTGTAGCTGTCTTCAGACACTCCAGAAGAGGGCATCAGATCTTGTTAGGGGTGGTTGTGAGCCACCATGTGGTTGCTGGGATTCAAACTCTGGACCTTCGGAAGAGCAGTCGGGTGCTCTTACCCACTGAGCCATCTCACCAGCCCCATCAAGCACTTTTCAAACACTAAGCTATCTCTCCAACCCCCAGATGAAGTTAGAAGTTTTGTTTTCATTGTTTTGTTTGAGACAGGGACTCACTGTGTAGTTTGGGCTGGCCTGAAACATACTGTGTAGCTATGTAGACCAGGCTACGCTGGAACTCTTATCCGTCTGCCTGCCTCTGCTTCCCGAGTGGGATTGAGCATGTGAACCCCCACACTTGGCTGTTTTAACTTTGTATTCATAGTTGGAGTGGGGCTATCCCAAAGCATGTGTTTCGAGGTCAGAGGATAACCCAAGGGTATCAGTTCTTCTTTCTGCTCCGTGGGTCCCAGCCTTGGTGGCAAATGCTTAGCCCAGGAAGCCTCCCATCTTCCTGATTTCTTCTTTGGTTTTGTATTCCTACAGATCTCAGATCTCAGTTCTGTTCAACACAAAGTCCTCAGGGACGAGTTTCTTAAGTTCGAAGAAAAATGTAGTTGGTGAGAAATCTAACTGAATCTGACTGGAGCTATTTATTACCTTGGTTTGTCTCCTTGGTAGGTTAGGAGATGAGCATAACCCTGTGAGGCTCCTTCCATGCAAAGATGATGTCTGTTTTTCCTGTTCAGATCTGGCTGGCCTTTGCCAGTAGAGTCTGTTGTCTGTGTGTTTTGTTTTGAAGATGCTATGTACCTTGAGGGTCTGGGCCTGAGGTCCCAGCTTGTGATTGTTCATCTTCAGGTTATCTTTATTGGATTTAGAATCGCCTAGGAGGCACACCTCTGAGTGTGCCTGAGGAAGAGTCTCCAGGGAAGTTTAACGAAACTGAGAAGACTCTCCCTGTGAACATGGGTGGGACACTACCATGGACACTTGGACATGAGATGGGAAAAGCCAACTGAGTATCACACACACACACACTTTTCTCTCAGCTTCCTGACTGTGGGTACAGTGTGGCCAGCTGCAACATGCTTGTGCCAACAGACCTCTCTCCTGTTATGACGACTGTATCCTTCTCAAACTGTGAACTCCAGTGAGCCCTCCCTTCTTTAAGTTGCCTTTGTCAGGGACTTGAAGAAACAAGAAAAGTAACTAATGTATCTCTCTTGCCCTTCTTAGTAGCCAGCAGCTGCAGAGCCCACCATGCTGCAAGAGAGTTCAGCTTCATGGAAGAGCAAGCCCAGTGAGTGTAGCATCTATGGGAGGGACACCTTCTCAATTACCTAGCCCAGCCAGTTCCCAGATGAGAGCATGCCTCCAACCCCTGCCTGCCAAGCCTAGCTGCAATTCATAGTCAACAGTTTCCTGGGCAAATAAAATGGTGGTTTGAAGCTGCCGATGTTCAGAATCATTGTTATACTGTGATATATAATCCCAACACATACATATTCCCACTACAGAAAATTAGTACAGTTGACTGGGACCTTGTACAGGATCATAGGGGAGGCAGGTGGTGAAGAGAACTTGCTGCATAAGCCTGAGGACATGAGTTCAAACCCCCAGCATTCATATAAAAAGCCAGGTCTGGTCACAAACTTGTCTTTAGTTCCAGAGCCATCAGAGGTGGATACAGGGGGACCACTGGGGTTTGCTGGATGCCAGCCTAGCTCCAGGATCAGTGGGAAACCCTGACACAGTGACAGAATACAACACTGAATGTCCTCCTCTGGCCTCATACACACGCACTAACACCCCCTACACACACTCACCCTCTACACACATTCACCCACACACACACATATACACATACACACTCATGCCCCACATGCATGCACACACACAAAGAAAATGGCATATATATACTTATTTTACTTTTTAAAGATTTATCTTTATGTACACGTCTGTGTCTTTGTTGAGTGTGTGTGAGGTGCAGCTGCCTGAGGAATCCAGAAGAGGGCGTTGGATCCGCTGGAGCTAGAGCTGCAGGTGGTTACGAACTGCTTGACATGGGTGCTGGGGACCCAACTCAGGTCTTCTGTAAAAGCAGTGTCACTCTTAGTGCCTGGGTCATCTCTCCAGTCACTTAGTCTATCTTCCCAAAGTAAAGCCAGACTCCTGAAAACCATCCTGCCCCAAGGGTCTCAGAAAGGGAGTGTCCTTTGTATTATGAATAGAATCGCTGAGACCTCAAGTCTTCAGTATTGGGTATGTGTTGCCTTAGGCTTCTCCAGATACCCATGTTTCTCACTTCCAAGCCGTATTAGCAATTTCTCTGAGCACTTGGTTTTAGGAGGCTCATTCCCATACAGCTTCCTAGCTCTGCCCTCAGTGGACTGGTCTACACAGGGGTCTAAAAACGTGAATTCCCGAAGCTGGAAAGGTGGCTCAGTGGTTAAGAACACTGACTACTCTTTCAGAGGATGTGAGTTTAATTTCCAGCACCCACACGGCAGTCCACAATGTCTGTAACCCCAGTTCCAGGGAACCAGACACTACCATGCACATGAAATATAAACAAATAAATAAATGAAGATGTAGTGGTCTATGCCTTTAATCCCAGACCTACTTGATGTCAGGGGGTGGCAGGTAGGTGGTGCCTCAAGGAAAAAAGAATTTTTTTCATTGGTGGTGGGAGGAGAGACTGGGTCTCACTATGTAGCCCAGCCTGGCCTCAAACCCTGTATGGAGCCCAATATGACCTTGAACTATTTATTTTTGAGATAGGGTTTCTGTATCCAGGCTGAGCTCACTATGTAGCACAGTCTATTTGAGACAGGATCTCACCCTGTAACTTAAAGCTAGCTTTGAACTCTATCCTCCTGCCTCAGCTCCCCCCAGTGATGGATTTTCGGTATGAGCCACCACACTGAAATTGTTGGATATCCCTGAAACACTTTACCCTAGAGGTCCCAGGGTTAAACTCTCCCCGCCCCCACCCCACCCTCAAGACAGGATTTCTCTGTGTATCTCTGGCTGTCCTACAACTCACTCTGTAGACCAGGCTGGCCTGAAACCTCTACCTCTCTAGGCTAGGATTAAAGGCTTGCAACAACAACACCCGGTTTAAAAAGATGTTTTTGTTTGTTTTATTTTTTTTTTTTTCAAAATCAGGGTTTCTCTGTACATCTCTGGCTGTCTTCTGACTCACTCTGTAGATCAGGCTGGCCTCGAACTCAGAGATCTGCCTGCCTCTCTGCCTCCTGAGTGCTGGGATTAAAGGTGTGAACCACCACCTCCCATAAGCCAACTCCTATTAGCTTGCTATTTGTGCTTTCCTTTTGGATCCACCAATAGGATACACTTTCTGACAACTTTTAAAATCTGATATGCCTTCACTTTGAATCAAAACCCACTTGGTGGGTTCAGATTAATTGTCTCTTGTCACTCTTCACAGAACAAGAGGGGGACAGGCACATGGAAGCAGATCGTTTTAGCCAGATGTCCATCGTCCATCAAAGTCTGTCTTGAGACACGGGTGGTACCACTGAGGTTCAGTAAAGCAGAACCAATAACTTCATGCTAATTACACAAGTACCCAGGGTTCTGGGCAGCACTCACCTGACTGGCACACAGCTGCCCACGCAAGGAGATGTCCACCCTCTTCTCCCTGACCCCAGGAAGCACAGCTAGCTTGTCATAAACATCACTTTGCACCGACGGTTCCTTTCAAGTTTGAAACAAGTTCCCCCCACCCCCGAAAGCTAATGAGATCTGTCATATTGATACATCTTGACCAGGAACCCCGAACACCTTACATCTTCCTCTCCATGATCCAGCTAGTCTCCGCCAGAGTTGTGGAGAGCGCCTGGAAGCCTCTTGCTCTCACTCCCGGGCGATTAAGTTGGTTCCTCAAATTGTTCCGGGCAGGAGGGGCAGGAAACAGCGCCGGCTTTGGTGACCTCTGCAGCGGAGTGGGTGAAGGCTGTCCAAGCGGCCTCATATCGATCCCTGGTCTAAGGTCTGGTTGGGTCACAATTCTAGCCTCCCTCCGCCAACCGCCTGGTTGTCTGAGTCCGGGAGCCGCCACGTCCCTAGAGGCCTGGGTTTCCTTAAGAGGCCCTGCTGCTAGTCCGGCCAGGTGGGAGGAAGCTGGTCCAAGTCTGGTGGCCCTAGGTGGGCGGAGCCTAATTGTGGCTCGAGCTAGGAGGAGTGTGACCAGGAGGTGCCGCTCACCCTTAGCGATCCGGTACGCGTCCCTGCACCCCCGAGAGCTCTCAGTCCCCGGGAGACAGGTGCTGTGGCCGCGCGGCGGCGCCCCCGAGGGGAGGTCCTGGAGTGCCCGCCCTCCCCCGCCCAGTCTACGCCCCTCCTCTTCTCTCCCCTCCCCCGCCGTCCACTGCCACCGGTCGCCAGCGATCCCGTTCCCGGGTCCCCGAGCAGACCCGGAGTGCGCGCGACGAGGTGTTGGGACACTTGTGGACCTGACCCTGGAGATCACCCGGGTTTGCCCGCCTCCCATCAGCCGCGATTCCCTGGCCCGCAACCCTGAACCCAGGGAACTCATTGGGTGGGGGTAGGGTCCTCGGGGACCCGGGCCAGCTCCCAGGGCGACGATGGAAGAGCAGCAGCGCGCGCGCTCGCACACGGTCACCACCACTACCAGCTCCTTCGCTGAGAACTTCTCCACCACCAGCAGCAGCTTCGCTTACGACCGAGAGTTCCTCCGCACCCCGCCGGGGCTCCTGATCGTAGCCGAGATCGTAAGTGTCGGGCCGGGCCGGGCTGGGCCGGGCAGAGGGAGGCAGGTGGACTCGGCTAGCTCGCGCGCCTCCAGCTCCGCCCACCGAGCTGGCTCCGGTCTTCCCGCGGGCTCCGGGAACACTCTTGAGCTTCGTTCGACTTCTTTGTAAAGTGCAAAACTCACATCCAGGTTCTTTCACCTGAGGCTCCCTTGGGGACCGGGGTCGTGACCCTCAGGATGTCTGCTGTGGGAGGCATCTCACAGCTTGCTGTTTTCTTTCGAGGGATGGTGGTCTTTCCCGAGAGTCGGATACTTTGGTGGGCGTTTATAGATCGTGGGTGTCTGGAATACGTAGGGCCTACCTCACCTGATCTCCACGTGCACGGGTCCCTAAAAAACAAAGCTTTTTATCAAACTGACCCTTCCAAAGTTGCTGGACTGGAACCCAGAGCTTCACGTGCCAGTCGGATGCTCTATCGCTGAGCCGCACCCCCAGTTCTAAAAAGCTTTCCTATTAAAAGTTATAAAGGAGAGAACTTCTGCGTAATTATCTTCCTGTGATCAAATTGAGATGAATCAAGAACATTTCCCTGAATAAATCTGAGAATCTCAACCTCTTTGAAACCTTGAGAGCCGCTGTACGGACCGTGCACATCCTGGTGGGGGCTGGGCAAGTGCCTGGGAGGGAGGCAGGACTTGTACGTGCTGTTCCTGGGAAGCCAGGCCTTCCGCCTGGAGTTCTGTTGACTACTGGTAGCGGCCACTATCTATTGTCCTCGCCCACTGCCAGGGTGTCTGTCCTGAAGGAGCTTCTAAGCGTGTGTAGTTCCTGAAGCGCTCTCCCTTGAAGGCGGTTGCAAGTAAGCTTATTTTACACGCGAGGAAACTGAGGTTCGGAGAGGAGGCGGAAATTTACTCTTGTTGGCAGAGCTGAGATTCAAGCCTATGTCTGCCCTTTTCTTGCTCTCTGCTCTTACCTGCTAAGGAGCGTCGACTCCCTTTCTGTTGCATCTCAGACCCAAGGAAACATTTGTGAAACTGAAATCCAGCCCATAGGAAAGCTAGAGAATGGGGGCGGAGATCGTGGGGTACAGTGGTTGAGCGTGCATGGACCCTCTGAGAAACCTTAAGCAGCCCCTGTGTGTTTCCTGGGAGCTTGCTGATTCAAGGCCCAGATCCACCCCAGACCCACCCAATCAGCTTCCACGGAAAGTTGGGAAAGTGTTGGCTTAGCTCATCTCCAAAACGGTTGGCCCAGGCAGCCCCAGGGGTATCTGCAGCCCTATTAAATAGCCCTAAGTATTACAGTCACAGTGCAAGGCCTGGCCTGGCTCAACAAATATTTGCTGTGTGAGTGAGGGAGTTGGCAGGCTCTCCTGCTTCAGAAAAGCAAATAGACGCTCAAGTGACTGAGTTGGGGCTTCTGTGGGGTGGCCCGGACCACCACCACCTTGTGTTGACGCGTTTGCCGCCCTCGTGCTCTCTGTTACATACCTTCAGAAAATAGGAAAGCGAAAGAACTGTCAAGGACCCTTCATCCCATCACTAAGTCGAACTACTGCTGATGTGTTGACGTGGCTCTATAGGCTGCAGTGAGCTCCTCCAAACAGTTTTTGGGTTTGGTGCGTGTGTGCATGGGCATGTGTGGCTATGCTCATCCAGGTGTGGCAGATGCAGGAGAGTGACAAGTGGGTGTCTTCATATTCCCCTTCTTTACTTGGGAGGGGGATGTGGCCTGTGGAGGTCAGAGGACAACTTATGGCAGCCTATTCTGTCCTTCTGCCAAGTTGCCCTTGGGATTTGAAGGACGCTGTCAGGATTGGTGGCAAACATCTTTTTTATCCATGGAGCCATCTGACCAGCCCTCCACCTTATTTTTTGAGACACAATCTCTCACTGAACCGGGGCATTTAGTTGAGCCTCTGGGATCTACTTGTCTCAAACCCCATTTATAGCCGTGTACCACCGTACCCAGATTTTTACATGGGTGCTGAGGGGCCAACATCAGTACTTCTGGGCAGCAGGCACTTTATCCACTGAGCCATCTCCCCAGTCTCTGCCCTTCTTTGTCAGACAGAGATAGCAGTGCCTGTTTTAGAGTCAAATCATCCTTGAGCCGGGCATATGCCTTTTATCCCAGCATTTGAGAGGTATGGGCAGGGGCATCTCTGTGAGTTCATTCCCAATGCACTCTTTCTGTTTCTGCTTGTGGTTTAAGATGTGAGCCCTCGGGGCTGAAGAGATGGGTCAGTGGTTAAGAGCACTGGCTGCTCTTCCAGAGGTCCTGAGTTCAATTCTCAGCAACCACATGGTGGTGGCTCACAACCATCTGTAATGGGATCCACTGCCCTCTTCTGGTGTGTCTGAAGATAGCTACAGTGTATTCATATAAAATAAAAATAAATCTTTAAAAAAAAAAAAGTGAGCTCTCAAACTTCCTGCCTCTGCCATCACCTTAGCTCTGCCATTATGTTTTTGATTTTGTTTGTTTGTTTGTTTGTGTTTGTTTTTGTTTTAAAGATTTATTTATTTATTGTATGTAAGTACACTGTAGCTGTCTTCAGACACTCCAGAAGAGGACATCAGATCTTGTTACGGATGGTTATGAGCCACCATGTGGTTGCTGGGATTTGAACTCCGGACCTTCAGAAGAGCAGTCGGGTGCTCTTACCCACTGAGCAATCTCACCAGCCCTTGTTTTTTTGTTTGTTTTGTTTTGGTTTTTGGTTTTTGGTTTTTTTTGAGACAGGGTTTCTCTGTATAGCTCTGGCTGTCCTGGATCTCACTCTATAGACCAGGCTGGCCTCGAACTCAGAAATCTTCCTGCCTCTGCCTCCCGAGTGCTGGGATTAAAGGAGTGCGCCACCACGCCCAGCAGCTCTGCCATTATGGAGCCTAGCATTCTGGAGCCATAAGCCCTAATAAACTCTTCTATAAGTTGCTTTGGTCACGTGCTTTATCACAGCAATAGAAAAGCAATACATGGACCATGGAAGTTCAGCTCTGCCTGTCTTCCATGATAGCCATTATATGGCTTGGGTTGGACCAGTACCAGTTTACCTATGACTTGGCAAACACCTCACAACGGAGCCATAGGGTAACTTATATGGAAGTAGAGGCAGGAGGGTCAGGAATTCAAGGTCATCCTTGGTTACATAACAAGTTCCAGACTAGCCTGTGCTGAGTCCCTTTCTCAAAATAAAAAGTTAATTCCAGTTCATCTCCCCTATCCCATTAGAATGTTCTTTCTCTAACTGTCATAGTGACATAGCTTCATGTGAGGGTCTTTCTTCCTGCACACTGAGTACCTTGTGAGTTCTCTCAAAAAAGGAAAACATCATTTTAAAATTTTTAAAAATTGGATTATTGTTCTAGTCTTCCCACTTTAAAGCATTTTTAAAAAAGATTGATGTACTTGTTTTATGTCTGTGAGTACATTGTCACTGTCTTCAGACATACCAGAAGAAGACATTGGGTCCCATTACAGATGGTTGTAAACCACCATGCGGTTGCTGGGTTTTGAACTCAAGACCTCCAAAAGGGCAACCAGTGCTCTTTCCACTTTAAAAAAAAAAAAATCCTCATATACTGTTTTCTTCATTGTGGCCTGCTGTTTACACATTTTTTTTTTTTTTTAGTTTACTTATCTGTGTGGATGTGTATGTCTGTGTGAACAAAGATGTCCTCTGTCACTCTCTCCTATTTGTTTGAAGCAGGGTGTCTCCCTGAATCTAGGAGCACGCATTTGCTTAGCTAGGCTAGAAGTATTAGGCCTTGTTAGAGGAAGTGAGCCACTGTGGGGGTGGACTTGGAGACTCTTCTTGGAAGACACTCTGCTCCTTGGCTTCCTTTGGATGAAGATGTAGAAATCTCAGTTCCTCCTGCACCACACTTGCCTGGATGCTGCCATGCTTCCACCTTGATGATAATGGACTGAACCTCTGAACCTGAAAGCCAGCCCCAATTAAATGCTGTTTTTCATAAGACTTGCGTTGGTCATGGTGTCTGTTCACAGCAGTAAAACCCTAACTAAGGCAGATGCCGTGAGAGTTTTGCAGGATTTCCGGTGTTTCCTCCTCACCCCTGCACTGGAAGGCGAACGAGTTTCTGGCTCTGGCTAACACCACAATGCACAGCAACTGATCTCTCTGTTATTTATCTAAGAAAAAGAAAGTTCCTTAAAGTAGAACTGTTGGCTAAAAAGCATGAATATAAGTTATTCGCGAACATCCTGAGGTCACCTCCCCTCAAAGCTCTACTGCTTCACGTTGTCATCGGTAGTGTGTGCCATTTATGTGCAAGCTAGAAGGACAGTGCAAATTCAAGATGCTAAGGATCCCCTGAAGTGACACACCACGTGACAACCTGAATTCAGATTCCCAGAACCAATGAAAAGCCAGACTCCGTAGGATGTGCCTGAGGAGACTCCCCAGGTACTCTCAGGCCAGCTTGCCTGTAGTATACACAGCTTCAAACAACAAAGAAACCTGCTTCAAACAAACTGGATGCCAGGAAGTGTTCCTGTACACATCCACACTCAGGAACATGCAGACACACATACCTTATACGCACACCATAACACCTCTCCCTTCCACCCCATCTCTGCCCATGCATGCTTTTGAGTGTGTGTGTGTGTGTGTGTGTGTGTGTGTGTGTGTGTGTGTGTGTGTGTGCAGAGGCTGGAAAAGGCACTATATCCCTTGGGTTGGAGTTACACAAACCTGTGAACTACCAGATGTGGGTACTGGGAACCAAATTCCAGTCCTCTGAAAGAATAATGAATGTTCTTGACCTCTGAGCCCCCTCTCCATCCCGAGTGCTTTATTCTAAGATACTTATTTGTTCAGGAGTTAGCATATGGATGTAGATGCAGCTTGTAATGGGCCATTTCTTGAATATCATAAAGTATGGTGGTTATCTGCAGATGGAGGACTGTGGGTGTGTTTCTGAATTCTGCCACCCCATTCCTTAAAACATACCCGCCTCCCCTCGATACATACATTGCAAGAAATGACTTCTGTTTGAACCTTAAAGAAATGAACTAATTGCCTGCCTGGGTCAGGGGGAGTGCCTGTAGCTCAGCCTAACACTCAAGGCTGTGCCTTGGTAACTATGTTGAAACCAAATTACAGGGGCTTCTTTCCTTTTACAGTTTCATTACAAGCTAGTAAGAGCCCAGTACTTGACCTGTGAATTGGCCGATGCTGCAATCTTGTAACTATTACAAGCACTTGAAACAGAATCAAAGTGATTGCAACAATCCCAGCTAATTGAATCCTTCCTGTTATTGGTGACTTTCAAATGAAGTATGGCATCCATGTCATGATGTTAAGTCCCCTTTTATTTACTTAACTGTCACAAGCAAACTTAGCTGAGACAACAGGGACTGGGTGGACTGAGGACTGGCATCTAAATCAGGGTCTTGTCAGCCCCTTTTCAAAAGAGTGAGGATTTGTTTCCATTTCACAGAATGGGGGGGGGGGCAGCCAGTGAGGAAAAGAAACTTTACAAAGATGAACTAAGCACACCCCCACCACACACCCCCCCACAGGCATGGTGTCCTTCTGCATCTAAAGTGGGGAGCACGGTGAAGTGGAAATTGTCAGAGTGCAGGGGGTTCTACTGCTTGCCTAATGCCCCATGCAGGCTAGGGGTGCCAATGCCTTGAAATGCATGGGACACTTCCAGCACACAGAGCTGCTGAGGGCCTGTTGTTTGTTGGTAAGAACTCTTGGTGAACCATTATTTACCTTTTGGGTGTACTCTTCTTGAATTTCTTGAGTTATATGCTACTTAAACATAATTTTCAAAAACATAACCAGTTCTGTTCCTTGCTGTGACTGTGGTGGATAAAGGATTGTCCACTTGACACACTCTAATCTCCTAGGAAACAAGGCTCCGGGTGTGTCTTCCCCTGGGGTAGTTGTGATGGGAAAGCTCACCCCAAGAGTAGCTAGAAGCTTCCATTCCATGGGCTGGGATCCTCAACTGAGTTAAAAGGAGAAAGTGGGTGAATTTGCGCGTCATCCTTGAGCAGGGCCCATGCTAATCTTCTCTGTTATCTGCCCAGTTTTACTCTATGTGTTCCCAAAGCGAGCGTGTGTCCTGTGTCTTGCTGACACTGGATACCGTTTTCCATAAGTGAGTAGCCCCGTTTTTTAAAAGATTATTTTATCTTTAGTTCTAGGTCACACCTGTGTCTGTGGATGATGACTTTGTGCACATGGGCCTAGGTGCCCTCACAAGCCAGAGGCTTTGACTCTGTTGGATCTGGAGTTACAGGCAGTTGTAAGCCACCCTCAGTAGGTGCTGGGAACTGAACTCTGTTCCTCGGCAACAGCAGCAAGTGCTCTTAACTACTGAGCCAGCTCCCCAACCTGCTGAATGGATTTTTAAAATGTATTCTTCCACAGTTTTATATGATGTACCTTGATTATACCTGCTCCCTTCCCATCCCCTTTCTCTTTTTCTTTCTTTATCTTTTCTTCATTCAGTTATTTCTTATTCCTTCCACCTTTGATTTTTGTGAGGCAAGGTCTCATCATGTAGCCCTGGCCACACCAAAACTCACTATGTAGACCAGGCTGGCCTAGAAAGAGAAGAGATCCTCCTGTGTGTGTCTCAGGAGTTTTGGGACTAAAGGAGTGCACCACCTTGTGTGACACCCTTACTCGGGTATTAAAGCATTTTTTTATTATATGAATTTTTAAAATTCCATCTTTTAAAGCATCCTTTATTTTATGAATTTACATAATGCATGAGTATTATATATTATATGCCTCCCTGACCAACTTGTTTTTGCCTCTTAAAAAATATTTATTTTATTATGTGTGCAGCTGTTTTGCTAGTGTGTCTATTTGGGTACCACCTGTGTGCCTGGTGCCTGAGGAAGCCAAAAGAGAGTTAAATACAGAGTCATAGCCAGCTGTGAGCTGCCATGTGGGTGCAAGAGCAGCCAGTGCTCTTAACCACTGAGCCAGCACTTGAGGCCCCTTCATTCCGTTCCTAAAGACCACACGGTTCCCCAGAAGCAGCCAGACTCCCATGGTCGCATGTTTCCTTCTTTGAATGTCATTTTAACAAACATCCTTTAAGCTAAATGAATCTCTCTGGCCAAGTGGTTATGGCACATGCCTTTAATCCCAGCACTTGTCAAGCAGAGGCTAGTAGATCTCCAAGTTCGAGACCAGCCTGGTCATCAGAGCAAGTTCCAGGACAGCCAGGCCTACACAAGACAGAGTTTCTCTAACTCTGTCTTGAAAACAAACAAACAAACAACAACAAAACCCCAAGTAATCAAAACAGAATCTTTCTCTGGATTATTTTACTCTTGAGTAGTTAGAATTAATTTTAAAGGAGGAGGGCATGGTGGTGCGTGCCCTTCATAAGAGCTGCCTATGAGGGCATGGGTAAGGGGTTATTTGCTTGAGCAAGGGCAACTTAGCAGGGGCTACACCATTAAGGAAAGGGGCTCCCCTCCCCAGCATCTATTAACTGCCAATGGCTCCCTAGGGAGTGGTGGGGCAGTTTGAGCTATGATGGAATGAAAATGTGCAGGGTCTTGAGCATTCGTAAAGCAAGTAGGCACAGCTGCTATAGGGTTGTGGCTACCACAGCCATGTCACATCCAGGACACAGCATTTCTAAGCTCCCTCCCCTATCCTGTGGCTCTTACGACTTTCAGCCCCCATTCCCTGAGCCTTGGAAAGGATGGTACAGACGGCTCACTTAGGGCTAAAGTGCAGTAGTGTGTCCACTTAGCAAAGTAACAATAGTAGGCTCACCCCCAGGGACTATATCCACCCTAGCCATTATTATCAGGTTTATAGTACCAGGCCTGAAAGAATTCCTAGCTTTATTGAGATATGACTCATTTATAAAGTTGACCTTTTGTAAGGTACAATTCAGAGGATCATAGATGATTATAGGTTTGGACAAACTATCCCCATTAGCTAATTAGAACTTCACCTCATTAAAGAGATTGCACCTGCTAGTTGGCACTCCCCCACTCTTCCCATTCGTCTGCCTAAGGGGAAAATCACTAACCTACCTTCTGTCTCTGTGGATTTGCCTGCTCTGTATGTGACGCGTTAATGGTCCTTACTCTTGGATGGCTGTCACTTAGCATCCTGCTTCCAAGAATCATTCATGCAGTCCATCAGATGCTTGCTGCACAAGCATGAGAGTCTGAGTTCAGATCGCCAGCACCCACAGGAAACACTGGGTGAGGTGGCGTGCTTCTGCAACCCCAGCACTAGGCGGCAGAGACAGGGAGGTCACTAAACTTACTGGCCCACTGATGAACTCCAGGTCTAAAGAGAGACCCTGTGTCAAAACAAAACAAAACAAAACAAAAGGGTAGGGTATAATGGAATAGAGGAGGACATCTGAAGTCAACCCTCTGGCTTCTACATGTGTACATGGCACATCCATGTGTACCACATACATACACAAACACACACACATACACACATACATATACACAATACACACACATACACACACATACATGCATACCACATACACATACACACACATACACACACACACACATACACACACACACACACACACACACACACACATACACGACACCAATCAAAATCAAAAGACATACTCATGCTATATAGTGTGTGAGTATTTTACTTTCTTCGTGGTCAAGTGTTATTCTGTCTCTGTCTCATCATATACAAGATTATTGGTTGTCTAGTCACCAGCTGGCAGACGTTTGAGTTGCTTCCGTATTTTGACCATTATGAATATAATGCTACTGTGAACCTTAATCAACAACCTTCTGCAAAAGACGTTTTCCTTTTGATTTGTTTGGGCATTTTAGCTAAAGAAATGGAGTCTCTTCGGTGAGTCGAATGAACGTCTTGAGACTTCAATAGACTGGTCCCAAAGCAGTCCCAAGAAGGACCCATGGGCTTCATTTCATTTGACTTTTTGTAGCAACCCTGTTGGGTATGAAGTGATTTACCATTGTGGGTGTGGTTCATTTGCTGTGGTAACCAAAAATGCTGAGCAATTTTCCTGTGACTTTTTGTCATTTGTATATATATTTTGAGAAATGTCTATTTAAATTCTTGGCTGTTTTGAAAAATGATTCGCTTGTGTGCATATGAGTATAGTGGTGTGGGGGGTGGACCTGCCATGAGTGTCTGGAATTGGCCTTACAGACAGTTGTAAGCTGCCGTGTGGGTGCTGGGAATTGAACCCTGGTCCTTTGGAGGATCAGCCAGTGTTTTTAACCACTGAGCCATCCTCTCCAGTCCGCCTCTTCTTTGTTTTTGAGGTGAAGTCTCCCTGTGTAGCCCAGGCTTCAGTTGTCCATCTTCCTGCCTCAACCCCCTCCCCCAAGTGCTAGTGTTCAACGCTTCCACACCAAGCAGGGTCACAGCCTTAAAGAATCTTAAAGGTTAAAAGCTACAGTAAGCACCCAGCAGTCGAAATGCACACAGGAGGCAGAGGCAGGTGGTTCTCTGAGCCTGGTCTATAGAGTTCCCGAACTACACAGAGAAACCCTGTCTCAAACAAACAAACAAACAAATCCAAAACAGCAACAACAAAACAGAAAGAAAGAAAGAAAGAAAGAAAGAAAGAAAGAAAGAAAGAAAGAAAGAAAGAAAGAAAGAAAGAAAGAAAGAAAAAAGCAAGCCTACAGTAAGAAACCAATAGACCTGTGTATTTTACCATGCTCAGTTTATTTGGACTTTGTAAAAGATTAATAGGATGATTTAGCTACAGTTGTGAATGGTGCAACTTTGAAGCCACAGTGGAAAGATTACATCAACTTCCATTGCTATAAGTCAGAGAAAGCCTGAAAAGCCACGGGCTGGTTGATTTTCCAGAGGTCTGAGCTTATGATCTGTGGCGAGAACCTCGTTCCTCTTCTCACCTGCGCTTTCCTTCCCAGATCTCAAACCTAATTATAAGAGGTTCCACCTGATGGGGAAATAATTCAGAGGAGAAAGAGCAGTGTTTATTTAAAATCTGCCTTGTTTCCAGAAACAGCTGGAGGCAGCACAGTATTCTTTACACTGAAGCTGTAAACACTACACCACTAAAGTCCTATCAATGCCTGAGATCTCTGTAGAGAATAAATCTCGCTCGGAAATACTAGCTTTGAGCAGGCTTGAAGGGACTCCTAGAGGCAGATGCTTCAGAGGCAGCTCCTGGGTGGCCATCAATGAAACCACAGTCAAGAGGGGGAAATGTCGGTCTTATCAGCTCTTGACTCCAGGTTAGCCTCCAGTCGCGGAGCTGTGTCTTCTGTCTCACAAGGCAAAGCGTTTCCTTAGAATTGGAGCTGTTTGTGGATGTCTACAATAGCTATACTGAATGATCTACTGGGGTGTGTGGGAATGGTTTAGTGGCTCAGAGAGCTTGCTGTACAAACGTGAAGATCAGAGTTCAAATCCTCAGCGTCTACATAAGGAGCTGGCTCCTATAACCCCAAGCTAGTGGAGAGGGGAGAGACAGGAGGCTTGCTAGCCACAGCCTGGCTCCACATTCAGTGAAAGATCCTGTCTCAGGGAATAAGGCAAAGAGAACTCCTCTGGCCTCCGTGCCCATCCCTGCATGCACATGTGCCCTCCCAGGGACTTAGATCTAAAAGGCTTTTAAGTCTGATAGGGTTTTGCCATGTTTTCCTTTTTTGTTTTGTTTTGTTTTGCCCATGAAGCTAATGCTGAATTTTGTTTTTGTTTTTGTTTTTGTTTTTTTAACTCTATTATGGGGTTACATTGAACTAACAAAAGTGGGCGAGGAGGGTTAGGGTAGATGGTATTGTAAGGCTGACTGACACAAATGGTGTCCTGGGAAACAGCTCAGGTGGGAGGCATCACATGTATTCTCTTCCCCGTTTCCAAAAGTACTGGGGATTGGCTGCCTCGGGTAATTTTCTGGACTTGTACAAGTGAGAAGTCGGGTGGTGTCTTTCCCCAGGTTCTCAGAGCAAGGTTCCTCCTTGCCTTCAGCCCTCCCGATCTCAGGTAGCATAGACTGGCTTTAAACACCTGATGTTCCCTCCTTCACCTCCCAAGTTCTGGTTTATACAAAATCTGGCTCCTCCTTTTACCCATTTAACAACTGGCATGTCATAAAGCATTAAAATATGTGCCGGGCGTGGTGGCGCACGCCTTTAATCCCAGCACTTGGGAGGCAGAGGCAGGTGGATTTCTGAGTTCGAGGCCAGCCTGGTCTACAGAGTGAGTTCCAGGACAGCCAGGGCTACACAGAGAAACCCTGTCTCGAAAAAAACAAAAAATAAAAAATAAAATACATATATGTTATGCATATGATGTATGTATATGATGTATGTATATGATGTATGTATATGATGTATGTATATGTGGGCCTGGGGACGGCTCAGCAGGAAAGGTACTTGCTGCCTGTCTTAGGGTTACTGTTGCTATGATAAACACCATGACCAAAGCAACTTGGGGAGAAAGGGGTTAACTTGATTTATGAGTCCACATCACAGTTCATCACTGAAAGAAGTCAGGACAGGAACTCAAGCAGGGCAGGAACCTTGAGGGGCTGATACGGAGGCCATGGAGGAGCTGCTTACAGGCTCGCTTCACTTGGCTTGCTTGTCTGCCTGTCAGCCAGTGATGGCCCCACCCACAACGGGTGGGACCCTCCCCCATCAATCAGTAATTAAGAAAATGTCTACAGCCTACCTTACGGAGGCATTTTCTTATTTGTGGCTCCCTCCTCTGAAATGACTATAGCTTATGTCCAGTTGATATGACTGACAAGCACACTGCCCAAGTCTGTAGCCCTGCTCATCTGGCTCCTAAACAAAACAAAGAGCCCAGAACTGTAACTGGGGTGACATCCCAAGTATAGGGGTCCATTAACTCATAGGGGACTTCAAATCCTGTCCTATGGAAACCTTCCCTAAGGTGCTAGACCTCTAGACTGTAACAGCTCACGGTAGGGTGAACGGTGAGGTCAGTATTCCAAATTATGGCTTCTCTCTCTCTCTCTCTCTCTCTCTCTCTCTCTCTCTCTCTCTCTCTCTTTCTCTCTTTCTTCCTTTTTTTTCTTTCTTCTAAAAACAATCAAACAAGATTCTCACTGGGTACCCCTACAACTCAAAATGTGGGCCAGGTTGGCCTCACAGCTCCTCCTGCCTCTGCCTCCCAAGTGTGTCATCACGGCCAGCTAAATACGGCTTTATAGATGACACTTGATTGATCTGCTAAGGGGTCTCGGGCCAGAGCCCCTAACCCTCTAAACTATAAAGTATTTCCTGTTGCACTGGTTATCAGATCCCCTCCTCCCCATTCTCTCCCTCCTCCCCTCTCATCCCACCCCCCATGAGTAGCCTCTGTTACTAAAGGATTGCTATCTCACCTGAGATCTTATCTCTGTTGAACCTGGAAAGAACCTTTATTACCTAACGTGTTTCTATTTAATCCCCTTCTTCCCTCTGGGGCCGCATTGTCCTCGCTCTGTGCCCCCAGCTCTTGAGAGAACCCAGCCCACAGAGCTGCTTTCACTCCCTGCTTTTTATGGCTCAGACCCCTCAGCTGTTTCAGTTTTGTGAAAATCTTTTTCTTCCTCACTCTTGGGAGATAATTACTCAGGTCACACAACTCTAGAATGACAGTTTATGGCTAGTACATGGAAGGTGTCTTTCTTTCTGTGGTGGTTGGTTGTAAACCAGAATTTCTTTCCATTTAATGCCTTCACTTTTCTTTCTTTTTCTTTTTCTTTGTCTTTGGATACAACAGCAGCCTCACTACGATATGTCAAACAGGATTACTTATTTGATTACTTAAGATATAATAATAAATAAATCTTAAAAAAGAAAAGATGAGATTGGCCACTGTTGTATTTAGTGTTTCTTTTGGTTTTGAGCTGTTTGTTGTTTGTTTGAAAGGGGTTGTTGGGAAGCCCAAGCTGACCTTGAGCTAAATGTGTTATCAGTGGTGACTTTGAGCTCCTGACTTTCAAGTGCTGGGATTTGAACTCCTGACTCCAAATGCTGGGATTGCGGGTGTGTGTTGCAGAGCCCAGTTCCAACTAGGCTCTCTGGGCACGCTGGGCACACCCAGGCATGCTGTCGGTTCCCGTTTACCTCATCTCCTCCTGAAGCTAGCTACTCACCAGGTCCATGTCATCACCTGCTCCCCACCCTGCCCCTTCCTCCTCCTTAAATTTTGAAGCCCTTTGTGGGGATCGGGTGATGTTACCTAAGTGGTGTGGACCTCGCTGTCTCAAAAATCTCAGCATCCTTAAAGCCTTCCGCACACCTCTGTTAGTTCCAACGAGCCCGTGCTTTCTTTGCCTCCCCCTCCCCTCTCATGGCTATTGCCCGGTTCTAATGTTTATAAGAAGCCAATACATTTCAAGCTTTATATTATATTTATGTGTGTGTGCCACATGTGTCTGGGTGCCCCTGGAGGCCAGAAGACTGTCAGATCTTTAAAGCTGAAGTAGCAGGCAGTTGTGAACCATCTATCTGATGTGGGCGCCGGGAACTCAGAAACGACTGCCCCATCTCTCTACCCCCTCAGGTCGGTTTCTGGCACCCGATCCATCTCACCATTCCCACACAGTGAGCACTGGCGGTCGAGTCTCCAGCGTCCTCTCTGTCTCTCTCCCATTTGGAGGAGCTGCTGGTCTGGGTGAACTCATTTAGTGCGGCTCCCAGAAGAACTTGCTTAAGAAACTGCGGGCAACCTTTTCACCTGCTGGCATTAGTTATTTATTTATTTACTTACTGAATAGGTAGCTAGCGTTTCCATGGCGCCATTTTCCAGTCCTGTGGTTAGAGAGAATTGTTTAATCTTGAAAAGAAGGCAGGGGTGTGCTGGAGATGTCGTGCAGTTGACTGAGGGTTTTCCTGGCATGGGTACCTTGGGCTGCCGTGAGCCTAGCAGGGTGGTGCAGCTCAGAGATGCAAGCGGAGGAAGAGGGCCTCAGAGTTCAAGGTCAGCCTTTGCTACATAAAAACACTCCTTCAGAATAATAATAATATAATAACAATATATTTTTTATTTTTATTTTTATCGTTTTAGGAACTGGGAGAGGAGGTAGAAAAGAACAGAATTCACTCTGCTGATTCTGTTCTTTAGGAAATGGACTGACAACTCTGATAGTAGCTGCCTTTGAGGGTGACCAGGGTGGGCAGACACTGTGTCCTTTGTCCCAAGCACGTGGCTCTGCTTCAGTGGAACTCATTGCCACTATGTAAAAACCAGCTATCAGAAGATTTAGATTTCCCTTGGAAAACTGAACAGACGCACGATGCTGAGCCTGTAGAAGTTATTTTGGATACAGGAAGGCCATGCCCTCTGCACTTTTGACAGTTGGGCAAGCGTAGGGTGTCGAAACAGAGGCAGTAAGTGGCCTAGACCAGACTGAAACCTGTTTTTCTCTTTTGACAGTCAAATCGCTGTGGCCTGAGGCAGGTGGGTGACAACTAGGTCAGAGGTGCAGGGGGATAAGGCTTTGTGGGTGCCACCAGCGACTGCCTGGCTTTTCCTCTCTTCCCTCCTCTGTAGGTACCCTGCCTGGCACAGCTCTTTGTACCTAGCAGAGTAGTGATCAGTACCATTTGCTGAGTACTTGAAATTGTTGCCAACGTTCTTTTTAACTCTCTACAGTGAGGTAGTTGAAAATGGTGGAAATTTGACCACACTGGCTTAAATAAGATTAAAAAAAAAAAAGGCTAACACACCCTGGAAAGTTACACGAGGCTGGGTTCATCACAGAGGTGGGGTTCAACATGGGGGGGAGTTTATCATGGAGGGTGGGATCTCACCTTTGTGGTACAAACTGATCTCAAACTCTCAGAGATCCCCCTGCCTCTGCCTCCCCAGTGCACCACCATACCTGGCAGAGTTTCTTTCTTATTGGTGGTAACCAAGTACAGGAGGTCCCTGAAGGACCTGGTTTGGTCACATGGCTGTTTCTTCTGTTGGAGGTAGAAGACTCCCAAACCTCGGTCATCTGTTCTTGGATGTGGAATAAACTCTTGCTATGTTCACTGGAGCGGAGGTGAAACACGAATCTCCTACTGGAGACATCCTCCTCCCGTCTCACAGAGGCCACTGTGAGGCCTAAAGGAAAGGCCTTGTGATGGACACCGTGACAACCAAAAGTGGGAGGGGTCTAAGCCAGGCCTTTATGACCCCAGGTGGAGTCAAGTCTTGACTCAGTGGCTTCAGCTGTTTCTGTGGGGGAAGGGAGTTCATCTTCCTGGCACCCCCACTTTGCAAGGGGAAACCCCTTGCTCCTGAATTTACCAGTCAGACTCTAGCGATTTCCTGCACCCTTATCATGGCAGGATGCTGGTTCCAGTTTGACTCTAAGCTCTGTTTTCCCTGGAATTCTTCTGGTGGCCACCCTTGTAAATAGCTCCCTTAGGGGCTGGAGAGACAGTTCGGCTGTGGAGATCAAGTGTTCCAGAGAACCCAGGTTACACCCTAGAACCCATGTGGTACCGCATAGCCATCTGTAACTCCAGCTCCTGAGGATCTAGCGCCCTCTTCTGGCCTTCAAGGGTACTAGACACGCAAGTGGTGCACAAATATATTGTGCAGTCAAAATACTCATACCCCTTAACTCTGTATGCATGAGTGTGTGTGCATGCGTGTGCGCGTGTGTGTTCCCTTTAAACTGGCTAGGTATGGTATTGGAGTTCTGTAATCCCAACATTTGGTAGGTCAAGGAAAGAGGGCCAAGACTTTGACATTATCCTTGGATACACAGAGATTTTAAGACCAACACAGGCTACCTACATGAGACCCTTGTTTTGACAGACAGACAGACAGACAGACAGACAGACAGAGAGGTTGAATAGAGTTGTCATAACAGAAGGAAGAGAGGGAAGAGAGAAGCTGACGGAAATCTAGGATGGTCAGATGCAAGCAAAAGATGAAATGTTTTTCTGTCTCTGTCCCTCATCTCCTCCTTCCTCTCTCCCCTCCACCAGTTTGAGAATCAAGGTATCAGAGACTGAACTGTGGGAATAAATGTAGAGACCTGTGTACCCCACTGGATTTTAACTCTTTCCTTTGGCTACCTCTGGTCACTGGTTTGTTTGACATAGGCTCTCCCTGTGTAGCCCAGGCTGCCCTCGATCTTGCAGGTTTCTTGCCTCACCAGGAAGTTGGGACCACAATCATACAAACCACACACGACTCTTATTTGTTCCTGGCCAGAAAATATAGTTAGCTTGAGGTGGCTTCCATGTCTCTCCTGTGAAACCTCATTTGTAAAGCATAGCCCCAGCGTGTATAACTTTGTGTTTCTCTGTCTTCATTCTGTAGGACCTGGAAGTAAAAATATTTGGTTGAATGAATTCTCCATGCCAAAAAGGAAAAGGCCTGTCAATTGTTTGAGGGGGAAAGTTTTGTTTTTTTTCCTGTCACTATTTTGGGAACTCTCTGGTGTCTGGGCCGTTAGAGCAGAAAGATTTGACGGTGTTTTGTGCCTTGTTCTCAAGAAAGCAAGTGATGGAGGCAGGCTTAGCCTGTTCGCTTTTCTTTACTTTCTGCTTTTCTCTCTCTTTTTTGAGACAGGATCATACTATGTATCCCTGGCTGTCACTATGTGTCCCTGGCTGTCACTATGTATCCCTGGCTGTCACTATGTGTCCCTGGATGTTCTAAAACAGGCTGGCTTCATATTCACAGAGATCCACCTGCCTCTGCCTTCCAAGTGCTGGGATCAAAGGCCCATGCCACCATGCCTAGACCAGATGCAAATTTATGTGGCTTTTTATTGTGAGGGAACAGTTGAAGCTGACCCAGGGAGCCATGCCCTCAGAGGCGCAGCTAATGTAGTCTGACCCTTTGCCCTCTGACCCAGTGGGAGAACACACACAGATCCTGTAGGCAGGAGAGAGAATGGTCCTTGAATCTTGCTCCCGGTAAAGCGTTGGTTATATACTGGAGGTGGCTTGATTTCAGGTCAGGTCAAATGCGAGGGCCTTGCTTTATACATGAAGATCTGGTGTACACAGAGAAATAAATAGTAAATATACAAGAGGGTGTGCTCACTCAGGCTGTAATCTCAGCACTTGGTGAGCGGAGGCAGGGGGATTGAGAGATTGAAGCCAGCCTGAGCTACACAGTGAAATACTGTCTCAAACAACAGCAAATTAGTAGCAGTAGCAGTAAATGCATAATAATAAATACATATTACTAAGTACATACATGAGTGGTGAGATCTACTTGCGCTCTGGGAATGGGTCTGTTTGGACCTAAAGTACCAGTTATATAAGATACTGCTATTAGGAGCTCAGTAGAGGGTGTAGATCTCTCTATACTATTTTTACAACATTTTATAAATATATAATTAATTTTGGGGACTGGAGAGATGGCTCAGTGGTTAAGGGCATGTATCACTCTTGCAGAGAATCTGAGTTCAGTTCCCAACACCCATGAGAGGTGGTTTCGAAAATGCTTCTGACTCCAGAAGATCTGACCTATGACCTCCTCAGACACCTGCACTCACGTACACCTAAACCCTGGCTCTCGTACACACACAACTAAAACTAAAGTAAAAGGGGAGCCTTTTGTAAGGCCCAGCACAGGATAGGCTGCAGAACTGGAGCCAGTCCCACGTCGTTGCTGATGAATGGTGACTTTTTTTCTTTTTTGGTTTTTCGAGACAGGGTTTCTCTGTGTAGCCCTGGCTGTCCTGAAACTCACTTTGTAGACCTGGCTGGCCTCAAACTCAGAAATCTACCTGCCTCTGCCTCCGGAGTGCTGGGATTAAAGGCGTGCACCACCACCGCCTGGCTTTTTTAATGTCTTAATACTCACTGTGACTACAGCTGTGTGCAGAAACACATCATGTCCTGACAGAGATGTGTTTTGGGAAATGCATTATCACACCATTTTTATCATGTCAAGAGCCTCCCAGATAATGCTACCGAAACCTAGATAACATGTATATATGATACAGCCCAATGCACCTAGGCTTGTGAGGAAAACATCAGGAGGTTGTCAAGTTCAACAAAAACCATCCAACCAGGAGATGTGACAGAAACTAAGATATTTGATGCTACTGCCAGTGTAACACCCAACACTGTTTTACTTTTTGGGGGTGGGGTGGGGTGGGGTGGGGTATTATTATTTGTGTGGGCAGAGACCAGAAGATTATAGGTGTGTTAGCTCGTTTCTGCACTGTGGCTTGAAAACAGCTATTACGGTGTGAATCACTTAATTATGAAAAGGTCTAAAGTTAACATGTAAACATTTGAAATCTCAAAAATCAAAAATGAGCCAGGTGTGGTGGCACACTTACCTTTAATCCCAACATATGAGAGGCGGAGCTCAGGAACATTGCCCCGTTTGAAGCCAGCCTGTGCTACACAGTGAGACCCTGTGTCAAAAACAAGCAAATGAATACAGTTTCATTTATCAACAACTAAGACAGATGGTGGCTTGATTCAGGGCAGTGATTGGTGCCGTGGTTCATTGCACCAGGCAGTACTATTTGGCACAAGCCTGTTCTCTACACTGCTGGTCACAGGTGCCTACAAGCACTTTGGAAGCCAGGCACCGTGGTCCCTCTTTGTCCTCAGCTTTCTTTTGTGTTCTTTCAGTCACACGCAGTCATTCAGGACGAGCACAGCGCAGGACATTCTGAGAGGAATTTGAAAACCTTGTGTTAGAGTCTACCATTCTAGGTGTTTGGTTTTATTTATGGTTAGTGTGGTGCTTTGAATGTCAAATGTCCCTCCAGAGGATCAAGTGTTTAAGCATGTGGTCCCACGTGGTCCCCAGTAGTGAGCAGTGTTTTGGGAGGTTGTGGACCCTTGCAGAGGTGAGTCTTGGCTGGCTAAAGGAGGTCAGTGGTGTGAGGTGGGCTTGAGGTATAACCTGGCCTGCTTCTATTTAGTTTTATGCTTCTCATCCACCCAATGATATGGCAAGATGCTGTCTCTCAAACCCAGGCCAGAACCCCAGCCACACCCCCCCAACTCTATCATAAAACTGTGAGCCACAGTAACACCTTCTCCCCATGAGTTGGTCTTGTCAGGGGTTTGATCCCAGAGATGAACAAGTAACTAGCATAGTTACCGTTAATCTTTAACTGACGTAATCTGTGAATTATGTTCCTTGCTGGTGCATGGTTACAGTAGATCACTGAGGGGCCGGAGCATAGCATAAGGAGGATCGTTGGTCCCTGGTAGACATGTCAGTTCCACCACACGTGGAACAGCACACTGGCTTTCTCACTGGGCTGGGAAGAAGCCACCCCTGAGGGCTAAGCAAACCCTGCGAGATTTTAAGGCCAATTTTTAAATTATAATTATCAGTGTGTGTGTGTACATGTGCGTGCACATGCGTGTGTGTGTGTGTGTGTACACACGTGCAAGCATGTGGAGGAGAGTCAGGGGGCAACTTAGGATCTCAGGGATCAAACCCAGGCATCTTTACCTACCAAGTGTGTCCCCACCCCCC
>NC_034599.1:107807972-107822068 GCF_900095145.1 Mus pahari | reverse complement strand
CCCCCCCCGTGCCTAGACTGACTGTACAAAGCCTTGTGGCTCAGGCTGGTGACAATTGTCCCTGTTGGGCTTCTCTGTAACTTGATAAACTTGATTGGATGGAGAAGCTCCTAGAGGACAGAGGGTGTTTGTGAGGGTGTTTCCAGAGAGGATTAGTTCAGGGGGAGGACCTACCTTGAATGTACACAGCAGCAGCCATAGGCTCGGGCCCAGCTGGAGGAAAGGGCAGGAGGGAGCTGACAAGCTTGTACACTCTCTGGGGCTTCCAGGCCCCTGGGATACAAACCCCGTTCCTCACACCCACTCCATCATGGTGGATGGAAACTTTTGGAAGGCTGAGCCCAGCAAACCTTCCTCCTTTTACATTGTTTCAGTTTTCACAGCATGAATGCCTGACTAACACAAGGCTTAACAAAATACTCTCAGCCCCTGGCTCCTTGCTGTGAACGTTCCCCAGGTAAACCTGTCTAATGCAGAGGCCAGGTAGGTCCAAGCTCTAGGGCTGTGAGCCTGGCAGGACTCTTGGGCCCTGGAAATGCCCGTCTTCCAACTAGAAGTGGAATACTATGCATCAGGGACACATTACTAATGCCTTCTGCTTTGTTGTGGGCTAGCAGGTACATGCTACCTTCCCTAAGTCATTAGTGCCAACCTCCACACCTTAGGAGATTGCTTTGAGGACCAAGATAAAACTAGATATAAAAGTATGTGACACCTAGCCAACAAGTGTGTGTGCGTGCGTGCATGTCTGCAGGTTCATGTGCGTACCCGAACACTAATTCAGCATACGGTTAAATTAAAACATTGGGGTCCTGAAAATAAGAGGCTGGTAGAATACACAAATATATCTCAGCGTTGACAAGATGAGAAGAATTGAAATAAATTAAAATGCACACTGCTTTTTGCACTCCCCAGCCTGTGGACAGGAGCAATCAAAGCCGTGGTAGCGATGAGGCCGGACAGATGACTCCAGTAAGAGCATGTACTGCTCTTACAGAAGACCCAGGTTTGATTCCGAGCACCCATGTCGGGTAGTTCACAGTTACCATTACTACAGTTCCACGGCAGCCAGCGCCACAGGCATCTGCGTGGACACACACATAACTAAAAATAACAAAAAATAATCTTTAAAAACAAACGACAGGAGAGGTGGGAACTATGAAATGCTGGGGAGATGGTTCAGTCGGTAAAGTGCTTTCCATGAGAGCATAGAGACCTGAGCCCAGTCCCTCAGAAGTCACCTAAACACGCGTAGCACAGCATCGCATGTCTGTGGTCCCACCAGTGAGAAGGAGAGGAGAGGCACACAGGGCTCCCTAGACAGCCAGTGTGACTAAATCAGGAGGCTTTGGATTCAGTGAGAGACCTTGTCTCAGAACCATACGATGGAAACAGACTTAAACTGACACCTGCCCTTGACCCTGACCTCCACACGCACATGCATGCAGCGGCACACACAACTTGCCTGGAGATTACAGATGTGACCACCTAAAACCTGAGAAACATGGTTTCCCAACTGACCCCTATCCACAGTGGAATTTTTGTGCTTAGCATTTGACATGGAATGAATGACTTAGCTATGGCTTTAAAAGAAATAATAAAATCTTAGTTCATGTGATATATACTATTTTCTTGGTGTATTTTATTGTGGGCCATAAAAGGAAGGTTCCAGAAGATTGAGTCACTTGACAGATGGCACATAGCTAGACTGGAGTCTCACCCCAGGTCACTGGAGTGTGCGTTCCACGGTCTCTGTATACAGGACTCTGCAAACAAAATGACAAGTCCTTGCTCCGGAGCTTACAGCAGAGTGGAGGGACTGACATTCATTCATGAGAAGAACTAAATGCAAACACGGCCAGCATTTCTTAAGACATCTTAGATACCAGTGGTTTATCAAATTTCAATCAAATACTGAAATACAAATTAGCCCCGGTTTGGGATGTCTGTTCGTTTTTCAGGATGTAGACAGCAAGACACTGAGGCTCGGTGGTGCTCAGGAGGTTAAGCCAGGAATGAGAAAGGCCGTCGTCCTGGCTTGTCTCTTAAAGTCTCTTTTACAGCAGCAATCACGAGATCACCCAGGGAGTATAAATGACTGAGGAACAATGGCGAGTGAGCCCGAGGCTGCAGCCTCCATATTTATTCCAACCAGGGCACCACATAGAGACTGCCTGGTGGGACATTGGCGAAACCATGGCCCCCCGGGGAAGTAATTCTGATTTTTTTTTCTTTCAGAGAAATGCTAAACCTAAAGTTTATTTTTTTTAAAAAAATCCGCAAATGTGATAAAACGTCTAAACCTCTTTCTTGAAAGACTGTGAATGCTCAACGCGGCATGCACCATTGGACTGAGCCCCCTCTTCTACTTGAGAGCCACAAAGGAAAACTAACAGCATTTCCCCCAGATGAGCAGCAAGTGGGAGGTTTTAGAGAGCCTCAGGATTGAGAACACCCTCCTGAAAAGAGATTTAAGATAAACGATAGAGGGACTAAAGAGACCCCCAGCACTGTCAGGAGGGTGCCCGGCAGGTCCCACCCACAAATACATTCAGCGTGATCCGATGCCCTCTTGGCTTCCACGGGGTCTTTTGATTGGTTGGTTGTTTGGTTTGGTTTTTTGAGACAGGGTTTCTCTGTGTAGCCCTAACTTTCCTGGAACTCACTCTGTAGACCAGGCTGGTCTCAAATTCAAAAAATCCACCTGCCTCTGCCTCCCAAGTGCTGGGATTAAAGGCGTGCGCCACCACTGCCTGGCCCATGGGGGTCTTAATTACTTTTCTATTGCTGTGAAGAGACACTAACTTGTGGAAGAAAACATTTCTTGGAGCTCACAGTTCTAGGGAGTTAGAGTCTGTGGCCATTATGGCCATGATGGCGGGGAGCATGGTGTCAGGCAGGCACGGCACTGGAGCAGTAGCTGAGAGCTTACATCTGACCACATCAGGAGGCAGAGAGAGGAGACACTGGGAATGGCTTTGTCTCTTGAAATCCCAAAGCCTCCCCCCTCCCCCAGTGACACACCTCCTCCAATCAGGCCACACCTCCCAATCCTTCTGAAGCAGTTCCACCAACTACAGACCAAGGGTGCAAATATGTGAGCTTATAGGGGCCATTCTTATTCAAACCACCATGCATGGGCACTGGCACAAACATACACACATACACACACACACCCTTTAAAAAATAAATCATAAGCCAATTCCATTCCTGTACACAAGTAATAAGCAATTCCAAAATACAAATGTAGAAACCCACAATATCTATGATGTTTATGGAACAAGGTTGTGAAATGTCATTGAGATACAACATTCTAAGGAAGAGAATGATAAATGCTGGGCCCAGATGGAGATTGCTGATACTGTAAAAAGTCAGTTCCAGTCCCACGAAGTGGCTCAGGATGTCACCGTGCTTGCTGCCAAGTCTGACAATCTGAGTTCTGTCCTCAAATCTACAAGGTGGAAGGACCAGACAGAATCTTAGCAAGTTGCCCTTTGGACCTCCGTAGAAGATATGTCCACCCCATGCTGCTAACTAACTAACTAACTAACTAACTAACCAACCAACTAACTAAAACTATGTAAGGACAGATGTCTATTCTCTGACGAATGCAGCCATTTAAAGTAATTACAGTCCAGCTGGGTGGTGGTGGCACACACCTTTAGTCCCAGCACTCAGGGGCCAGAGGCAAGTGGATCTCTGTGAGTTCAAGGCCAGTCTGGTCTACAGAGTGAGTTCCAGGACAACCAGAGCTACCTGGTTGTAAAGAAACCCTGTTTCCCCCCAAAACAAAACAAAACAAAACCAAAAACAGCCAAACAGATAAATACAGTCTAAGTCCTAACAGTTCTGTATGGGGATACATGGTGTGTGTGTGTGTGTGTGTGTGTATGTGTGTGTGTGTGTGTGTGTGTGTGTGTGTGTAGGTGGGATAGGTTGCTTGATAGGTTAAATGTGAAGGCCAGCTATGGATGAGTTCAGTGGTGGAAGGCAAGCCTTCAGAGCCAACACACCTTGCTGTGTTTCCCAATCTATGGTCTGTGTTTGCATTTTCAAGGATTATTAACAACAAATTTCTTGTATTAGTTCAATGCTGTAAGCAAATTCTGGACATCTGAATTGGCCTGCAGCCTGCCATTATTTCAGAGCAGACACCTGTGTTTGTGTTTACAGTCACCTTGGTAGTGAAGTGTAGTGCTTTGCCATGGGCTCCTGACATTGGAACAAAGACTGATTATCTAAGTACCCAGCTAGGCCATGGGTAGGTCAGTCATACCACAGACCAGAAAGGGCTGGCGGTGAACAGCTGTGCTAGCAGTGGGAGAATGGCATAAGCAATGGGAGTCATTGTTCCGGGGGTTGCTAGATGACATGGGCATTGTTTGGATAAACCTAAAGGACTCTGCCTGGCTGTTATCAGTAGCGTCTTTGCCTTTGTACATAACGGTTTAGTGTCATAAAAGTAAGTAAAGTTGGTTTGAACTTCGTTGGCTTACGGTTTTGTGTCTAATTTGAAATTTTGATGTGATCTTTTTTTTTCTGTCGCAAGCAATGTCCATTTGGCTATATGTATGTGTGTGTGAGTGTGTGTGTGTGTGTGTGTATTGTGTAAGTGTGTGTTTGTGTGAGCATGTGTTTGAGTGTTTGTGTGTATAAATGGGTGAGTGTATGCATGTGTTTATGTGTGTTTAAATGTCTGTGTGTGTTGTGTGATTGTGTATATGTTGTGTGATTGTGTGCGTGTATGAGTGTGTGTGTGTGTGTGTGTGTGTGTGTGTGTGTGTATTTACTTGTGAGGGCCAGAGATTGACACAGGGACATCTTCTTCATTGCTTTTCTGCCTTGTATTTCCCCCGATTTTTTTTTTTTTTTGTCTGACAGTTTCATACATTTAGTGAGTAGAGTTTAGTCATTTTCGCCCCCATGTCTTCCCGAACCCCCTCCTTCTCCCACAGTCTCTCCTCTTCTCCATATATATATATATATATATATATATCTTCTTTATAAGATATATATATATATATATATATATATATATATATATATATATATGATATATATATCTTCTTTTTGTGTGTGGCAGCTGACCTACCTTATTTCCTGAGATAGAATCTCTTTGCTGAACCTGGAGGTCCCCATTTTGATTCAGCTGACTGCTTAGGGAGTTCCATCCTAAGGGCCCACCTGTCTCTGTGCCCTGATACTGGGGTGCAGGCACCTGATGCTGCACGCAACCTTTTTATGTGGGTGCTAGGGATCCAACCCAGGTCCCTGTGCTTAGAGAACAAGCACGCTGCCCACTGAGCCATCTTCCTGGTCCCCTACTTTTAGACTCTTTTTCTTCCCGATGTTCCAAAACTCAGCCATATCATGGGCTGCTTTAAGAATTGTTTTGAACCAAATGTGGGGGTATATGCCTATAATCCCAGTACTCCAGAGGCAGAGGCAGGAGAGTAACTGTGAATCTGAGGCCAGCCTTGCCTACATATCCAGTTCCAGGTCGGCCAGGGCTACACAGAGAGAGCCTAATTCAAAACAATACAAACGAGTTCCTTTGACTTTAGGCCCATGAAGTAATCATTCATGATTGAGCAGTACTGAAAGAGACTGTCAAGGTTTGTCCCTGATCCTAGCTCTTCCTACATATGTCCAGATGAGGAAAAGGAGCCAAGAGAGACACCCATGGTGAGGTTCTACATAGTTGGATACACAACACAGGCTCCTGAAGTCTACTAGAGACCCTCACCTGAGTTCCACATCACCACTGTGTGTGTCTTTCCCAGATTAAACTCAGTTTTCAAATAGGCCTTGACTAGTTAATGTGTCACATGCCAAATGACCAAAGCATGATAAAAACTCTTGGTAACTGCCCCCGGTTCTATTAACCTTGCACCACACACGTGATGTGAGAGGCTTTATTGAGCCTTGATATGAGGGCTGGGCAAGCTCCAGATGAGGCTTTCTTGCACACTGTGGGGCACCTAACAGTTTCCTGAACTCCACCCATCAGGTGTCAGTAGCACACCCCCGACTTGAGTCATGACAGTAAGAAGCACATCCAGGCATTGCCAAAGGCCCCGGTGGGGGCAAAGTCACCTCCAGTTGAGAAATCCTTTATGCAAATAGAAACACATGTAGCCTTCTGATTTTGTTTTCAGCCCTTCCTATAATGGAAAAGCAACAGCCTATACCGCACATCTTTTATATTTATCATATGCACAGGGTATATTTTTTTTTCACAAACTACTTTTTTTAAAGATTTATTTATTTATTTATTTATTTTATGTATATGAGTATGCTGTCGCTGTCTTTAGACACACCAGAAGAGGGCATCTGATTCCCATTACAGATGGGTTATGAGCCACCATGTGGTTGTTGGGAATTGAACTCAGGACCTCTGGAAGAGCAGTCAGTGCTCTTAACCACTGAGCCACTTCTCCAGCCCCCCCCCCACACACACACAAACTACTCAATACATAAAAATAACATATCAAAATATATTTTGTTCTTATTTGGGTGGGTCTCCTGTTCTCTCTGGACCATGTACCCTTCTTCTGTGCTTCAAATAACACACAGGAAGTCCCTCCCATCAGACTTCTCCGGCAGCCTGTCATATTGGCCAATTTTACTTCCCTTCTATGAGTAGACCGGTCTCTGACCTAGCGGTCCATCTGTAAAGCATGAACACTGCCCGACTGCAGATGGGTAGTCAGTGCGTACAACAAGCCATGCATACCTCATGTGGTTGGTCATCCAGATCTTGGTTTTCTGTTTGCTTGTTTGTTTAAGTTTTATTTATCTGATGGTTTTCTGTGTATGGATGTTTACCTACAGGTATGTCTGGTGGCCACAGAGGTAGAAGAGAGCACTGTATCTCCTGGGACTGGAGTTATAGGTGGCTGTGAACTGTCATGTGGGTGCTGGGTATTCTTAACCACTGATTCAACTCTCCAGCCCCTGTCATTTCGATCTGAAGTGCCCCCCATAGAACCATGTGATCACCATCTAGTCCTCAGATTGGCTCTGTTGGGGCATGGTCCAGCCTTTAGGAAGTGGGGCCTGCAGGAAGTCATTGGTGGCCTAGTGGATTCGGGAGCTTGCTCCCCTCTTCCTCTCTGTTTTGACTCTCAGCTATAAGGCGAATGGTTTTCTTCTTGTGTATACATCTGCCCTGATGTCTCGCCTCCCCACAGTCCCGTGATCTCAGGTAGTTGTCACAGAACAGAAAGCTGGCTAGCAGACATGTCGGATGTGGCTATGTCCACTGGGACAAAATCATCTGGGACCCGTTATCCTGTGTTGGGTTTGGGCTTCTCTTTTCCAGTCCCTTGACAGTCTTTGCTTCCGGAAAACCTTACCTGCCAGCCTCAAAGGCTGTTTGAGTGCTGACCTCTTGGATTCTCTGGTGCCTTGGAAATGGTGCCTGTGTAAATGTTGGTATTCTTACCAGAGCCAGAGGGATCAGGGTTGGGGCCTCCTGCCCTTGTTACAAACAGCAAGGTCAGGTGGGTCAGAGGGTGACAATACTTAGTCTGACCAATAGATGGCACCAGAGCCACCCTCCCCAGTGTCCATACTGTAATTATTTTAGTGAGTGGTCCTATACATGGCTTTCCCCCACAGCTCCTGCCTCGTGTGTGTTTGTGCTTTTTCTGGCCGATTTATGAGCAAAACACTGAACAAGGAAGACAGACCTTCCTAAGAAGAAGATAGATGATGATGATGATGATGATGATGATGTGTGTGTCCATCCATGGAGGCCAGACAGGGTGACAAGTGTCCCGCCATTCCACTGTCCCCTTAATTCCTCTGAGTCTCCTGTTTCTGTCTCCCTTCCCCAGCCTCTGTGCTGGACTTAGAGGCATGCCCACAGCCACAGTTGGCTTTTTATGTGGGAGATCTGAGGATTTGAATCTACTTCCACTCTTCCCACTGAACCATCTCCCCAGGCTCCATCCTTTGACTCTTTTTGACCCTTTTTGACCAGGCCATTCTCATCATTGAATCAGCTTTCTGTGACCTTGTAGACACATTGAGAGCCCCCGCCCCCAGAGGATTGTGACGGCTGTCAGCCCCTTTCACCTCTGGTGTGAGCATTCTGGGTAGCCTGCCTGTTGGAATCACAGCAGTGACCTCCTAGCACAACCTTTGAAGAGAAAAAATAAAATAGCGTTTCTTCTGCTGTTCCCTCTCCTGCCTGGAGGACTTGGTTACTGGCTTGTGGTAGTTAAGGGGGGAAAGCCCTTACGCTTCAGGGACACTTGGCAATTAAAAATAAAACCTCGTATGTGAGATGATACAGTGTTTGTATTTAGAAAGTGATTTGGAAAATGCCTTGGGAATTAATGCCCGGATTCAGGTGATGGTGCACACACCTATAACTCTAGCACTTGGAAGGCAGAGGCAGGAGGATCAGAAGCTCAAGGCCAGCCTCATTTACTTAGAGTCTGAGGTCAGGCAGAGCCTCAGAGTGAGACTCTATTTTTAAAAAATCTAGTGAACTGACTGCCTCGGGGGTGGAGGTGATGCAGAGGATCACTGTTCCAGTAGGCTGGGAGGTGATTTGGGGGGATTCCTCCAGCAGGTTGGGAGATGATGTAGGGTACTGACTCCTCTAGTAGGTCGTGTGGTCATTAACAGCTCACAGAATTCCAGCCCAAGTCCTGTAATCTAGCTGAAATGGCTGTATATGTGTGTAAGGACCTAATGTAGAGATGCTGGGCTGGGAGAGATGGCTTGACAGTGAAGAGCACTGGCTGCCCTTCCAGAGGACCCTGGTTCAGGTCCCAGCACCCACGTGGCAGCTCACAACCATCTATAACAGCAGTTCCAGGGCTGCACAAATGAGGCGCACAGACTCGAGTGCAGGTAAGACATCCATATTATAAAAACAAGAATAAATCTTTCAAAACACACATGTGTGGCTGGAGAGATGGCTGGACGGTTAGCAGCACTGACTGCTCCTCCAGACATGGCGGCTCATAACCATCTGTAACAGGATCTGATGCCCTCTGCTGGGGTGTCTGAAGATAGATAGCAACCGTGTATCATCATTTTATACATAAAATAAATAAATATTTTTTTAAAGTATGGCTCAGCGGTTAAGAGCACCAAGTGCTCTTCTGAAGGTCCTGAGTTCAAATCCCAGCAACCACGTGGTAGCTCACAACCATCTGTAATGAGATCTGACACCCTCTTCTGGTGTGTCTGAAAACAGCTACAGTGTGCTTACATATAATAATAAATAAATCTTTTTTTAAAAAATGTAATTTTTTCTGAAATATTTTCAGTCTCTGAAAAAAAAATAAATTGAAGCCAGGCAGTGGTGGCACACGCCTTTAATCCCATAACTCAGGAGGCAGAGGCACAAAGGTCTGTAAGTTTGTGGTCAGCCTGGTCTATAGAGATAGTTCCAGGACAGCCAGGGATACACAGACAAACTGTCTTTAACAAAAAACTAAATAAAACAAACAAAAAAAATTCTTTTTTTCTTTTAGTGAACCTGGTATTCCCTTCCTTTCAACTTCTGTTAATTAAATTAAAGGTGTCCTAGCCAAGTGTAGGCACTTGGGAAGCTGTGACAAGAAACTTAAGAGCTGAGGTCAACCTGGGCCTCATATCAGCAGAGTGGCTCATGCTTTAATCCCAGCACTATGTAGACCAGGCTAGCCCCGAACTCGCAGACCCTCCTGCCCTCTGGCTTGGCATGGCTGGTAGTCATGGCTTCCTGGGGAGTGGAGACCTCTCCTGGAGAGATTTTTCAGTATTCTCTTGAGAGCATTAGTGCTAACAAGTTGCAAGCTTTTCTTCAATGTGTGCTTAGGACTCCTTTAGCGTGTGCATAAATATTTTGAGATCCCCAAATGTCTTAGTCAGGGTTTCTGTTCCTGCACAAACATCATGACCAAGAAGCAGTTGGGGAGGAAAGGGTTTACTAAGCTTACATTTCCACATTGCTGTTGATCACCAAAGGATGTCAGGACTGGAACTCAAGCAGGTCAGGAAGCAGGAGCTGATGCAGAGGCCATGGAGGGATGTTTCTTACTGGCTTGCTTCCCCTGACTTGCTCAGCCTGCTTCTTTCACGTTTACCAGTTAATGTACTCTCTATCCTTTCTGTGACTATGTGGGTTATTTTAAAATTTCATGGAATTTTTTTTACACTTATTTATGCATGTGCGTGTGAGTGTGCATGTGCATGTGTAACCTAGGCATGGCTTTGGAAGTTGGCAGACAACGTGAAGAAGTCAGGTCTCTCCTACCACGTAAATCCCAAGGGTCAAACCCTCTCCTGACTTAGCAACAAGCACTTTTGCCCACTGAGTCATCTCACTTGTTTCTTTTTTTTGGTTTTTTGTTTTGTTTTGTTTTGTTTTGTTGTTTTTGTTTGTTTTTTTGTTTTGTTTTGTTTAATAACAGAGAGTTACAGGCACATAGCCCTTCTTCCCTAAGCAGCTTTGTGTACATCTCTCTAGAACCAGGGTGCCCTGTAAAATGCTGCAATCCCTTCAGCTCACTGAAGGAGCTAGTGTCACCCGGACACCCACAGCGTGGCTCAGATCGCCCTTCACACTTTTCTTCTCAGCCTTTTGTCTGAGGCTGAATTAACTCCAATGTCCTGTCTTGAATCATCTCGCTCACTTCAGGCAAAAGACTTTACCAGACAGAGAAATAATTCGAGATATTTTCAGGGAGACTGTGATGTGGCTTATGTTATTCAACTTAGCAAAACTATAGCATGTGCTACTCTGTGTGTCTGGTGGGGGTCACATTACATGGCACGTGATAACAGATTATCCCAAACTAGTATTGCAAACTCGATCACATAGGGTCTTGTGACGAGGACTTGTGAAAGTCTATGGGTTTCAATGTGATCCTATGAATGATGTGCGTCTGTGTGTGCACGTATATGAGTGCATGTGGTAGCTAGGGGACAACTCCATCAAGTGTTGTACCCCTGGAGCCCTTCCCCTCGCCTTTTCAAGGGAACCCCACCACATCCGAATGCTTATGCGGGTGCCGGGGATCGGACTCTGGCCTTTTGAGAGGCAATCACTCCTCCTACCAAGATATTTCCACCGCTCCCATGAGTGACTTTTCTTTGTGGTTGCCAGACGGTTGGACTCGCTATAAGAGCAAAGGAAGCCAGTTTGCCTCTCTCTTTCTATACAAAGCCTCCAAGGCAAATATTTGTCTGGAGTCAGTAGCCAGAAACAATTGCTGAAGGGCTGTGGGGTTATTATTACGGTGCCTGGTGTTTGCCCAGAGGCACACATGGGATGAGGAGGATTCCTCTGGCTTGGTTACGTACGCATTAGCTTTCATGCTGCCGTTAACAGTACAGACCAGGGGACTCAGCTTCAGATAAAGTCTCTACAGAGTAGAGAAAAGTCAGCCGCTCGTACCATTGACTCAGGGAGACACACAGAAACTTGGTAAATAACAGGCTTCCAGGAAGCTTAGGAGGAAAAGAAAATCATTGTGCTCGCACATGAAAACTGAAGTGACTCACATGTTTAATCTTACCCACAAAGCAAAGAATCAATACGTTGGTTTTGGGCTAGTGGATAAAAACTACCATCCCCAGGAGGATAAATGTTGACCATCTAAATTCCCTGTGACTGCTGGAGGAAGGGGGGGGGGAGGAGGAGGAGGAGGAGGAGGAGGAGGAGGAGATCCCTTAACTGCAAATATATTTATTTCAAGTATATTAAATATTTCTACAAAGCTGTCTTTGAAGGGTAGCTTTGTGTAGCACAGTTTTTTATTTTCTCTCTCTCTCTCATATATATATATATATATATATATATATATATATATATATATATATATGTCTGAAACAGGGTTTCACTATGTAGCTCCGGCCGGCCTGAACTGAAACACATACAGATCTGACCGCTAAAGGTGTGCACCTCGATGTTTTGTTTTGTTTTAAAGATTTTTATTGTATATGTATATGTGAGTGCCTGCATGTATGCTGTGTGCCATGTGACTGTGGTACCCAGGGAAGACAGAAGATGTTGGATCTCTTGAAACTGAAGTTAGAGACATCGTGAACAGTCCAAAGTGGGTGCTAGGAACCAAACTCAGATTCTCTACAAGAGCGACATCCACTTTTAACTACTGAACCATTCTTTCAAATGAAGAATTTGGAGGGGTTGGAAAAATGGCTCAAAGGTTAAGAGTGCTGGCTGTTTTTCCAGAGGTCCTGAATTCAATTCCCAGCAACCACATGGTGGCTCATAACCATCTATAATGAGATCTGGTGCCCTCTTCTGGCCTACAGGTATACATGCAGGCAAAACACTATATAATAAATAAGTCTTAAAAAGTTATTTTGGCCGGGCGTGGTGGCGCATGCCTTTAATCTCAACCCCCGGGAGGCAGAGGCAGGCGGATTTCTGAGTTCAAGGTCAGCCTGGTCTACAAAGTGAGTTCCAGGACAGCCAGGACTATACAGAGAAACCCTGTCTCGAAAAACAAAACAAAAAAATACTTTGGAGACTAGGTTATAGCTCATTTGGTAGAGTGATTGTGTAGTATACACAGAGCTGTGGGTTAGATCCCCAGCAGGGCAGAGGTGTGTGTGTGTGTGGGAGGGTGCCCCTGTAATTCAATCCCAGCACCTTGGAAGTGGAGACAGGGGGATCTAAATTTAAAGATCATCTTTGGCTACACATTGAGAGTCAAACCAGCCAGAGATATATGAGACTCAGAAAAAAAAAAAATGTTGGTCCTCTTTCTGACCCCCAAAAGAAGTCAGACCTGGTAGACATCGCAGAACTGAGGCAAAGTGATCAGCTAGGTCCTGTGTCTTTGCCCCATGAAATATCTGCCTATGATAAAATATCCTGACAGAAAGTGGATCCTGAAGGAAGGGTCTTTGGGCTTCTGTTTTGGGTTACATCTCACTGTGGATGTGCTGGGGAATTGAGCCAGAGTTCCATGCATGCTAGGCAAGCATCCTACCAACTGGTCTCCCGTTCCCCTCCCCCCCTTTTAAAAAATCTGTACATTTTGCTTGTGTGTATGTCTGTATGAGCACCACATGCATACCTGATGCCCCCAGAAGTCAGAGGAGGTCACTGGAGCCCCTGAAATGGAGTTACAGACGGTTGTGGACCTCGGGGTGGATACTAGGAATCTAATCCAGGTCCTCTAGAGGAGCGGCCAGTGCTCTTAACCACTGAGCCAGCTCTCCAGCCACTTTGTTTTATTTTCTAATTTGAGACAGAATCTCTCTCATTAACTCACTCAAGCTGACCTTGAATTTACTTTGTGGCCCAGATAAGCCCCAAACCTGTGATTCCCCTCTTGAGTATCTGGGGTTGCAGGCCAGCCAGACCTTGTTGACTCTTAACAATCAAGATTATGATAAAGAAATGTAAACAGTGGGGCTTATCTATGAGCAAGCCGGAAGACTAACAGTAGCAGCTCCACATTTAATGAACAGGCCGTAGCAATGTAAATGACCGAGCCTCAAACCGTACCACCAGGTGTCAGATGCTGTGATGAGTCAGAACCGCCAGACCCGAGAGTACAGATGCTAAGTCAGGACTGGTCCATAGGTTACTCAGGCTCACTGCGGAGAGCATCAGGGCCCACGGACAAGCCCACTTGCATGTTTTTATACAGCCTACAAGTTAACAGTGGCTTTTATGGGACTGGGGATATAGCCCCACTGGTAGAATGCTTGCTTCGAGTGTGTGAAGTTCTAGATTCGATTACCCAGCATTGTACAAGCCAGATGTGGAGGTGCACATCTGCTGTAATCCTAGCACCAGGAAGGAAGAGGGAGAGAATCAGAGCTCACGGTCGTCATTAGCAAGTGAGGCAATCGTGGAATCCATCACGCATGACCATGGGGGCTGGCACATACACACACATCAAATAGCTCTCACTTTTTAAATGTGTTTACTTGAGAATGAGATCGATTTTAAGAACCTCAGCTTTCTGCTGGGCCTGGTGGCGCAGGCCTTTAATCCCAGCACTCGGGAGGCAGAGGCAGGCGAATTTATGAGTTCGAGGCCAGCCTGATCTACTAAGTGAGTTCCAGGACAGTCAGGGCTAGACAGAGAAACCCTGTCTCGAAAAACC
>NC_034599.1:107796449-107807934 GCF_900095145.1 Mus pahari | reverse complement strand
AACCTCAGCTTTCCTTGAAACAACCTGATATCCTCTGGGAAATTGTAAAAGACAGGTGACAGCTGCTTTCTCAGACCGTGGAAGGCGGTCAGAGGCTTGCAGGAACAGGACCCTGACCAGGAGCAGACCCAAACGGGAGCAGAGAAAACTCAACGGGATGCTTTCTCAGAAGGCCAAGGCAAGGATCACTGGGAGTCTGAGGCTACATAGTGAGATTCTGTCTAAAAGAAATAAAAGCAGTCATATGTGGTGTCGGGTAATCCAAAATGTGCGTGTGTGCGTGTGTGAACATGTGTATACATGTACTCCATGACACTTGTGGGTACTGGGGACAACCTCAAGTATCCGTCCTTGCCTGTCTTTATCCATAACAAGGTCTCTCTTGTTCGCCACTCAGTGTACCAACCCAGCTGGCCTGTGAGCTTCGGAAGACCCTGGTCTTGACCTCCCACCTTTTACCCGAGCTTGGGGGATTCGAACTGGGTTCATCAGTCTTGCATGATAAGCACTTTACCAAAGGAACTATCTCCTCCAGACTTTAAGTTGTTTCCTATCAGGTAACTGCTCACATCAACCAGGAACATAGAATACTTGTCACTTACGAGGGGGCTTAGCCATGCACGGTGGCATTTGACAGAGCTGTTTGCAGTAGCTGGAGATGAGATGGATCACCGACAGAAACCAGGAGAGAGACAGTGGCTGATCCGAAGCAGTCAGAAAGAAATGAGGACGCTTTCCATGTTCTTAGCAAGGGTCTCCATACCAGCGTGGTGAGATGGCTCAGCATGAAAAGCCACCTGCCACTAAGCCTGACAACCCCCCACCACTCAACCAACCTTCTTCTCTTTCCTCAGAGGAAGTCGCTATGCTTTCCCTCTTGAACTTGGAAATGTCTCCACACTTCCTCCATCTTGCTCGCCCTCAAGCCCGAGTCTGTTAGCTGAGAGTCAAGTGACTTGGTCCTGTGAATTTGTAGCCAACGATTTTATCTCTAGCTTCCCAGTTCCATGTTCTATTTAAAAGGCTAATGAGGTTTTAAAGCGGGGGGGGGGGGGGGGGAGCAAGCAATGAATTAGCCTGTTTTGCCATCTAGTGCTGCTGTGAAGGGGCCTGTTGGAGCTGTCAAAACAGCTCTTGGTTGGTTGTCAGCAGACACCAGGATACTTAGCATACGAGGCACAGGAGGGTTATGACCAATAAAAATTAACCCGGAGAGCCAACTCCTTGTAGGGTTTATAGGGGAGGGCGCACCAGAAAAGCCCTGTGAGACAGGAAAAGGGGTAGAGGTGGGGGTGGATTCTGGGAGCTTGCTCGCCAACAACCAAACTAAATGGTTAGCTTCAGAGAGAGACCCTGACTCAAAGGAAGAGTTTGGAGAGAGGTGGAGGAAGACCTCCAACTGGCCTCTGCATTTGGTGTGCGCACAGGCACGTACACAAACGAGCCAGTATTAATGTGGGTCGCACCTTGCATGGTTCTGTTTATATGAAATATTGTAATTGTATTGGTTCGTTGTCATGCGTCATTTGAGATTACTGAAAAGCTGGCCCAGGGAAGTGCTGTTGCCCCACCACCCAGTTTTAGACTCAAGCATGTTTGTCTTCAAAGTGTCCACCAAGGTGTGGAGTTGCCCTTCTCCCAACTCTGTAGCAGGGACAGAAGACAGCAAAGCAGTCTGAGAGTAAAGCCACCGCACACTTGAGAGCGGGAGAAAGGGAAGCCATTTGCAGCTGAAGTCACTGTGTTTATCCCATGACATTAGAGTGCCTGGTTCTAGGACATGATATAGAAGCTGGGAAGGTCAGCTACAGAGAGAAGGCTCAGTCCAGAACTCCAGCCCATGCCTCCCGAGTTCAATTCCCAGCAACCCTATGGTGGCTCACAACCACCTGTGATGGGATCTGACAGCCTCTTCTGGTGTGTCTGATGTACGCATATACATAAAATAATTTTTTTTTTTTTGGTTTTTCAAGACATGGTTTCTCTGTGTAGCCCTGAACTCACTCTGCAGACCAGGCTGGCTTTGAACTCAGAAAAAAATCCACCCGCCTCTGCCTCCCAAGTGCTGGGATTAAAGGCGTGCGCCGCCACTACCCGACTAATAATTCTTTAAAAAAAAAAAAAAAAAAAAAGTAGGTCAGTGGTTACCCGGGCTGAGGATGGTTAAGGTGGGAGACCGCGAGAAGCAACTGTTCATAGATTTTCTTTATTTTAAAAAGCCCTGTGTGTATGGGGGAGCGGTGTGGGGTGATGGGGGTGTCTGGAGCACCACTGTGCGAGCATGGACTGAAGAAGGCTTCATGGACTGTGTCCCCTCCTTTCCATATTTGCCCAGGAGCCCAGGAGTTGAACTCCGGTTGTTGAGCTATTCACACAGCAAGTGCTTTACGGCCGAGCCCCCCCCCCCCCCCCGCCAGGGTTAAAGTCTTCCTGTAGGATAATGACAGTGCTCTACAGCCGACCGACTATGGTAACAATTACACAACTCCATGAATACACTAAGGTCTCTTAACTCCTTAAAGGATGCATTTGTGGTATGGGATTATATCTCCATAAAGCTGTCATTTGAGAAATGTAAGTTTTAAGCTAGGGACCATGGACACAGCTATGTTCCCAATTATTTAGAACACTGACGTGGGATTGCTTCAGCAGAGTAAGGAGTTCAAGGCCAGCCAAGTCAAAACAATGACATCTCACCCCAAAGGAACAGGGAGTCAAGGAGGGAGGAGGAAAGGGAGGGAGGAAGGGATAAAAATAAACATGGAGTCTCTTTGCGTAGCCCTGGCTGTCCTGGAACTCACTCTGTAGACCAGGCAGACCCCGAACTCACATAGATCTGCCCGCGTCTACCTCTTGAGTGCTGGGATTAAAGGTGTGCGCCACCACACTTGGCAGAAAAAAAAGCTTATTAAAAGGATTTTTTTACCTGCATAAGTATTTTGACTGCGTGTATGTCTGTGTACCACATACATGCAGTGCCTCCTGGAAGCCAGAAGAGAGCATCAGATCCCTTAGCCAGGATTACAGCTGGTTGTTAGCTGCCTGATAGGTGCTGAGAGTCCCTCATGTGGGGTGACAGCTGTTCCACGGCAGCTCCTATCCGCCCCACTCCACCCCTTGTTTGACATGGGAAGCGTTGGTGTACTTCTTGGTCCAGTGCCAAGGGCTTTCCCTTCCTGGACTTTTCCCATGTGGGTGATTGCTTCGCTCTTCGCAAACGGTGCTGGTATTAGCTCATGATGGGTCCTTCTATTGACATGACTCAACAAGCGGAGTTTAAAAATAACACACGGGTTAGGGTTATTTCATGCTGCTGAAACAGCTGGATCAGCACGGTTCCCAGGGAAACCAGAGGCCCTGTTCAAACAACCTCAGGACCTGGAAGAGGGTCACATGGCAGCTTGTGTGAATACAGAAGCCTTCCCACACGGCGGGAAGACTTCGTGGGGAGGAAATGCGAACGCACAACCAGCAGAGAGTGCATGTGTGTGCGCATGTGTACACTGTATGTAAATGATGAGTGCAGGTACACATGGCGGTCGAGTCCATTGGTGGAAATGACTCTTTAGAGCCTCATGTGTGGGAAGGAGGCGAGCCCAGAGGCATGTTCTGCTAAGAAGCAGTGTTCCCTCCCTGGTGGAGGGTCCCCATCATGTCACCAAGTCCCACTTGACATGAAGGAAAGCCTGACCCACTCACTGCCTGCTACACTGCTTTGCACATGAGCTGATGTCAACCCTCGGAGGCAGGGGAGAGCTCATGACACGGTCTGTCCTGTGTCCTGACGCACCAGAAGAGGGCATCAGATCCCATTACAGATGGTTGGGAGCCACCATGTGGTTGCTGGGAATTAAACTTAGAACCTTTGGAAGAGCAGTCAGCACTCTTAACTGCTGAGTCTCTCTCTCTCTCTTTTTTAAAGGTTATTTATTTTATGTATGTGAGTACACTGTCCTTGTCTTCAGACACACCAGAAGAGGGCATCAGATCCCATTACAGATGGTTGTGAGCCACCATGTGGTTGCTGGGAATTGAACTCAGGACCTCTAGGAAGAGCAGTTGGTGCTCTTAACCACTGAGCCATCTCTCCAGCCCAAGAAGAAATCTTTTAACACGTTTCACTTGTGCAGACTCTGGGTCTCAGTGCTCCTCCTGGCCATAAAAATGTTACTGCCCTTGCGACTCAAGGAGGGAATCCCCATAAAGAGCTTCTCCATCCTGTTTTCAGGAAGAAAAGACTGCGCTGAGGCGTCCTTTCTTGCATCTGCTACTCTGCAGGGGTGTCCTTTAAACTTAGAATAATCCATACACCAAAGTGGCAATTCGAGGGATTGCACAACTGTCTATGTGCTTAGCTCATTTGGCAGCAGGGTCTTCTCCCAACATTCACAGGGACACTGATCTGTGACCACCCTGGTGGGTCATTACAGGCAGGTTTAAATTGAGAAACAGACCGAAGAGTGCCTTGGAAATTTCAAACCTGAATAATAGATGCATTGTTATTGGCTGGCTTTGAAACCCACCCCAGCCTGTCCTTCAGACAGAATCCCCCCCCCCTTTTCCAGAAGAGAGGAGGAGACTTAGAAAAGAAAAGAAAAAGTTAACAAGGCAAACACAGTCGGTATCTAAATGAACAAGGTGGTTTCTGCACTGGGTTACAGAGCTTTTCATCCAACACATCACAGACCTCCTGGGTGAGCGCATTGTCTCACAACAGGCGTGAGCCAGAGGCTGCCTGGGTTAAAAGGGGTTTGAAGTTTATTTTTTTATATCCCTGTGAACTATCTTCTCCCCTATAGTATTTCTGAACTTGACTTTTTTCTCTCTCTCTCCTTTTCTTTTTTCTCTTTTGGAGACAAGACCTCATGATGTATGTATGTGTGTATGTATGTATGTATGAATGTATGGGTTTGATTTTCCCTATTTAAGTACTGAATTATTTCCCCACATTAGTACTTAACTTCTTCCCTAATGTACCACCCCAGACACACTCCTTCTTGTCGCCAAGGGAGTGCGGAGGAGGGAACGTCTGACTGAAATGCCAGGGTGACCATTTAAGGCACTCTCTTCAGTGAGAGTGTTGTGCTTTATAAAAAGATAAGGAGAGAGGGAATATGTTTGGGTGTGTAGTGGGGGGGGGGGNCGGGTTGCCTCCTGGGGCCCATGCTGAGGCATCCAGTCCCCCTGAAGGACCAGCCACACAAAGGTATAGTATAGAATAGAGTTTATTGAGGGCATGGGGAGGGGAGTTGAGAGGGTAGTAGAGATAAAGAAAGATGGGGGGTGTGGGGGAGACTGGCAGAGAGGTCAGTCATGGGCAGGTGGAGAGAGGGAGGGAGGGAAGACGGAGGGAGAGCAAGAAGGCAAGAGAGCAGGAGAGGGGAGGGGGCAAGCATCCTCTTTTACAGTGAGTCAGGCACACCTGGCTGATGCCAGGTAACTGTGGGGTGGAGCTTTGTCTTTTTTTTTTTTTTTTTTTTTTTTGGCTGATGTCCTGAGTCACTGAGGGAAGCCAAGACAGGACCTCAAGCCTAGCAGAGAAGAGGAGGAGCAGATGCAGAGGGTATGGAGGGGTGCTGCGTGTTGGCTTGCTCCTTACAGCTTGCTCAGTCTGCTTTCTTGTAGCCTCTAGGACCACCAGCCCCACCCACCACCAGCTGGGAACTTTCACGCAATCACTAATTAAGAACACGGCTTACAGGCTTGCCTACATCCTGATTGTATGAAGTCAGTTTCAAAATGGAGGTTCCCCGTCCTGAGATGGCGCCAGCTTCGGTCAAGTTGACGTAGAGGGAGCCAGCACGGCCACCAAGCAGACAGATGTGAGCCCTCTCCTTGTAGCTGGGGCAGGCAGTGAGTCCAGTCTGCATGGGTCCCCTGGCAAGACTGTGACATGGCCAGCTCAGGATGACTGGCTTGGAACCGTCTCTCAGGAACACAGGCAAGCCAGCTAGGACTGGTGTGGGAGCTGGCTGGCAGGGCCTATTCCCTGGCCTCTGAAACCATGTCAAATACGTCCTTCCAAGGATCCCACCCATTTGATTTTATGAGTGAATGTTCCTCTCTACCCAGACATTGCCAAGAAATGGGTTTTGATTTTTGTTTGTTTGTTGTTTGTTTGTTCTTGGTTTGGGGGTGGAGTTGTTTTGTTGTGGTTATTTTACTTTTTTTTTTTTTTTTGGTTTTCGAGACAGGGTTTCTCTGTGTAGCCCTGGCTGTCCTGGAACTCACTCTGTAGACCAGGCTGGCCTCGAACTCAGAATCAAATCCGCCTGCCTCTGCCTCCCAAGTGCTGGGATTAAAGGCATGCACCACCATTGGGTTTGGGTTGATTGGTGTTTTGATAGTTTGTTTTTGAGGCAAGGTCTGACTACGTAGCTCTGGCTGGCCTGGAATTCACTGTGTAGCCCAGGCTAGCCTTAAACTCCCAGAGTTCTGCCTACCTGTTTCCCAAGTGCTGGGATAAGAAGGTGGGCACCACTATGCCTGACCTGCCAGGAGACTTTTAAGATGGGCTGACTATGACACGCCGCAGCCAGGATACATTTCCAAAAATACCTCTAGCCCCATCTCTGCCTGTTCAGTGAGTAAACCTGGAATCCCTTCACAGAGCTGCCCCCAACCGCTCAGCCCAGGTGTTGCCAGCGTCCTCAACGCTGGTACCTGGAATGCAGACACTCCCCACATGAACATCAGCGTGTCTTGCCTTGACCCTTCACCGGCTGTGTGACCGCTTTAGTTTTCCACTCCCTTCATCTCCCAGGTGACACGGCACCCTGTCAAGGAAAGGGGACTGTATTGTCTTGCGTGTATGCTTTGGCCTGGCTCAGGGTCACTGGTTGTCTTGGTGTCTACCCAACCTTCCTGACCCGCACTCCCTGCTGCTAGAAGAGTGAATGGACACAGCTTTTCACAGCTGTGCTGACTATAGATGAAATCTAGGGAAGGACGTCAAAGCTCGCTCAGAGACAAGACCATGAAGCCATTAGACACCCAGGCGGATTCTCTGTGTTCTCCACTGAATCTCTCTCTTCCCTATGCTCTTGCAAGTCTGTCTTAATGAAAAGCAATCGGATAGCATCTTTTAGGGAGGAAGAAAAACCTTTCTTCAAATATGAACTTCGCATAGATTTAGAAGCTACATAGTTCATGTGTTTTAAAACATATCATTTTGAGCCAGGCATGGTGGTGCATGCCTTTAATCCCAGCACTCGAGCCGGGCAGTGGTGGCACATGCCTGTAATCCCAGCACTTGGGAGGCAGAGGTAGGCAGATTTCTGAGTTCGAGGCCAGCCTGGTCTACAGAGTGAGTTCCAGGACAGCCAGGGCTACAGAGAAACCCTGTCTCGAAAAAAAAAAAAAAAAAAAAAAAAAAAAAACCACCACCAACAACAAAATATCATTTTGGAAGGAAATTGTCTGTCCAGTGCAGCCCAGTCCCTCACATATTTCAATGCCACATTTTGCAGAAATGGACAATAAAAAAACCTTGAAATTCATGTGGGATCTAGAAAACCTCTGTACGTGGAAGATGTGGACCTGTGGATCCTGCTGAAAGGCTCTGGGGCAGAAGATCTTCAGACCTGTGCTTGGAGGCCTGCCCACTCTCAGGCCTTCCTTCTTACTTTTCTTCCTTAATGGATCTATGTTCTGCTCCCACCTTCCCTGGTTTCCTTGATGTTCTTGGGCATGAGACAATGAACTTGGACACCGCCGCCAGCTCCGGGTGGCTTTGGAGACCACTGGTGGTCCTGCATTCCAGTCACACTCCGCCCCTCTCCTCCCCAGTTAGCCTCCTCCAGAGCCCAGAAAGACTGTGGGAAAAGACCCCCATCCTGTCTCAAAGAGCTCAGATCAGTGTGAGAGCGACATCTCACGTAGGGGCTAATGGAGCAGGGGCTGAGCACAGCAGTGGGAGCCAGTGACTCTCCACAGGACAGGAGGTGCTGTTCCGCATTATTTTACTTGAGCTTCTTATGACTATATACATATCCGTAAGCATGTGTGTTTGTGTGCCTGTGTGTGGGAATGTGTATATGTGTATGTGTGTGGGTGTATGTATATGTGTATGTGTGTTGGCATATGTAAGCTCACATGTATATGAGTACAGATGCCTTTGAGGCCAGACGAATCAAATTCCCCTGGAGCTACCAGCTGTTGTGAGCCTCTCAATGTGGGCACTGGGAATTGAACTCAGGTCTTCTGCAAGCTCTTAACCACTGAGCCTTTTCTTCAGCCCCAAGCTGAGGGCTTCTTATCCTCCTGCCTCCACTTCCAATGTAACTAGAGTTACAGATGTGCCCACCACATTTGTTTTCTGTGGAGTGAAGGATCAAACCTTGGGCTTCACACCTTGGCTAGAGATGCGCTCTACCAGCTGAGGCAAGTCCTCAGCCCTCACTCCTTCCGTGAGCCTGTATCTCTCTTTCTTCCTTTAACCCATTCCTTTTCCCTCACCTCCTCCATTGTTGTTGTTGAAACACTTTATTTAGAGGCTCGGGGAAGGTTGGAGAGGAAAACACCACCCACAGAGGGGAAATGCTGAGTCAGCTAGAGCCAAGTGTCAGGTTGGCATCAAAATACTTCTCGCAGGTCTGGCACTCAGAGCCAGCCTTGGAACATCAGGAAATCAGGGCAGAGTTGTCACCACAGAGTCCTTTGCTCTTGCAGACCTTCTGGTTTGTCTGAGGCCTTGCCCTTTGGTGACCCGCATGGGAGCAGAGCATCCCTCACTGACTGACAGCACTCGCTCTGATGGATGCGTGTTCTTTGGGAGATCTGAGAGCTGGGTCATTAGTGTTGGCGCTGCACAGTCTTACATCAGCTTGACACAAGCTAAAGTCATCTGAGAGGAGAAAACCCGTGGAGAAGTCGCCTCCATAAGACTAGGATGGATGAAAACCTGGAGGGCAGTTTCTTAATTAGTGATTGATGGGGGAGGGCTCCGCCTATTGTGGGTGGCTCCATCCCTGGGTTGGAGGTCTTGGGTTCTGTAAGAGAGCAGACTGAGCAAGCCATGGGAGCAAGCCAGTAAGCAGCATCCCTCCACGGCCTCTGCATCAGCTCCTGCATCCAGGTTCTTGCCCTGTTCTAATTCCTGTCCTGAGTTCCTTTTGCAATGGACTACAAGGTGGAAGGGCGTCCAATAAACCCTTTCCTCTTCAGCTTGCTCTCTGGCCGTGGAGTCTCATTTCGGCAGTAGAAACCCTAACTGAGCCAGTGTCTAAACTCACACACTCAAGCCCCTGATGTGTGGAATGCTCAATGGGAAAGGGAAAGGAAAAAAAGGGAGGGAGGGAGGGAAGAAGAAAGGGGAGAGATGGGGAATGAGGGAGGGGCTGGTCCCTGGAGCTGCCTGAGCACGGGGACTGTGACCCCCTTGCTCTGCCTCTTCCCAGCATTGCTGAATGACAGGTCTAGATGGAGTCTGCATGTCTGTGTTCTTAGCTGACGCCCGCCCAACCTCCCTGCCTGGGACCACACACTTGGAGAGCCTGGCTAATTGCAGCCAGCCAAATCTAGCCTGCCCTTGTTTGTAAATAACGTTCCCACGAAACCTGGCCACACTGCAGTAGCAAAATGATAGGTTGGGACAGAGACTTTATGGGACTCAAAACCCACGACATTCACCATGCAGCCATGACCAAAAAAGAGTGTGCCAACTTCTCTGCCGCACTTCCTTCTCCTGAGCACCGTGGTGCTAATTACAGGCACGGTCCCCTGACCCTCCGCTTTTACTACCGAGGACTCCGTGAGTCCTTACTGCCAACGTGCAGTTTGGGCAGAGCATTTGGTTATGTTTCGTGGTCGTGACCGGTAACCTCTGCAGAGTTCCGTGGAACTTGGTATACTGGCAATGTTATTCTCTGTGGTGTCACCACTCACCAGGGATTGGGCACAGACAAAAGGCCACATGCAGATCTGCATTAGTGAGACAGTGTGTCTATCGGGGTTCCTTAAGAATTCAAAAGCAGCTGTGTCCATGGTGACGGGTCACAGGTGCTGCCCAAAGTCAGTCTTTAGACATATTTTAACACCCACCTTGTATGCAGAGTTCCGTCGCACTGCCTGCTGGGAATACAGAGTCCTGTGTTACAGCCTCCATATGGGTCTTTGTTTGATCATGAAATGTCAGAATAACTAAGTCCCAAGTTCTTAGCACCACCATAGCTGAGAAGACTCCCCAGGGGTACTGAGGAAGGGCTGGAGTCCATGAGGGGACAGATATCCTCATGACGCCCCTCAGAGTGTACAGGATCCATCTGGTTTGAAATCTGCCCTCATCGGGCAAAGTTGGATATTCCCCACCTAGGAGCCAGACCCCTAAATCCCACACCTTTATTCCCTCACTTCCAAGACCGGAAACAGAGAGCCCATGTGCCTTGTTAGAGATGCCACCAAGGAAGGCCCCAGCCCCTGGGTGCATTCTCTAGTGGCTCTGCTGTAGCTCTTGAAGCACACCTCAGTAAAACCTCTGCAAGAACATCACAGAGTCCAAGAACATGGGGATTAAGTCTCTGCATCAGTCCATCCTCTTCCCAGGCAAGATGTGGCAATGCCAACAGTGCGAGTCAAGTCCTTCCACCACCTCTGCTTCACACCCGGCAGACAGTCCACTCTAGTCTGCCCTGGCTCCGCTGGCCTGGTCATCCATCAGCAGTGTGCAGGTGCCCCCTAGTGGATAAATGGAGGTGGTGACTGTGCATGCTGACAGACCCTGAGAGACAGAAGAGATGAAGGGCTGGCTGGAAGAGGGTCCCTGAGTCAGAAGGGGACAACGGATGTGGGGAGGCAGAAGATTGGAGTCAGTGTGGATCCCAGGAGGAGATGCACTTTTTCTTTCTCTTATGGTCTCCAGCATCATGTGTTAATAACCTGCTTTGTTTGAAAAGACAAAACCCTATATGTGCACGTGCATATGTGCGTGCGTACATATTTTCTGAAGCAGAGCATGTGGGGTGTGAAGCAGGAGCTGGCAGACATTTTCTATGAACGTGACTGTTTTAGGCTTCATGCAGGAGACTGTCTTTTAAGCATGACATCACAGGCAACGGGCAAGGCAAAGAGCAGGGCTGTGTCTGTCCCCTGCATGAAACGGGCTATGTGAGCTGGGGTCATGGCTTCACTGGTAAAGTACCTGTCTCGCAAACATAGGGACCTGAGTTCCATCCCCAGTGTTCACATTAAAAAAAAAAAAAAGGCATAGTGGTGCATGTGCAGGTGTGGGGAGGCAGAGACAGGAGATCAGAAGTGACAAACCCTGGGTCCCCGTGAGCGACCCTGAATGGCTCCTAAGGAACAACACCTAGAATTGACCTCTGGTCCTCACACACACCACCACCACCATCATCACCATCACTATCATCATCACTATCATCATCATCAACTGATTCAGGCCATGAGCTGTATAAAGTCACAGTCACCAGGAGCTGTATCTAGTCACAGTCACCAGGAGCTGTATCTAGTCACAGTCACCAGGAGCTGT
>NC_034599.1:107741384-107796279 GCF_900095145.1 Mus pahari | reverse complement strand
TCTAGTCACAGTCACCAGGAGCTGTATCTAGTCACAGTCATCACTGGTCAGACCTGGATAGTGTGTCTAACACAGAACAGGTTTAATGACGCTGTGCCCCGCTCCTATCTATTACCTAAGTGCCCAGCATCACTCACAATTGAGAGTTGATGCTCAGGGAGCACATTGCTAACCCAGGTGGCTCTGATTGACCTCTGTAACAAACATAGCAGCGTCACTGCAGAATTTCCCAGAATGCACTGAGTGGCAAAAGGCGTGCTCTCCGAATTGGCCATTTAAAGCATCACAGCAGGTCGGGGCTAGCTGCTGTCCCCGCTTGCTTTTCTAATCTATCTCTGTCTAAAATGACCCAGGCTGTGATGTGAGAGGCCAGGAGGCCAAAGTGCTTTGTTTAGCACAAAGAAAGCCACCACAGAAGGGGGGGTGGGGCCTGGCCTGGGTGACACGGCACCACAGCCAAAGCCCCACGTTCCCCGGGGGCTGCCTCCTGGGATATGACACACAGGCTGACTGCTGCACAGCTTAGAGATGTGGTGTAAGAGAAGGACTTGTACTTCGGGGGAGAGGGGTGGATGGAGAGATGGCTCAATGGTTAAGAGCACTGACTGCTCTCTTCCAGAGGTCCTGAGTTCAATTCCTGACAACCACATGGTGGCTCACAACCATCTGTAATGGGATCTGGTGCCCTCTTCTGGTATGCTACCATGTACTCATAAAAATAAATAAATCTTTTTTAAAAATTTTTATTTTTCGAGGCCAGCCTGGTCTACAAAGTGAGTTCCAGGACAGCCAGGGCTACACAGAGAAACCCTGTCTCAAAAAAGACCAAAAAAAATTTTTATTAATGTATATTGGGGATATGTCTGCATGTATGAGCATGTGTGTATAACATGTACAAGTTGTGTTGGGCACTGTGACTAATGACTTCCTCTGTGTCCCACTCTCTCTCTCTTTCCTCCCCCCCCCCCCCCGCACCACCTCTGCTACTTTGCAGGTCTTGGGGCTGCTGGTGTGGACACTCATCGCTGGCACCGAGTACTTCCGAGTCCCCGCTTTTGGCTGGGTAATGTTTGTAGCTGTCTTTTACTGGGTCCTCACCGTCTTCTTCCTCATTGTCTACATCACCATGACGTACACCAGGATTCCCCAGGTGCCCTGGACCACAGTGGTAAGGACACCTGAGGGGCGGCACCTGCCCGGGGCCGTGAGGTGGGACAGCAGGTGTCTCTTCTTGTGGATTCGGGGTCACCTCTGCTCACATGGGGCAGGCCAGTGCTGGAGAAGCCAGCAGCAGTATATGGTCCCTGTTTACCCAGTGACCTGAGAGTGAAGCCAGCACAACTAGGAATGAACAGGTCCCCAGACGAACTGAGTCAAGGAAAACTGGGTTCTGTCACGATACGCAGTGTCACCTGCAAACAGGTGTGTCAGGGCAGCAGTGTCTCCTGATTTCCTTCCTTCCTTCCTTCCTTCCTTCCTTCCTTCCTTCCTTCCTTCCTTCCTTCCTTCCTTCTGTGTGCACGACTAAAGAAAAAGGACCCTGACAGGGGCTGTTAAAACAAACACGTGGTGAGTGTCTGGGTGAAACCAGAGTGTGGGAAGCCTTGGTCTCTATGCCCTGTTGCAAAGAAAACACACAGTGTGGTAGATGGGTCCAGAGTGGAGCAGGGCAGGACACCTGCCTGCCATGTCCGTGGTCTTGTATTTAAACCCCAGCACCACAGAAACGCAGATAAAATAAAGTGAGTGTCTTCCCACTTGGAAACAAGAGTAGTTAAGGGGTCTGGATTTTTGTCCTGGCTCCAGAGAGCACGCCATCCACGGGTTAGACACAATGGTGATCACACAGTCTTCTGGCAAGAGTGCGCAGTGTTGCTAGGGAGTTGGAAGTGCCATATCAGTCGAGAGAGCACTCGCCTGACACGCACAAAGCCCTGGGGTCAATACTCAGTACCACATATGGAGGCATGGTGCCTCACCTCTATAATATCAGCACTGGGAAGGAGAGGCAGGAGGATCAGAAAGTCAAGATCATTTTCAGCTGCATATGGAGTTGGAGGCCAGTCTTGTTTCAGACAGACAGACAGACAGACACATAGACAGACACATAGATATAGTGGCACATGCCTACAATTCTAGCAGTTTCAAGGAACGTGGGAAACTGAGGCAAGAAGATCTCAAGTTTGAATCCAAGCTGGCCGAACAGTGGGTTCAAGGTCATCACTTAAAATGATAATGAATTTCTTTTAAATTGGTACCGCATGGATAAAACAGAACTCAAAAGGCATACTGGTTTACTGTGTTTGTTTCCAACTAAGACACACACACACACACACACACACACACACACACACACACACGCCTTGAAGGCCATCCTCCTTGACAGCTACAGCCCCAGGGCTTTCATACACTGCTGTCATTGTTCAAAGTGTCCCTGTCCCTCTTCCTTCTGAGCTGCCTCTAGAGTTCAAGTGAACCCAACCAGAGGCAAGTCTCCTTTCACTTTCAAAACAGATTAACTTGTGGTTGTTTTCCCACACCCCAAAGCGAAGAGTTTCCATTGGCGTTTTTCAGGCATCTGGATCTAGGTCTGAAAGTGATCCCAAGCAAGTGCTTGTGAACATCCAGGAGCACGCAGGTGGCCCTGGGAGTCGGTGACCTGATTCCCCAAGGACACTGGGAAGGGCAGACTCATTTCGATGTTGGCTTCAAAAGTAGCCGATTCTTTTGTAAAATAGCAGCTGTGACAACCCAGTGGGAGAGGACAAAAACGTGATGGAGGTGGGTTTGGGCGTGTAGCTCAGTGGGTAGGGTCTTTGCCTAGTGTGCATGAAGCCCTGGGTCCGATCCCCCCATAAAAACCGCGTGTGGTACACGCCTGTAATCCCAGTCCTCAGGAGGTGAATGCTAAAGGATTCTCAGATAAATAATAAGTTTGAAGCCCGCCTGGGCTATGTGAGACTTAATGTCAAAATGAAATGACATGCCTTTCCTAGCCAGCTGCCCCTAGGTGAGCCTTATGCCCATAGGTGGCTCCTCCTATAGAAGAGGACATGGCGTGCCCAGCCCCTGGCTCGTGCCTTTGACACCAGGAGAGTTCTTGTTCCCTTAGCTGGGGTACACCTGTGCCCAGGGACACCTCCTAGCCCCACAGAGAACAGAATGACCTTGGAGATGACCGGTGTTCCTGGGCTGAAAGGAGGCAGCCCGACAGGCTCTGACTGCTTCCGCTCATTCCATAAATCCCCAAGTTATTTGTTTTAGGTCGAATGTCTCAAGGAGAACTGTTGATCGTCTCAGGAGTTTACTGTCTACAGACCTGCTGTTCCTGATATCTATTGGACTTGTCTGAGGTGGCCTCTAAGGGGCCCTTTTGTCTTCAGAAGTGGAAAGGAAGTGGAGAATCAGGTCGTACCTATGATCCCCACATCCAGGAGGCTAAGGCAGGATGGCCTCCGGTTCTAGACTAGTCTGAACTACAGAGGGAAACTTGAATACCAAAACCCAAGGCCAAATAGATGGTTCAGTAGGAGAGGTGCTCGCCTCCAAGACTGATGCCCAGAGTTTGATCCCTGGGCCCCACATGGTGGAACGGGGTGGGGGTGGGGGGTGGGAGAGTGGGGGGCGGGGGGTGCCAAGTCCCAAAAGTTCTCCCACACCCTGGTACAAGCACATGCATATGCACAAAATAAATAAATGTAATTTAAAATTTTGATCAAGGAAGTACTGTGCGTAACCAAACATCATCAGGACAGTTTAAAGTTTAAACCTGGGGGGCTCCGTGGTTCAAAGCATTTGCTGCTCTTTATAGAGGACCCCAATGCTCAATTCCTAGCACCCACATGACAGCTCAAAACTCTCTAACTCCAGGTCTAGGTGGTCTGATATCCTTCTCTGGCGTCCAAGGGCACTGCACATACATGATACCCAGACATATTATATTCAGGCAAACACACACATTAAATAAAAGGAAAAGAGGAGGAGGAGAAGGAAGAGAAGCTGGGTTAAGTTGAGACTCAAGCTGGGCAGTGGTGGCGCACGCCTTTAATCCCAGCACTTGGGAGGCAGAGGCAGGTAGATTTCTGAGTTCAAGGCCAGCCTGGTCTACAGAGTGAGTTCCAGGACAGCTAGGGCTACTCAGAGAAACCCTGTTTCAGAAAAAAATAAAAAAGTTGAGGCTCAGATGGTTCAGTTGACAGAGTGCTTCCCACACAAGCCCAAGGGCCTCAGATCTCCAGGACCCATGGAAATAGCTACAGTGGGCGGCAAGATGGCTCAGCAGCAGATAAAGGAAACACACACACATACACGCCTGCGCACGCACGCGCACACAGAGCGTGTGTCTGACTATATAACTTGATCGTTGGCTAGTATCATCCATGTTGATTTAGTGCTAAAAGGAACTTTTTTTTTTTTTTTTTAGTATATACTTATTTTATTCACATGCATGCAGGAGCTCAGGGACATCCACAGGGGCATCAGATCCTCTGAGACTAGAGTTACAGGTGGTTGTGAGCTGTCATGTGGAGCTGGGAACCCAACCCCAGTTCTCTGGAAGAGCTCTTAACTGCTGAGCCATCTCTCCAGCCCCTGACATGGGACTTCCTAAATCACTCCACGTGGTAGAGACTGGGTCACTTCAGAGGGTGGTGACCTGCCCGGTTGGAGTAAACTTCTCCCTGGCACGGGCAGCTGCCCTCAGTCACTTCTTACGAACTCTCGTTGGAAATTGGTTTCTAATTCTGGCCCATAGCAACCTGCCAGGACACCGATTGGACATTCTCCTGTCAGAAATAAGACGTCCTTAAACTGAGGGCCCCAGTCACACAGGCTGGAGGCTAAACAAAGAGCGGCAAGCCAGCCAAGCTTTTATCTGTATGCACCTTTATCCCAGAGAATACAGAGTGCTTTCAGAGCGAAGCAGGATGGAATTTCAGGAGGCAACTCTGGCCTCCCTCCTCTTCCCTCCACAAAGAGCAGCTGGCCACCTTTGTTAAGATTCTGTGTTCTCTGAAGCTCAGATCTGTGGCACAGGGATGTTTGAGATCCAACAGGAGCTGGAGGGTCTAGCCAGTCTGAGCTGCACCTGGGTCCCAGGCATCTATTCACAGCAGCAGGACAGCATGATGCTGTGCCGTCCCCTTCCCCCTCCCCCACTCCACTCCAGCTTCACCTCCTGTAACCATCCATTCTTTTGGTCTAACCTCTGAGAAGCTGGGTTCTCTGCCCTGTAGTTTGGAGTTTGTTTGTTTCGGAGCGGTTCTAGTAGCCCAGGCTGGTCTCTAACTACGACCTTGAACTTCTCCCTGCCCCCACCTCCAGAGTGCTGGGATTACAGGCATGCACCATGACACCTGGGTTATCCAGTGCTAGGGATGGAAGCCATGGTTGCACGCATGCCCGGCAAGCATCCCGCCAACTGAGCTACATCCTAACTAGGACAGCCTCTTTTTCCCTGGCATTGGTCCGACCAAGTCGGAACCTGTTTAGTTACCATTTGAATAGATTTGATTTTCTTTTAATGTTTTTAGGTGTTTTTTTTGTTTTGTTTGTTTTTGCTTTGTTTGAGACAAGGTCTCCCTGTGTAGCCCTGGCTGTCCTGGAACCCACTGTGTACATGAGGCTCACCTCAAACTTACAGAGATTCACCTGCCTCTGCCTCTGCCTCTGCCTCTGCCTCTGCCTCTGCCTCTGCCTCTGCCTCTGCCTCTGCCTCTGCCTCTCCCTCTCCCTCTGCCTCTGCCTCTGCCACTGCCACTGCCTCTGCCTCTATAATTGAAAACGAGCACCACCGTGCTTGCTGCCCAACCATTTTTTTAAAAGGTGGAAAGTATGTCATTTGACAAATGATGAAGGTATATGAGCCTCTCTAAATCCCTAGACATAAAACCAAGTCAGAGGAACCATCCCGGGAAATAGGACCCGCCCCCTCTTTCTTTCTAGGCTTAAATGACTAAAGGCAATGTATTAAGCAGCATGTACTAAATACAGTGTCCATTTCTGTTTGTAACTTATAAAACTGAGTTATTTCTGTTGAATGTAAATTTTCAGTAGCTCCCTTGAGAACCTTGCGATCTCTGGTGGCATCCCGGGCTGGGCTGCAGTGACATGCTCTCCTCTTGGCCCTCCCTAGCTGTCTACTTGGTTCCCTCGCACGCCAGGGTACAGTTCCTGCCTGTCATGAGGTCCCCTTCCCTCAAAAGTCTGCCCCTCTTTGCAGGGCCTGTGCTTTAATGGCAGTGCCTTCGTCTTGTACTTCTCAGCTGCCATAGTGGACGCATCTTCTGTCTCCCCAGAGAAGGAAGGGCACAACTTCAACAGCTGGGCAGCCTCCTCGGTGAGTGAGTCCTCCCAAACACCACCCAAATCCTCCTGAAACTTCCTCCCAGGGCCAGCCTGTTCGGGATCAGGGAGGGGGTCATATTATCTGCAAGATACAAAGACCATTTACTTGTAATAGCAACAATACAACTGGTTGGTAGCCAACAAGGCATTAAAACTTATAGGCTGGGCTTGGGTTACCATACAGCAAGAATGAGCCAGTATATGCCAGCTGAGGAGAGTAATGGCTGAAGGTATGGCATGCAGTTTGGACCCTTGTAGGACAGAGCAACAGTGACAACCTCCCTTCCTGCAGCTGAACCCCGCCTAGCTCCTCCTAACAGATGCGAAAATTGAGATTTGAGATTCATAGACACAAACACTGGCTGCAGTGTATACTGCAGCGGCTGGCTCATCTCGTGTCCAAGAGCTGGTGGCAGACACTGGAGGCTGAGCCCTGTCTAAGGTTACCTGAACTAGATTAGGTGCCCACAGCTCCATCATGACCCCTCAGTGAACTCCCTGAGGAGTCCTCAGACCTGTCCCAGAAACTCAAACAGTGGGGGCCAGAACACACCAGAAAAGGAAACAGAGGGAGGGACGACCCAGTCGGTACTGGTGTGTGCCACCACACCTGATGACCTGAGTTTGGTCCTAGGGACCTGCATGGTAAAAAGAAAGAGTGGATCCTCACAGGTTGTTCTCTGACCAACACGTACAAGATGATGATGACGATGATGAATTTTAAAGAAAAGAGCTAGTGAAGCAATAAAGTGGGTTTAGAGAAGGAACCCTGGATGAAGTCCAAGGCAGTTTGGGCACCAGACACAGTAGAGGGGAACAATCATTTTCTAGTCAGACCGCCTGTTGAAGCCCTGTCTCTACCATACTTCCTTCTCCACAGTTCTTTGCCTTCCTGGTCACCATCTGCTATGCTGGAAACACGTACTTCAGTTTCATAGCCTGGAGATCCAGGACGGCACAGTGACTCTCCCTTCTCAGATAATGGAGAAGAAGACACACCAGGACGAATCCCACTGTTATAAAAAACAAACAAACAAACAAACAGTTGTAGCTATAATGTATATTGCCCCAGAATTGTATTTAACTAATGTTTTTGTATCTTAGTTAAATTAGCTCCCAGTGTCTTGTTACAATTAAGCTGAATAGTTACTTGGGGAGCACTGTGGCTTCTAATGAACCCTGAGGTCTCCTGACATCCTTCTAGTCTTTATTTTTCTTACACAATGTATAAATAAATAGCTAAATGTTAAGAACACGTGGAGTTTGTAAAGCTAACATTGGAGATTACATTTGTTTCATATGTATGCCCGTGGATGTGTGTTTGTGTTATGAGTGTGGGGGGCGCCAATGTGCCTCAGTACACATTGAGCCCAGAGGAGAACCCGCAGGAGTGAGTTCTCCCCTTCCACACTACAGGTCCCAGGGATAAAATTCAGGGCTCCAAGCTTGGCATCAGAATCTTTTCTCTGCCCACTGACCCCGTCTCACTGGCCCAAAGCTAATTTTTTATTGTAAAGATTTATTTTTATTTTTAATCATGTGTGTGTGTGTGTGTGTGTGTGTGTGTGTGTGTGTGCGTGTGTCTGGTTTTAGGCAGTTTTGAGCTTGGGTCCCCTGCAAGAGCAGTGTGTGGCTCTTCCCTGCTGATATCTCTCCCAAGCTAAGGTTGAAGATACCGGATTAAATGGTGCCATGCCTCAGCTAAGGCTGATTGTGATTGATACGGGACACACCCAGAATCTGAGTACTAGGCAAGCTTCCTGACTCACAGGGATGCTCAGAAGACACTTGTCCTTAGTCACCAGGGCAGGGTGGCAGGAAAGACCCATCTCTTCTGATCTGGGAACCACAGTACCAATGACTCTCACACGCTAGCTCAGACCCTAGAGCTGTCAAATGAGACATGGCCTTGGGCTCAGCAATGAGCTCTTGCAAGAAGTACTGCCAGGGCAGGGGCTAGTTTGTTCTTAAACACGTTAAAATAAGTAAGTGCCATCAAAAGGATCAATCGGTGCAGACACCTTTAAACAGTTTAGCTGAGGGCTGAGAAGTAGCTCAGTTGTCAGCCAACGACCTGGTTTTGATTTTCAAAACCCACATCAAAACCAAAAACACTTAGAATGACTACTTCAGATGCCCCAAGTTCAATACCTGGGATAATGGTGCAGAGGTGTGACCCCAGCTAGAAGCTGGGGGATCAGGAGTTCAAGGTCAACCTGAGGCTACATCAACCCCCCCCCCCAATCAGGTTTGGTAGTTCTTTTATATTTTGGTTGTGAGCTGAGCGCTCTCTCCAGTCCTGGTAGTTATACTCCCAGCACTCATGAGGCAAAGTCTGGCGGACTCCAGGGGATTCCCGTCAGTCAGTGCAACCTACTTGTGGAGTTCCAGGCTAGTCAGACCCTGTCTTCCAAGAATGGGGAACTATATCTAAGGCTATTCTCTGGAATGCCTGTGAGTATACACACACACACACACACACACACACACACACACACACAATGTTCTTGCTGACCCCAGAGATGTATGTGCCAAAATGTCTCCTTGTCTCAAATCATTATCAAAGACTGCAAGGGGTAACATCTTCTGCAGCTCTTATCAGATGGAGGGAGAAGTCAGATGAACCAGACAGATGCACCAAGAGGAAGTGTTTTTAGGCAGGACAGTTCCTGCTGCCACAGCAAGTGTCTCGGGGCAACCTTTCAACTCGGGGTTTTTTTTAAAACAAGCTAAACCACAGAAACGTTAGTCATGTGCAGGGCTGAAGGCGTGCTCTTTCAGGGTGATGTCCCACTGGCTTCTAGGGCTCTCCCTGGTCCCTGTAAGGTGCTGATTCTTTCACTGGTACGCTTGGGTTTGTCTTCCTGCTTATCCGGTTCTCCACGACACCCCCAAGTCAGCCCGCCACTTGGAACAATAGAATAAAGCTGTGGGCAGTTCTCATGTTACTGCACAGACTGCTGCTCCTTGCAGTAGGCCCAGCAAATGTTGCTTGCTATGATGATCTCAGTGGTGAATGCATTCACTGCGCACATGGCCAAAGCAGCCGTTCTCACCCTATGGGCTGAGACCCCTTTGGAGGTCAAATGATCCCCTCAGATGGGTTGCCTAAGACCATCAGGAAACATGGATTTTACCATACAATTACTTAGCGGTAGCAAAAGCTGGGCGTGGTGGTGCACGCCTTTAATCCCAGCACTTGGGAGGCAGAGGTAGGCAGATTTCTGAGTTCGAGGCCAGCCTGGACTACAAAGTGAGTTCCAGGACAGCCAGGGCTACACAGAGAAACCCTGTCTCGGGGAAAGAAAACAACAACAACAACAACAACAACAACAACAAAACTTAAGGGTAGCAAAATTACAGTTATGAAAAATCAACGAAATAGTTCTATAATTGGGAGTCACCACAACATGAGTATTAAAGGGTTGCAGCAACATTAGGAAGGTTGAGAAATGCTGGCCTCAAAGGTGAATATATTCACTATCAACAGTCCCTTCCTCACCACTGTGACAACTAGTCAACTCCAAGACTGTGTCCTCCAAAAGAGAAGCCAGGACTGGTGGTCTGAGAAAAAATGGGTCCTATAGGTTTGTGTCTTTGAACTCTTAGTCTTTCGGTGTGGCACTACTTGGGAGGGATTGGGAAGTGTGTCCCTGTTAAGGAAGCATGTCGGGGGGGGGGGGGGTGTTGGGCTGTGAGGTTTCAAAAGCCCAAACCAGGCCCAATGTCTCTCTCTTCCTGCTGCCTGGGGTTCCAGATGCAGAACTCTCAGCTCCGTCTCCAATGCCATGACTATCTGGGTGCCACAGATGATGATACTACACTGCCTCTCTGAAACTTTAAGCCAGCCCCAATTAAATGCTTTCTCTTAGGAGAGCTGTCATGGTCAAGGTGTCTCCTTACAGCGACAGACAGGTGACCTGGACACCAGCCATGGTGATACAAGTTTTTAAGCCCAGAGGCAGAGGCGAAGACAGAGGCAGAGGCAGAGGCAGAGGCAGAGGCAGGTAGGTGGTTCTCTGAGTTGAAGGACAGCCTAGTCTACATAAGAGTTCCTGGTCTATCAGGGCTACAAAGCCAAAAATAAAAATAAAAATAAAAATAAAAAAAGAAAAAAGAAAAGAAAAGAAAAAGAAAAAGAAAAGAAAGAAAGTTTAGGCAATTCACTGTATTTAGTCCCTGGGTCATCAAAAACAAAAAAATAAATTAAAGAGTCTTGTGCGTTATTTCTCTGTCCTCTCATTCACTAAAGCACGGACGCCTCCCACACGCTCACTGGATTTTGTTAAGCATTTTATACTGCAGTCGAGGCTCCATAAAAGGCCAAGGAAATAGAGGTGTAAAGAGGTGTTTCTGAGAACCTTCCGAGAGAAGCCCTTTTCACTGTGAAGGAGATATGATCACACATTCAGGAGATGCTCATTGGGTGAGCAGTACCACACAACCTTGGGTCGACCGTGGCTGGAAATCCCAGACACCACTATAAAGAGATTCTTACCTTCTCCTTTATCTGTGGCTTCTCAGAAGCAGGCCCATAATCTCTCTGACAGCTGAGCAAAACAATAAACATATTTTTAACCAAAAGAAAATTTTCTTTAAAAAATAAAATAAAATAAAGAGACCTTTCTGGTGAATCATCTCAAAATTTGCACTTTTGGGTGACAAAATGAATCCAGACAGCCGGTGTCAACAAGAATTCCTGGGAAGAAGCTTGTGCCGGCAACACCTGATTGACGATCAGGACTGCAGTGGGGAGGGGGCGTTGGAATGTTGCACGTCCTGTGATAATTGCCTTATCTCAGACTATCTTCCCCTACCCCTCCCATACAATTCCTCCACGTCTGGTTAGCAACTTAACAACCTTTGAGTAATAAACTGGAAATCTCTGGAATCTGCTGACTTAGCAGATCATAGGCTTCCACGACCCAAAAGCTAAGAATGTCATCCTGCGGGAGCTGCCTCTCTGAGGCCCCCACTGACCGTATGACTCTTTGTTCTGTAAAACTGTAGAGCTGCTGCCACAGGAAACACGGAGTTTGGGTTAACCCAAACTGTGTTCCAGGGCCATCCATGGTCACTCAAATTGGCTCCAGAATGAAAAAGCTCTAGCCAGCTCGAGCCTGGCAAACGTGGACAAGCCTTGCCCTTCCCCCATCCCCTCTGCCCGGGTTTTAGATTACATTCCTAAAGCTAGTCTACTATTCCCCTATTTGACTACTTCCTCCTCCCGAGGCTGACTACAGAGGTCCAGCTCTACCCACCCCCAATCTGGGACAAGTAGCTTTCCCTTCTCCCTTGTTCCCTTCCCCTTCTTCCTCTTCATCGGTCTCCGGTCTTTGTCTTCCTGGGGCAAATAAATCTCCTTTGTGCTGAGAATTTGGTGTTAGGCCCCCTGAGCCAATACAGACCCTTTCACAGAATAAACTGTTCCTAATTCTTTTTAAGACAAGAGCTGTGCTTTTGGGTGGGGTTCTTTTCGTTTTGTTTTTTAATTAGATTTGATTTTTTTTTATTGTGAAAAGAAAAGAAAAGAAAAGAAAAGAAAAGAAAAGAAAAGAAAAGAAAAGAAAAGAAAGAAAGAAAGAAACCAAGCATAGCGTTGGGTAGTTTTAATGCTAGGATATAGGACAAGTTGGCGTGTTTGAGTCCATCTTGGTCTGTATAGGGACTGCCAACCAGCCAGAGCTACCTAGTGAGCCCTGTTTGAAAAACAGAAAAGAAAAGGAGGGAGGAAGCAAGCAAAACAAAGTGCACTGGCAGTTATTCACGGTAGTCTGGCAAGATGGCTCTACCAATAAGGATGCTTGCCACCAAACCTGGTGACCTGAGTTTGGTCCCCAGACTCGCATAGTGAAAGGAGAGACCTGACTCCCATAAATTGTCCTCTGAGCTCACTGTGGGGCATACACAGACACACACACACACACACACACACACACACACACACACACACAAATAAGAGTAATACATGAAGAGCGGGGCCAGAGCGAGTGGGCAAGAGCAAGAGGGAGAAGGGAGGAAGGGGGTTGGGGGGAGAAAGTAATACAAAGGTTTTAAGATACCAGGATGAAACCTGTTACCTTGCATGTTTACCTAAAAATCGTCTCTCCCACCGTTTGAGCCTGCCTCAGACTTTCCTGGCCTCTGAGATGGAACTGGGCAGATTTCTAATTTAGTGTGTTTACCTACTCTGGGCAAATCAATAAAATGCCTGGGGCATTTCAACTCTCACCATTGCTATTTCCAATCCATCTCCCAATGATAAATATTTGGCTAGTTTTTGAAAAGTGTAAGAAAGTCAAGAGATGAAATGTTCAATTGCAATAATTCATTTTCAGATTTTTAAATTGCTCCCTTCACAGGAAAAAAAAATCCCTTCAGGGGATTAGCACAGAAAATGACTCTAAATGCAAAATGTATCTCTGTTTGAAGCACTAAAAATCCATTCAGGTGAAAAACTGGTTCAAAGCCAGTATCTCTCTCCCCATCCCCAAGGCAATTAGTCTAATTTTAATGGAAAAGATGGCATTTTGTGGGAAAATGGGCTTTTTTTTTTTAATGAAGTGGGGAAAAGTCAAAGAAAATAACATGTAATGCCAGGGTATAAGCACCTGTGTGTGCAAGATGCGCACACGTGTCCACTGCAGTCCACTGCACATGTGTGCACGCAGGAAGGGCTAACCTAGAAAAGACTCATGCTGAGGAGACGGCTCGTCGGGTTAAAGTGCTCCCTGCACAAACCTCGAGGGGCCTGAGTTCTGATCCTTGCACCCACACAGAAAGCTGGGTGAGGCAGCAGGGCCTGCAACCCCTGCAGGGGCAGAGACAGGAGAATCCCTGAGACTTGCTGACTTCTAGCCTTCTTGATGAGCCCTGTTAGGAATGAAATCTAACTGTTCATTTTCAAAGATGCCTGGTGCCAGCTTAGGTCCTGCCCCTGCTAATGCCTGCTGGTCTAGCTGTCACTTCCAACCAAACTCTGCTTAGTTACCTGCCCACCCTCTCCTGCCCAAACTAGTAGAAAATTGCTCACAGCCAAACTTGCCTGCACAGCCATGAGTCTGACAACTTTAAAATAAACAACATACAGATGGCGCACACCTTTAATCCCAGCACTCAGGAGGCAGAGAAGTGTGGATCTCTGTGAGTTCAAGGCCAGCTTGGTCTTCCTACCGAGTTCCAGGACAGCCAGGGATACTTAGTGAGACGTGTCTCAAAGGCAGGTACACAGAGTGACGTGTAAGCAGGACGCTGTCATGGGCAAGGAAGGTTTGATACATATGATATGGATAATGCCATAAGCTGGGACCTATGCAAAGGTAGGTACTTAGAAACGTGAGAGAAGAGGAGACTGTGGGGTTTTTGGCGTTATAGGGGGTAACCATTTTGGCTGAGTGTATTAGCAAAATGTATAGTCTGATCTCCGGCCATTTTAATTTTTAACGAGACTTCAACCTCGTTGACTATCAAAAAAAAAACAAAAAACAAAAAGACTTTCTTGGACTGGAGAGATGGCTCATTGATTATGAGCACCAGCTGCTCTTCCAGAGGACCCAAGTTCAATTCCCAGCCTGCCCATGGCAACTTACAACTGTCTGTAACTCCAGTTTAGTAATTTCTTCTGGCTTCTGCAGGCACCCAGCACATACATGGTGCAGAGATAGATGTGGGCAGAATGCCCATACACATAAAATAAATGTACTAAGTAAAAAAAAAAAAAAAAAAAATCAAAGAATCTATATTTAAAAAAAAAAAAAATCTGCCAGGCAGTGGTGGCTCACGCCTTTAATCCCAGCACTTGGGAGGCAGAGGCAGGNAGATTTCTGAGTTCNAGGCCAGCCTGGTCTACANAGTGAGTTCCAGGACAGCCAGGGATAGACAGAGAAACCCTGTGTGTGGGCAGGGGGAATGAATTAGGACTAAGCAGGTGTTGTTTGACTTCTAACACTGAGACGAACAAACTTCTATTCACCCCAAGTCCAATAACAGAGTAGAAAAAAAAAAAGAAAAAGAAAAAGAAAAAAAGAAAACATTCTACCATGAACCAGAGCCAAACGAACCTCTCCTCTTTCCTTAGGCTGCTTCTACCAGACATGTTCTCAGTCCTTAGAAAGGTGAGTCTCTCTTCACTGAAGAGTAAGGCAGACAGAGTAGAGCGGGACACTAGACATCCTCCACTGGCCTCCGTACACACACACCGAGATGTACTACGATGCTGAGGGTGGTGTCCTGACTAGCTTTCATTGTAGACTGGACAGTGCCTAGACGGTTGGGTATGGTACACACCTTTCTTTCAGGAAGCAAGGGCAGGAGAATATCTGCGAGTTTGAGGCTAGCTGGGTTTATACAGAAGTTCCAGGCTAGCCCGTGATACATAGTGAGGGCCTGGCTTGTTTGTTTGTTTGTTTGTTTGTTTTTGAGGCAGGATCTCTCTGTGTAGTCCTGGCTGTCCTGGAGCTCGCTATGTAAACTAAGTTGACATGGAACTCACAGAGATCCTCCTGCCTCTGCCTCCCGAGTGCTGGGATTAAAAATAAGTGCTACCCCACTCTGGCAAGAGAGAGTGTGTTTTTAGAAAGAAAGGGCAAAAAAGGAAAAAAAAAGGCAGAAAAAAAAAAAAACAAATAAGAAAGAAAGAATGGTGGGAGGGTGGGGGTGACGGTTCTGAGGTGATGGACCTGTTTTAATTGCTGTAGGTGATGGTTGCACAGGTGCGTGCCCGTGCACACACACAGAAGCAGAAATGAAGAGAGCAGCAGCACGGTATGCTGGAGCAGTTCCCCCTTCAGTACCTAGTAGCAGCCGCACCCACACAAAAAATCCCTGGAGGCTCATCACCAGCTGTGACCTGGGCGGTGCGCTCCTGGGAGAGGCCAGGGCCCCAGGCGTCCGGTTTCCTGCCCACGCCAGTCCAACTTCCGCGTGTCTAGAGGGCAGGGGCTTGAGGGGCATCTGCTCCCGAGTCCTCTCCGGGTCCGGCCGCAGCTGGGAAGAGGGAGCCGTGCGCCCCGCCCCTGAGGCTCCGCCCCGTCCCGTCCCAGCTTTACCAGCCAGAGGTCCGGGGTCCTCGGAGGCGGCCAGCCGGGGCTGGGCCGCGCGATGTCGCATGGATCGGGGCTCGTCCGGACCACGTGCAGCAGCGGCGGCGCGCTGGGGCCAGGCCAGCCCTCGGAGGGACTGCTGGACCGGGTGTACCCGCGCACCCATGGCGCCCTGTTCAAAGTGGCGCAGATGGTAAGAAGAGTGGAGTGGCCTGGGAACCGGTACACGGGGCTGCACCTGGCCCTGACCCTGGGAGTACCTCGCGCCCCTTTGATGTCCCCAGTGTCCCCCTAGAAAGTTCTGGGAACAGCCGGCAGGATCCCTGGCCCCCTCCCTTCTCCAGCTGTCTCCCTATGGGGCCCAGCTCGCTTCCCCACCGAAACCCGGGGTGCGAGTTCCTCCTCGTCTTCCTTCCTCTTCTCCAGGCCTCACTTCTCGCACCCCGGCACGGGGAGGGAGAGTCTCCCGGAATCCCCTGCCGTCCCCAGGCCCCCGCACGGGCTCCTGTCCGAGAGGGGAGGGCTCGAGGGCTCGGCGTCAAGAGGGCTCGGCTTGACTTTCGAATCTCTGCTGGGGACCGGGGAGAAGCGCTGCCTTTCAGACCATCGCCACGTCCCCTGCGCCCCTCAGCCTTCCGAGGTTCCTCAGAAGGGAGGCCGGTGGCTAGGGGGCTTCTGGAGCTCGCTTGGGGGTCAGGCAGGGTGAGCAGCCGGTTGTTAGTGTGACCAGAGCCGCACAAAAACTTCTGGCCCGACCAGAAGTTGCCAGGCCTGATCCTGTTTGCTCTCTACCCACCCTTCTTTTTTCCCTCCTGTTTTTGTTTTTCTACCTCTTTGCAAATGTCTCGACTACAATACCTTTTCTGTTTGTGTGGTGTGTTTTGAAACTGGGCTGGGCCGTTTGAGTTCCCCACTTATCATGGGTGGAGAGGGGAGTGGTGGTTTTGTAGAATGCTGCGGAGACGGTAGGGACCCCAGTGCCAGGTCACAGACCCGGAAGCTGGGACCTGCCAGCTAAGCTGGAGCAGCACCCCCCCCCCCAGGGGTTGGTACAAGGCCAGAACTTTGTGCCTTCTATAACCGTTATTTTGGATGCCTAGTGTGTAGAAAGGTGGCTGGCGTTCCCTGCCTTTCGAAAGGGAGGAAGCTGTTCCCGCCTCTCCTGAGAAGGGTGACTAAATGGACCAAGATCGGGACACAGGCAGATTTAATAAGGAATTATAAAGGTCTGGTGCTAAGGAGTCTTGGATTTGAGTGGATGGTGTGTGGGACCCAGGCTAAGGACTTTGATCAGCCTCTTTGATCATTAAAGGATGGTTGGAGTCAGAGCGACTTTACAGTCTTACGCCCAGGCGGAGATGAGGTCTGTGGTAGAGATTTGGATCAGGAGCCTCTGCCTTGATCCATAAGGGAAGCCGATGGGAAATGCCTTTGCTGGGCTGTGATTTGGGTGCACAAAATTAATGGCGATGAGAAGCATGAATGCTGGTCCGTGAGTCTGAGGAACAGGGATATTGTGTGCTTTGGATGACGGTGATATAGATAGAGCTAGTCCAAAATCAGTGAGCATGGATTTTAACCATGACTTCATCGCCCGTCCGCCCCCCCCCCACCTCTCTGCTCCTGTTAAAAACCCAGCTGGAAGACTCCTGTCCCCCCCCCACACACACACACACACACAGCAAGATGACCAAGTCCTGGGAGTGAGGCTGCCTGCTTGGCCCTGGCTAGCTCCTGCTCTGCCCCAAAACAATGACTGAGATCTCCATCGGCAGAATCCTCTCTCTGCTTATCCATCGAGGGTGATCAGAAGCAGATGCGCTGTGAGCGCCCTTGGGGGTCACAATCCCAATTTGCCCATAGCTTAGTGACATACAGACCTCTGGTTCTGTGAAGTGCTTTTAATGTGTTCTGACCAAGAGATTTTTCAACATATTACCTAAGAATCCGAAAGGCTGGGGTTGGAAAAATGGCTCAGTGGTTAAGACTGCTATTCCAGAGGACCCAAGTTCAATTCCCAGCACCCACTTCGGGTGGCTCTATAACTCCAGGGAGATCTGATGCCTTTGGCCCCCCTCTGGCACCTGCACTCACATGCACCTACTCACACACAGATATACATACATCATTTGAAATTTAAGAACAGTCAAGGCCAAGGCTGGGGCTTAGCTACACTGCTGGATCAGAATGCACGGAACCCCATGCTTAGTTGTGCATCTTATATGTTGGGTATGGTGGTGGATCCTGCCTTTAATCTCAGAACTCAGGTGGTAGAGGCAGGAGACTCAGATTCACAGTTATTCTCATCTACTTAATTCCAGGCCCACCTGGGCTATGGGAACCTTGGCATGCCTCCTCTCCAGGCAGGATTCCTGCAGATGTGTGCTCACGCTCCGTCTTCCTCAGTAGTCAGTGCCTTGACCACTGTTCTTATCTTTGAGGTGTCTTCTTGTTCATTTGTTTGGTTTTTATCCAGACAGGGTTTCTCTGTCTGACTGTTCTGAAACACCTCTGTAGACCAGGCTGGCCTTGAACTAAGAGGTCTGCCTGCCTCTGCCTCCTGAATGCTGGGATGAAAGGCCTGTGCTGCCTCTCCTTTTCCCTCCTTTTATTTTTTAGCCATGTGTTGCTCTTAACAGTGCACAGGGAGCTGCATACTCTACACCTTGACTGCAGCATCTCACTAAATGTTTTAGGGAATGGAGAGAGCTGAGTCTTCGCCTAGTAAGGAAACTGCCTTAAGGTGGTATGAGTGCCTAAAGCCACTCAGCCGGTGGCAGCAGCCCAAGTCTGGTTTTCACAGGTATCTGCCCCTTGCATCCCCAGAACACACAATTCTGGCAGAGTCTGAACTTGCTAATGGTCCAGAGAAATCTAAACCTTGGTGAGGCAAGGTCACACATGTGACAATGATGATAACCAAAGGGACAGATGACAAGTGGCTTGGGGGCAAAAGGAGTAAAGAGGCTGGAACTCTGGGACACTCGCTGAAGATGGAAGCAGGAAACGATGCTGAGCTAGTGCAGCCATTGTAGGGACAGCCTGCACTAGCTCAGGTGTTATATCACATAAGCATGGAGAGCTGAGTCTGCGACACACACACACACACACACCATACATACACACATATACCACACACATACACATACAACACATAATACACACACCATATATACACATATACACCTCACACACATACACATATACATACACACACACCACATACACATACCATACACACATACACACACACACCACACACACACACACACACAGGCACATAAAATAGGAGCTACAGGACCCACACTTCTGTTAACCCAGGAGAAGGGAAAATGTACACAGATATATTCATTTTCATTTTTGACAATAGCCAGAAACTAGAAACCACAAACAACCCACCAAACGTTGTGTGAATTAATAACAGAAACAAAAAGTGCAACATTTGATGAGTTATTATACAGAAAAAAAAATGAGGAAGGATACTGTGTTATGGTACTGTATGTGAGCTTTGGAAACACTGCTAAGTGGGAGGGGGAAAGCCACTCGCTAGAAGATCATGATATATGATTCTGGTCAGATGAAGTATTGAAAATAGGCAAATTCATAGACACAGAGGAAAATCAGCGACTGCTCGGGGCTGGGCCGGGGCACTGGCGGAAGGAAGTTGGAAGTGACTGTTGGTGGGTGTGAGGTTTGGGGTGGTGATTGAAACAGTTAAAAGTTGTGGTTGATGGTTAGACAACCGTTGAGAGGATACTAAGAGCCGCTGGACTTCACACTTGAGATGGGAGTTAAGACTCAGCCATTAAGCCGGGCGTGGTGGCGCACACCTTTAATCCCAGCACTTAGGAGGCAGAGGCAGGCGGATGGTCTGCAGAGTGAGTTCCAGAACAGCCAGGGCTACACAGAGAAACCTTGTCTCGAAAAACCAAAAAAAAAAAAAAACCTTACAGAGATATTTTGGACAGCCTACAGGTATGGGATGCAGGGCTATATTTCAGGGACACCCACAGCCTGCTGAGCCTCACAGAGTACAGGCTGATGGGTCAGTCTTCTGGTATCACCTGGGCGTCCTCCATGGGGCCTGCCAGAGCTGAAAGGGAACAAATGGTCACGCATCACCTAGGTTCCACCCCGTCCTAACCTACTCCGAACTGAGGACAGCAAGCTTTCTGCTGAAGGCTAAAGCAAATTTTAAAATTTGATCACAAGGCTGGAGAGATGGCTTGGTAGTTAAGAGCACGGGCTGCTCCTCTTGAGGTCTCGAGTTCAATTCCCAGCACCCACATCTGGCAGTTCACATCTGTGTTGCATGTATTTTATTCTTCCTAACAAAAGTGATTTGTTCTTCGCGCATACCATCCAAAGCGCAAAGAAGAAAGTACTCTCCCATTCTCTCTCCTCTATCATTAGTAATAAGAGAAACTTCTTGGGATTTTATAGAAGATGCATATAGTTTTGGAGTTTTACAACATAACTAGAAGGTGCTGGCTTCTTTCTGACTTACTGAATGTAACTTGCTGTGTGGCTTTTAAATCTCTGAGGAGTGTTCGTCTGAGTATGTTTGTTCCCGGGTGTTTATGTGTGCAGGAGCGTGTGTGTGTGTGTGTGTGTGTGTGTGTGTGTGTGTGTGTGTGTGTGTGTGTAGACCAGAAGTCAACCTTGTCTTCTGAGCCAGGGTCCCTCACTGAGACCTATACATTGCCTGATAGCTTGCTGATTAGAATAAAGGGCTGGCCCACCTCCCCAGTGCTGGGGTTACACGTGCTTGTCACTGTGCCTGGCTTTTGACATGATCAAGTCTGTGATGGAGTGAGAGGCAAGTCCTCTACCAACGCCACCCGTTGGGCCCCGCCCCTTCGCGGCAGCATCTCAAGCACCTAGCCCTACACTGGCCTCAAACTCACTGAGCTGAGGATGGCCTTGGACTCACGATCCTCTTGCTTCTACCGTCAGAGTGCTGAGATCACAGAATGCCCCAGCAGGCCCAGCAGCAGTTTGTTTGTTTTTTTCCTAGTGTGGTTTGCAGCCAGGCATGGAGGCACTGTGATTCACGTTACAGTCTCTCCTGATTCCCCTTCAAGTTCACCGGCTTCCAACACAGGGTCATAGTGCCCTTCCTTGTAGAGAAATCTTGATGAGCAAATGTGCCCCCTCCCTTCTGCAGAAAGAGAAACTGAGAACTTTGTGCCCTTTGGAGCTGGGTGGCATTGACTACTTTTCTAGACTGGCCTCAAACTCAACAGAGATCTGCCTGCCCTGCCCCGCCTCCTGAGTGCTGGGATTAAAGGCAACACCACCATGCGCTGACTTAACTAGACTTTTAAAATATTATTTATTTCGTGTGTGTGTGTGTGTGTGTGTGTCCACATGAACTCACATGTGCACATGCACACACACATCCAAACCTGATCTGTACTTCTGGCCTGGAGATTTTTCAGTGTCTACACATTAATGGCTTGTCCACAGATTTCAAGGTGCCAAGTAGAATAGTAACCATAATTTTAATCATGAATTTGGTGTCTGGCATTCTGGAAAAGGAACAGCGACTGGCTAGTCAGCCATGCTTTGAAATGTTTCTGTATTTAATTAATGTTGACGGTGACTGTGGAAAGTCCTAGAAGGCAGAGCCCCACAAGTAGGAGACTTCATGTCCCCTGGAAGAGCCAGCTGATGCTGTGCTGGGAACCATAACCCGAGGTGAGATAACACCTACTAGAAAAGGACGGTGCACCAGGCCACAGGGCTGAATAGGGGATAAGGTCCCCTATGGTGCCAGTGGTCGGACCTCTTGGGTGCCAACATGACCACAGATTTTGTTTTGTTTTTAAACAATCTAGTGGGTCCCAGAGATGTCCTGCTATGCTGGGAGCGGCACCCGGGAACAGAGTAGTCCTTCAGATTCTGGTTGGTAGAGAAGTCCTCTCTCTCTCTCCGTCTCTCCCTGCCCTGGTTTCCTGCCTGGCCCAGGGGCAATGCATCTGTTTCCTCCCTGCCATCTGCCTACTGCCTGTGCCTCTGGACAACCTCCGCCCTGGCTGCCTCGTCTGACCTGCCAGCCGCTGCTTTGCCCTGTCAGCAGCCTGGCTGCTCACTGGCTGGCTACAGTCCCTGCATCTCTCACAGGCCAGCAAAGGCATTCTGGGCTCTACAGAGCCTGGACCCAGCTGGGAGCCCAAGGGACTCCCAGAAGTGACAGAACATGCCTGCTCATCCCACTCTGCTCCTTGTGGAGTATCTGTAGCTGCTGAGGCCCAGCCACCATCAGACAGCAGGCCCCCTGGCTCATGCTGGCAGTTAGCAAGGCTGAGACCTGCGGGTAAGCACTTTCTGGGGCTCTGAAAGGACTCGGGAGAAGCCCTTTCTTCCCACAGGGATGGATGGGAAGACAGGAAGCAGGGGAGATGAGAACCTGCAGCAGGACCTCAAGGCTTTCATTCCCACCTCCCTGAGCTGGCTGCAACTCCCATCTTGCTTATGAAGAAGCAAAACCAAACGAAAGCTTTTCACCACTTCACTGCAGAAACGTGGCCGTTAACTAATGACGGGCTGGTGAGAGCTGCTGGGCTGCGTGCTTTCTCCTGTTTCCTTGCTAAACTCTCACTGCCTCAGGAGGTTATGTCCCATGCCCTTGTTTACGGATGAGTAGCAAGGGCAGGAGCTACATCATCCATCCATGGCCTGGAAGCCATGACTGAGACATTTGGATTTGGGCCAGAACCTAAGTTTGTTTGCTTTTTTTTTTTTTTTTTTTTTTTTTTTTGAGACAGGGTTTCTTGTATCAAGCCTCAAGCTTGCTATGTACCTAAATATAAGCTTGACCTTTCGACCCTCCTCCCTCCACCTCCAGAATTGGAGATTACAAGCATAAGAATGCTGTGGGCACTCCTTGCCCTACCAGCTGAGCGGGAGCAATCTTCCCCAGCCCCTGGCTGTGTGAGTCTTTTTCAATTTGGGTTTTTGTTTTGTTTTGTTTTGTTTTTTTATGTTTGTGTATGTGTGAGTGCCTGCATGAGTTAAGTGCACCACCACAGGACCTCAGATCCTCTGGAACTGGAGTTACAGGCTACGGGCAGTTGTGAGCTGTCGTGTGGATGCTTGGCTCCGAACCCAAGTCCTCTGGAAGAACAGTGGGAGTTCTTAACCACTGAGCCATCTCTCTGTCTCCCCAGCTGTTTAGGTTCCCCTCTTTCCCTAATTATGACTTTCTCCATGTTAAAAACAAAAACAAAACCAATTGAATTCTGCCCCTGCACTCGAACCTGACCAGGGCCAACCAAAGGGCCCTTTCTCTCCAAGCCTGCGGCCTTGGGGATGGTGAGCGGGCTCCCCCAGGCCTGCACAACGTGACAGACACAGCCTTGGGGTACCCCAGGGAGACACAGTCTTCCGTAAGTGCATCCTGAGTGAGGGTGGACTTCCTGGCACTAATGGATGGCCTAGGATAGGGGGATGGGGCATCATTTGTAAGTACGTCCTGCCATCCCAGAGGTGAGGGATGCTGAGTGCAGCCAGCGCAGAGGGTATGGGGGGATGAGCTCATAGCATCCCTAGCCGTGAGAGAGATGCCCTGGTGGATAGAGGGAACCCGGGCATTTGAGCTGGGAGGTAGATTCCCTGCTGTGATCTGTGGAAGCCACTAGAGCTGCCTCCTGTCCATCTTTTTCCCACAGAGGCTCTGCCACTGTGTCCAGTCTTCACACAGTGGCAGATGCTGCCACACAATAAGTTCACTCTCCTCTCTCTCTCTCTCTCTCTCTCTCTCTCTCTCTCTCTCTCTCTCTCAACACACACACACACACACACACACACACACACACACCATCATCATCTAAATGTTTTAAGTTGATAGTTTGTGTCAAGCCATGTTCATAGCTATCCTGGGGCACAGGTGGCCCACTGGCCACAAGTTGGACACATCTGGCGGAATCTGATGCTCTGTGGGTACACACACCTGCTGCATGTTCCTGTCTACCATCTTGGCTTGTCTGATGTCTTCCCTAGTGCCCCTCTGGACCCGAAGCTTGAGCTGCAGATGCCCTCGGGACTTCCCATGTTACATTTGTTGCATTTTGTTGTCCTCTGAAAGAGCTGTGTTGGTTTGTGTGTGTGTGTGTGGGGGGGGGTGTGTGTGGTTTCTCAACTCCGATTTAAAATAAGAGCAGGAGGGGTTGGGATCAATATTTACTGAGTGAAAAATAAAATCAATGGGGAAGAAAATTATTTCAACAGCCTTTTCCTTTGTTTCAACAATGTTATAGTAATAACAATAACTGAATATCTGTGTGTGTGTGTGTGTGTGTGTGTGTGTGTGTGTGTGTGTGTGTACTGACAAGGTGCATATGTATGTATAAGAACATCAGGTGTCCTTAGTCACTGTCCACATTTTACTTAGTTTGTTTGTTTGTTTGTTTGTTTTGGAGACAGGGAATCCTCCTGTCTCTGCCTCCCGAGTGCATGTGCCACCCCTGCCCGGCCACTGTTCACCATTTTGTTTGTTTGTTTGTTTGTTTTTGTTTTTGTTTTTTCAAGACAAGGTTTCTCTGTATAGCCCTGGCTGTCCTGGAACTCACTTTGTAGACCAGGCTGGCCTTGAACTCAGAAATCCGCCTGCCTCTGCCTCCCAACTGCTGGGATTAAAGGTGTGTGCCACCGCTGCCCGGCCACTGTTCACCTTTTAAGACAGGTTCTCTGTCTGAACCTGGAGTTCACTTGCCAAGTGTGTCCCAGGAATCCACCCCAATCTCCCCAACACTGAGGTGACAAGTATGGACGGCCACTCCTGGCTTCTTTACACTGGTGCTGAGGCGCCAACTCTGGCCCTCAGGCTTATGCTGTGAGCACTGTGCCAACTGAGCCACTCCCCAGCTCCTCCACGACATCATCTTTAACTCCTTGTGACAACCTCAGGACATAACAAATGTGTCCTGGAGAACAGGGCATGACTGCCAGAGTGGGGACTGTCCCCGTACCTCCCTGCTGTTTCCGTTGGAAAATTAGCCAGGCCACAGACATGCATGTCTGTAGTGCAGTGCTGGTTTTGCTTTTGAGGAAAGATCTTGCTGTGTTGCCACAGCTGGCCTGGGGCTGACAATTCAATCCTGCTCCCTCCGTACCTTGTGCCACCATCCCTAGGGGTGACACTGGTTTTCCAAGGCTTCTTGATCAGGGTGTCCTGTTCACTGCATGACACTTTGGGTACAGAAAAGAAATCTGGGGCAAGACACATGTAGTGGCCTGAATGAGAATGACCCCTGTAGGTTCATATATTCGCAGGCTTAGTGCCCTGTTGATGGAACTGTTGGGGAAGGATTAGGGGGTGTGGCCTTGTTGGAGGAGGTGTGTCACTAGGGGTGACCTTTAAGGTTTCAGAAGCCCACAGCATGCCAGTCAGCTCGCTCTGTGCCTTGTGGTTGCTGTCTCACTGTGTAGGGTCTCAGCTACTGTTTCAATGTCATGCCTGCCTGTCTGTAATCATGCTTCCAGCCATGACAGCCATAGGCTCACCCTCTGAGACTGCAGGCACGCCCTCAGATAAACGCTTTCTTTTATAAATTGCTTTCGTCCGGGGGGGTCTCTTCACAGCAATAAAAAAAGAACTGGGCTGAAGGACTGTCTCAGTGATAAAGAGCACCTGTTGTTCTTGCAAAGGAGCCAAGTTCAATTCCCAGCACCCACACGGAGGCAGGCTTGGTGCCTCCTCAGTCACCAGGTATGGTGTGGTGCCCAGACACGCATGCAGGGAAAGCACTCATAGGAATAAAATAGATTTTAAAAATTAGGGAGGTAATTAAGACAGCACACGTGTCCTGATGAGGTCCCACAAGGCCACCCTCCGTGATGACAGCTGTTCTGAGATATGCAGTGGCTTCTCGAACTTCAGCAGGCAAGCCTAGCTGTAATTTTCCACTATAAACTTCTAGTTCAGATGGGGTGAGATAATTTAGCAGAGTTTGGTGGGAAAGAATAGCTGGACTCGTCATCATTAGGGGCCTGGTGTTTGCCTTCATTTGTAGCAGGACCCCGGCCGCTCTGAGGCTTCTTTGAAAACAAGCCATCAGATTTGATTTTTGAAAGGGGGAAAGGAGAGATTTTCCTCAGTGGTGTAGCCCCTGGTAAGTTGCCCGCGCTTCAGGAAGTAACCCTACTCAGTGTAAGGAGAAAAGAAAAAGAAGAGGATGTGCGCGTGCGCGTGCGCGTGCGTGCGTGCGTGTGTGTGTGTGTGTGTGTGTGTGTGTGTGTGTGTGTGTGTGTGTGTAGCTGGGAGCCCTGGCATCACAAGAGCTGAAGGAGGAAAAGAATGTTGGGCTGGGGTCCACGGAGAACAAGATTCTGCCATCTTCATTTCTGCCCAGGGATACAGATTTCTGATTGCTGGCTTCCAGAACTGCAAGGGAATAGACATTTGCTAGGGATCATTTGTCAGAGAAGCGACGAGAGACTCACGCAGCCCAGTAAAGGCTTGCAGTGTGGCCAAATTCTGAATAGCGTCAACACCGTTGGCATCTAATATGCTCTCCTGGGCGGCCTTCCCTCGTTCCCAGAAATAAACCTGCCAGCAGCTATGACCAGCTTCTCAGCCCCTCTCAATGGCTGTTATCTCTCAGCCCTCTTGGAGCACGTGATGGCCTTTGCCAAGAAAGCTGCACCTTGGGATGGCTGCTGAGAACCCAAGAAGAAAGAAGACACCAGAGAGCAATTCCCAGAGGTCCTGAGTTCAATTGCCGGCAACCACATGGTGACTCACAACCATCAGTAATGGGATCTGGTGGCCTCTTCTGGTGTGACTGAGGACAGCTACAGTGTACTCACATTGATAACATAAATTAATTATATATATATATGTATGAGCTACAGGCCTGGGGAGATGACTCAGTGGATAAGAGCACTTGCCTGGAGACAGGAGTTCTAATCCCCAGGTCCCAGGAGCATGCATCTGTAATTCTAGCCTGCCTCTAGAGATGGGCGGCAGGGCTAGCCTTCTCTTTGAACCAGTTGAGAGTGTGTGACAGCTGGTCCCGTCTCTCACAGGAAGTCAAAGCACTGACATTAAATGAGAGCCTTGTCTTACTCAGGCCTCACCACAACCCACTAACGTCCTTCTGCTCTGGGGCCCCAGGGCCACATGATCACATGTGGTCTCATTGTTGACTAAGAGTAGTCAGGTCTCTTCCTCAATCTAGGAGCTTTTTAATGAGAAGTGTGCACCATTCCACTTGGTTTATGTGGCAATGAAGGCGGAACGTGAACCCAGGGCTTTGTGCCGACTGACACACATCTCTGTCCGGTCTTTTTGTCATTAAATTCCCTTTTGTTGTAGCATTACTTACAGAAGAGGTCAATATAAACACCTCCCATCTCTCTCCACCCAGTTAGTTTCACTGTGTAACCTGAAACTGTGTAGACTGGGGTGGCCTCAAACTCACAGAGATCTGTCTGTATTGCCTCCCAGTGGTGGGGTCAAAGGTGTGCAGCCGTCACTGGTGGCCCACCGTGTTATTTTCTGAGGCAGGGTTTTTTGAGTGTCCCTGGATCTCACTAATTCTGCTAGACTGACTGGCTGGGCTCCCACCTCGTCAGCACTGGGATCACAGGGATGCACGGATGCAGGGACAGATCTCAGGTCCTGGCAGCTGTGTAGTGCGCACTTCTCTGAGCCATCTCCCCAGCCTCTCACCGTATACTTCTGTCCAATCAAACATCAGTTGACTGTGTCCCGGGGAGTCTCTTCTCTTCGGTGACCATACATGTGTCTCTGCTTCAGCCCAATCCACGCTCCCTCAGTCACCACTGGCTTTGCAGCCAGCCTTCAAACCAGATAGTGTTCATCTGCAGAACCGAGATCATTCCTACATTGCCTTCCCATAGAAACTTTAGAATCAGCTTGTCAATATCTACCACCACCTCACCTCACCCCCCCCCAAAAAAAAAACTGCTGGATTGCTGGATCTCGACTCAGATTTTAATGAACTGGCTTATCGATTCTGGGGAGAATCACTTACCGACAATGCTGTCGTATTTTCGGTAAACATCTCCCGAGTTGCTGCAGTTAGAAGTGGTCCTTGTTTTTAGTGTGCAAATTCAATTTTCGTTGCTCACATATAGGAAGGAATACGGTAGCTCTTGTGAGTAGCTCTGCCACCTGCACCATCAAGGAACTCATGGCTTCATCCCCAACCTCCTTTTTGAGTTCCACTGGATTCTCTGCAGAGAATGTGAGCCTGTTGTTTATAATAGAACGCTGTGCTTGCCTCTTCAATCTTTCCCGCCTCATTCCTGTTTCTTACCTTACTACAGCTTCAGACAGGTTATGGGGCAGTGAGAGAGGACATCTTTTCCTTGTCACCTTGATATTGATACCCTCCCCTGTCCTGAGGGGCAAGCCTGCAGTTTCTCATCACTGAGCGCACAGGTAGCTGTGGGTTGTACCACAGTTATCAAGTTAGGTTAGTAGGTTGCACCACTCTTACCAAGTTAGATTAGTCCCTTGGATCGTAGCTTACGGGGAGGGTTGCTTAGTTTCCTTCTTTCTTTCTTTTTTTTTTTTTTTTTTTTTTTTTTAATATTTATTTATTTACTTACTTACTTATTATCAGACACTCCAGAAGAGGGCGTCAGATTTTGTTACAGATGGTTGTGAGCCACCATGTAGTTGCTGGGATTTGAACTCAGGACCTTTGGAAGAGCAGTTGGCACTCTTAACCGCTGAGCCATCTCACCAGCCCCCGGTTGCTTAGTTTCTTATCGTGGCTGGATATTGAAGTTTTTGCCATCTATATTTTGTGCATTGGTCCGCTGTAACTTAGGCTGCCTGCCCCTCGTGTCTGTTTCTCTGATGTGTCGATTCAAATCATTTGAAACTAATAAACCAGCCATGGTGCATTCCCGAGACATTTCCTCTGTGTTGCAGGGCTTATGTGCTGAGATGCAGTCAGGGACAGGAGCTCCATAGCTCACCGCCATTCCTTCTGAGAACATATGAACAGTTTGCATATGAACAGTCAGTCCACTCAGTTATCCTTTTCCCTTTCTGTGCTATGATTTTTAGTTTTTAACCTGTTTCTCGGTCCTGCCATGTAGGGGTGGAGGGGATGGGGACGGGTGGGGGGGGTGTTAGAAGGAAGCCTTTGCTCCTGGTAGCAAGGTTCATGGCGACCTTGACTGGCCCTTTTACGGAGCTCTCCGCCAGCTGTCACCCTGAGGTCTGCTGGCTTGTGTCCGGTTCACCTGAGATGTGCACTTCTAGGTGGATGAGTGCAAGCATTACTGAGGACTGACCACCCCACTTCCTCCCAGGGCTCCCAGGCCAGGGGCAAGGCCGCCTGTGGAGACTGAAAAGCCTTCTTTGTCCTTTTCCCCATAGGCTTTGACAGCAACCTGGCAGCCTCAGAGTGACCCTGCAGGTCGGTAAAGGGAGCTCGTGGGCTAGCCAGGGTCAGCCTTCCCAGGTTATTTTTAATAAAGTGGAGGCCAAGGGAGTGGGGATCTCACTGAAGGGAGGCCTTTGTTTGCACAGAACTCGCCAGTGAGAAGAACCCAGACAAGGACCAAGAGGGCCACCTTCCACTGCGCCTGGGCACAGTACCCGGATCCCGGACCCATCTTACTCTCCTGTAAGGGGTCCTTGTCGGCTCTAGGGGCAGAGAGGAAGGAAGCTGCCCCTCCGATGACCAAGGCTGCCTGCGGGATTGAGCTGGGGAGACCTGAGTCAATTTCATTGGTGCTGGGTTTGTGGGAGGATCTGGACTCAATTTGAAACTGTTGTAAAAGTGGGGGTGGGGAGATGCTGTAGTGGCCTGTCACATAGAATCGAGTTTGTGTACCCAAGGAGCTTCCTGTATCACCCTGCACAGCAGGGTCCCTGAAAATAGCTGAAGGCTCCTTGCTGCCCTCCCCACATCTCTCTCTCTCTCTCTCTCTCTCTCTCTCTCTCTCTCTCTCTCTCTCTCACACACACACACACACACACACACACACACACACAGTTATAGGAACGATTCTATGTGGGACCTGGTGATCAAACTTGGCAGTCAGAGCCTCCAGCCTTTAAAACCTCTTGCCAGCCCCCAGCCCCTGCCCCCAGCTTCATGTGTTCTTACCAAAGGCCTGTCTTCAGGCTCCTCTTCTGGTCTCCACAGTGGGTGACCACACATGTAGCAATAGTGGCTTTTCATCTGTTCCCCAGGCCTGTCACTTGTGTACTTGCTTGGTCATTTGTCATCCCGGACAATTTCCTCTGCTCAGGCTTGGCTCGAGGCTGCTTCAGGTTTTAATCAAGGCAGCCCGCAGTCTCATTGTGGGGCTCAGCGGGCACACACTTCTGGCACTTGCCCAAGGCTGGATGCCAGGCGTCTTACGGGGACCGACTAGCCTCTCAGATTCTCTAAGGATTTATTTCCCCGCGATACTGCCGCAGCACCAGCCACTCCGCTGCGTGCAATTTGTCCACCATGCTTCCTGAGCAAGCTGCCTGGCAAAACGGAAACCGGCGTGGCCTTTTTGGTGTGCGTTTTTTGAAATGTTATCATCATTCGTGTGTGTGTGTGTGTGTGTGTGTGTGTGTGTGTGTGTGTGTGCGCGCGCGCATGGGCGTGTGTCCCACAGCTCACGTTTGGGAGGTCAGAAGACAAGCAAGTGGGGTCAGTTCTCTTTTTACACTTCTTCCACAGGTTCTGGAGTAGACCTCTGTCATAGGCCTGCACACAAGTGCATCTTGTTTTTGAGATGGAGTCTCTGGCTGGTTTTGAACTCAGTAACCTTGACCTCGCCCCTCCACCTCCCCAGGGCTGGATCTAGGCTTGTACCACCATGCCTGGTTTTAGGAAGTGTTGAGGATTGAACCTAGGGTCATGTGAGCACTAGCAAGCATTGTGCCAACCAAACTACACCCCAGCTCCTACATGGTTTTCGTTTGGTTGGTTGGTTGGTTTGGTTTTAGTTTTGGCTCATTCTGTAGTACTGACTGGCCTTGAACATGAAGCAATCCTTCTGCCTCTGCCTATGCTGAGATTAAGGGCATGGGCCACCATGCTTAGCTTCAGCGTAATCTTATGTCATGGATGACAAAGATTGGAATGGGGGATGTCATGCGTACTCAAGGAATAACTATCAAATAAATGTGTTCTTGTTCCCATCCTAAAAGCAAGGGTAGACTGGCCTTGAAGCTAAGCTAGTTCTGAAAACCGACATATCAGTCAGCTCTGCTGTGTAACAAATAGTTATAAATCCGAATGACACCCAGTAAGTACTTACTGCTGGCTGGACAGGGCTCTCAAGGGACAGCCCTGCATGTCATGAGCCTGTGATGCTGTGAATCAGGGCTGGCTGATGTTCCCTGAGCTGGGCAGCCTTTAGTGGGGTCATCGGAATGGCTTTGCACTATCCCACAGCATCTCGTCCTAGATCCCCCAGGATGGGATAGTAGCTTGGAGTGACAAGTGTGGGGCAGCCGGGGATGTAGCTAGAGTGTTTAGCTGGCACGCAACAAGTCCTGGGTTCAATCCCTAGCACTGCATAAAACAAGCATAGTGGTGCAAGCCTGCAATCCCAGAGCTCTGGAAGTGGAGGCAGGAGGGTCAGGAGTTCAAGACCATCCTTGGCTACTTGGTGAGTTCCAGGTCAGCCTGGGCTACATGAGACCTTTGTCTCAGGGGAAAACAGAAAAGTGAGGTGAAGCGCAGTTAGAGCAAACCCAGGACCACCAGCCTTTCTCTGTGGCTCTTTACTTATTCATTATGTATGTATATATGTTGTGTGCACATGTTATCTATGCGTGTGGAGGCCAGAGGTTCTCTTTCTACCATGTGGGTCCAAGAGACTGAACTCAGGTCGTCAGGCTTGGCAGCAGTCACCTTTACCCACTGAACCATCTCACTAGCTCAAGGAGAGGTCACATTTAATGTTATAAAGTGCAAGGTACAGAGTATTTGGTACTAGATCCCACTTCTCCAATGGAAGCATCCACGGGAGTCTGGAGGATGCTGGAGGCTGGCATGTCTTCCTGCTGCTCCTGAATGTCACCAGTGGCTGTCATTTGCCTGCAGCAGAGCAGCTCAGCTCTATAGGCCTGGCCTCCAGGCAGCAGGTGGCTCAGGCCTCTCTCGCACCCAGGGCTGTGGCTTAGAGGAGGGGATTTACCAAGCTGTTCTCCAATGGTCCCCTACACAGGGCTGTCATGTCACCCTCAGGACAAGGTTTTCTGTGGCATCAGCTGCAGTTCGGCTAAGCCCATCCCAGTGGTGTCTCTGGCCACAGGACATTTTAAGGCAGGTGTCTCCTGACATGTACCCATCATCGTCCTTTGAAAGAGCTCAGCTTTTTAAGCAAAGAGTCAAAACACAAAACCCAGAACAACTCATGCATTACATTCAAAACATGCCAAGCGTGGGGGGGGGGGGCTGTGCGTGTGTGTGTGTGCAATTGTTTTATTTATTTGTTTGTTTGTTTGTTTATTTATTTATTTATGAGACAGGATGTCACTATATAGCTCTGGGTGGCTTAGAGTTTGCTATATAGACCCAGTTGGCCTTGACCTCTGTCTGCCTCCCAAGTTAAAAGATTGAAGGTGTGCACCACCACAGACCAGGACCTGTTGTAAACAGGCCGGCTCCAGAGCTGGAAAGATGGCTCAGCAGTTAGAGCACTGACTGCTTTATCAGACAACTCAAGTCTGGTTCTTAGCCCCATGTCAGGTGCCTGGCTCACAGTCATCACGAACTCCAGCTCCAAGGGATCCAATGCCCCTGGCTTCCTCAAGTACCTGCCCACACATACACCCACACAGAATATAAACTAATAAAAAGCAAATCCCTTGCCAGGCCAGTAGTGGTTTATGCCTTTAATCCCAGCACTTGGGAGGCAGAGGCAGGCAGATTTCTGAGTTCAAGGCCAACCTGGTCTACAGCATGAGTTCTAGGACATCCAAGGCTATACAGAGAAACCCTGTCTTGAAAAACCAAAAAAAGAAAAAAGGAAAAAAACAAAACAAAAACAAAAACAAATCCCTTAAAAGTGCCTACTCCTGGGCTAGGGAGTCAGTCTACACTGAGAAAGTTAGATTCTCTCGGAGCAGGCTTTTCCTGAAGAAGGACACACACTGCAGAGCAAGGGCTGAGGAGATGGCTCATTCAGTCCAGTGCTTGCCAGGCAAGCAGTGGGGCCTGGGTTTGGATCCCTGGAAGCCGTGTAAAAAAGCCGGCCACATACATGTAGCCCCTGGGACTTACTGCCTGCCAGTCTCCATGAATCGGGAGCTTTAAGTTCAGTGAGAGATCCTGGCTTAGAGGATATGAAATGTCAGCCTCTGGCCTCCACACATGAATACACACACATACATACACACACATGCACACACACATACATATACATACATACACATATACACACATATACATACATACATACTCATGTGCACATTCATACACACACATGCATGCACACGTACATGGACACTGATTTAAATATGTTATTGCCTACAAGATGGACTAGTTGGACTAATTATCTCTGCATACCTCAGTTTCATACCAAAAGGATGACTTTTGTCACCTGGCAGAGTTCTTCAGTGTTTCAGCTGGGTCGTGTATGCCGCATGCCAGTCAATAATAACGCAGTGTGCACTCGCTGGTAAGGACACTGGATGAGTTTCTTCCTTTGCACTCAGAAGCAGCCGACTGTTATCTTTAGCTAACTTGCAAGCCCTGGCGCCCCCTGCAGGTACCCTTCAAACCTTCCGGCCAATTAGTGTGGGAATAACCTGGATTGTTGCAGCACATCGCAGGGACGGTTCAGCTGGTTTCCCGTTTGCCCCCTCCCTCCTGGGTGCCCCGGCAGACGTGTGCTAACATCTCCGTGTCTGCCACAGGTCACCCTGCTGATCGCCTTCATCTGTGTGCGAAGCTCCATTCCGATCGACTATGGCGCCCACAGCTTCTTCGAAGTAGTCACCATGTGCGACCTGATAATGATCCTCATCTTTTACCTGGTCCACCTCTTCCGCTTCTACCGTGTGCTCACCTGCATCAGCTGGCCCCTGTCGGTAAGAGGGAGGCCTGGCCCCACTGTCGGAATGCAGGAATTGGGATGTGGCCGCTTGTTTCTTCTTGCCCATTCCACATCTCCAGCCTCCGGCTCAGCTGCTTCGCCCCCCACCGACTCTCTGGTGCTTCCACAGACATCTCTGCCTGCCCTCCCGGGGTTTCTCAAGCTCCCTTCCCAGGGTCAGAGGCCCGGAGCTCCTCTCAGCATTTATCTGTTGTGTGTGGGGCTTAGGAGGCAAACCTTGCAGGACGCAGCTGGTGAGGATGGTGGTGATTTATGCCCCTGGGTACGCGGTTGGGAGAGTTGAATGGTGACACTCAGTGGCTGAAACACACTGGCAGAGGCTGAGAAGATAAATCAGAAGGGCTCTGTTTCAAAGACAGTGTCTTACTATGTAAACCAGGCTGGCCTTGAACTCAGAGAGATCGTGTGTGCTACCACACCTGGCAAATGCACTCAATTTGGTACTGTGATCTCTACCTGAGCATAAAGGCCCTCTGTCGATTCTAACAGAGATCTAGTAGATCCCTTAGGATCCACTATGTACCAAATCCTACCATCCGCAAATACCGACGGCTTACTTCTTCCTGGCTAATCTACATGCCTTCCATCTGATTGTCATACCTTATACAGAATTAGCCAAAGTGGTCGGATAGAAGTGGTTGGATAGAAGTGGCAGGAGCAGGTGTCACGCCTTTTCTGTGAGCACTGAAGGGAAGCATTGTATCTTCCCTGCTGAATATGAGACTGGGTATATGTTTTTATAGATATCCCTCATCAGACTGAAAGACTTAATCTGTTGAGTGCTTTTTTAAAATATTTATTTATTTTATGTATATGAGTACACTATAGCTGTCTTCAGATATACCAGAAGAGGGCATCAGATCCCATTACAGATGGTTGTGAGCCACCATGTGGTTGCCAGGACTTGAACTCAGGACTTTGGAAGAGCAGTCAGTGCTATTAACCACTGAGCCATCTCTCCAGCCCTTTTATTTTATTTTATTTTATTTTATTTTATTTTATTTTATTTTTTTTTGGTTTTTCGAGACAGGGTTTCTCTGTGTAGCCCTGGCTGTACTGGAACTCACACTGTATGCCAGGCTGGCCTGGAACTCAGAAATCTGCCTGCCTCTGCCTCCCAAGTGCTGGGATTAAAGGCGTGCGCCATCACGCCCGGCTTATTTTATTTTTAAAGGTGTTAGACTTGGTGGTTTCTCGCTTTTAGCTTTTCAGGGCATTCTGCTGTTGTTTGTTCTGTTCTGTTTTGGTTTGTCCTGGATTTATCACAGGACCAGAGGGAAAACTCTACAAACTGATCTAAGAACCAGGCGGTTCTTAGGGAATAGCTCGGAGAAGCCTTTCTCTGTCTCCTTCCATTTGTTTGCCTAGCATCCTGTCTGGTGTGGCCCCTCCTAGCCCAGCTTTCTGCACTGCCTGCCTGTGAGACACACAGGTCCTCTGGCCCAAGAGTTCCGAGGGCTGCCTCCGCCTCTCCTCAGGGCAGTGGTGCAGCAGAGCGGAGCGCGCTCCACCCACACAGAGCCAAGCTCCACCCACACAGAGCGAGCTCCACCCACACCTTCTCTTTTCTCACCCCGGCCTCCAGGAACTTCTGCACTATTTAATCGGCACGCTCCTTCTCCTCATCGCCTCCATAGTGATAGCCTCCAAGAGTTACAACCAGAGTGGCCTGGTAGCCGGAGCGGTAAGATGTTTTTAGCAACCAATTCGGATTTCAGATCTCCCTGTCGTCCTGAGGGGAGCCAGGGAAGGGGTTGATTTGGGAGTCTCTCTTCTTAGAACTCATACCTACCTCAATCCGGCCAGCTACTCTCTCCAAAGAGCCTGACACTTGGGCTCATGTTAGAGAGTTCAGGAAAGCAGACTTAAGGGCTGTTGACAAACCTAAACAGCTACAGTAGTACGGACCTGTATCCCTTATAGCCAGTGCCTACACCCGGGTCAAAGAGTCTCTCCGTCCCCATGCTCCGAGTATCTCTACTCATGGCCGGCTTTCCGCTGCAGAGAAGTACTGGGGCGTCAAAGGGAAGGGTACTGGGATCGACCAGTGGTGTCTACCATGAGTCCTTTGTCTCTACATAGCCCAGGCTGGCCTTACACTTACAGAGATCCCCGTGCATCTGCCTCCTCCTGAGTGTTTGGCTTGTAGGAATGCACCACCCCGCTCAGATTCCTCTTAAAAAAAAAAAAAAAAAAAAAAAAAAAAGACAGAACTTTATGTAGCTGAGGATAACCTTGAACTTCTGTTCCTCCAGCCTCTACCTCCCTGCCCTGGGATTTTAGGCGTGCTCCATCCACACCCAGTTTACTGCAGCGGAGAACTGACTCCACGGTGGGCAGGTCCTCTACCAGCTGAGCTTCACCCAGGCTCCATTTTTAGTTTTAACAGCTTTCAGACCCAGACAGGGCACCCTTAACCTTTTCAGAGGTGAAAATGATCCCATGGTCCCACCAGTAACCATGTATAGCTAGCTAGCATGTGGGTATCCATGCATACATTCCAAGTATATGCATACACAGGTACATATATAGTCACATCGTTGAAACATTCTTAAAAGGTCCATAGAGTCTTGTGACTCATGATTTATGCCCCTGGAGTTCCCCTCAGACAGACTCTCCGTTCTGATTATGATTTTGGTGACTTCATATCTGAGTGGCCGTTAGTTCATTACTGATTTGCTACAGACACGCAGGCCACAAGTTTTTTTGTGTTTGTTTTAAGGCCTGGTGTCTTGTGGTTCGGGCTGGCCTCCAACTTAGTAAGTAACCAAGGGTGACTGTCAATCTGAGGTTCCCCTGACTACAGCTTCCACAGAACATACATCTGGCTTATGAGGTGTTGGGGATAGAACCCAGGCCATGGTAGTACATGGCCAGGCAAGCGTTTTAAAGCTAAGACTTTTCAAATTAGTTTCAAGGACTGTGTGAGTTTCACTTACAAATATCACCAGAATTCTCCAGACCGTGGCCTGTCAGCGGGTTTGCCCCTGGAATTTCCCTCAGACAGATTGTCTGCTCTGAAGGGCCACAGTGTGGGGGACCCAGCATCACTGCAGAGGTGTGGCCAAGCCTGTAAACAATGCTGGCTCATCGCACCTTCCACAGTACCCCTTGTGCTCCATGTGACCTCTGAGGAGACAGGTGACTGACACCTGAAGGTTGGCACCTGCCTGCCAACAGTGAATGCTGCATGATGGAAGAAAGGTCCAGGAACAAGTACACACACCCAGACACACACCCCTCTGCCACCCCACCCCACCCCCACTGTGTTCAAGGCACACACAAAGAGATTCCCACTGGGTTTCATAATCAGGTCACACATAAACTGTGCCGGCCCAAGATCCTGAGCCCCGGTGGCTAACATTTATCACACCCCAGAGAAGCCAGGAAAATAACAGAAGAATGAGGACCCTGTCCATGACAGGGTCCATGTGACAATTAGCAAACAAACAAGGCACTGTGGTCCAGACTAGCATTCTGTACGGATGTAATAATAAACTGTTCAATTATGCAGTAGAGACAGCTGGGGACTGGGCTGTAGTATTGTGCTAATTGTGCAGAACAGACAATGGGAGGCAAGGCCTAGTTCTAACCGGCTAATTATGTGGCTCAGACAATCTGTGTAAAGGGGTGTGGGCTGCTGGGGACAGCTGAGAACCTATAGACCAGTAGCTGGGCTTGAAAAGACACCCAACTTTACTGGAAATCTACCCTTAGTCTGGCTGCTCCTGGATCACACCTATCCAGGGTCAATACTAGCAATCTAGCGGAGCATGTACAGGTCAGGCCCTGTACATGGATGGCCCTGTTGTGCTGGGGTCTTAAGCAAAGGAGGTGGCTTCCTGTCCCTCTCCTGGTTTAGCTGGTTTAACTAGAGGAGCAGGGTGGGGTGGGGCGGGGCACATCCTTGCCTTGGGGAGTTGTAAGTTCAAGGAGTCAGCTGCCTGAAGGCTTAGAAACCTGGCAGGTTACCTGTAAGTTACTCAACCGCCACTAGACTGTGTCACAAGGAGTCTCATGGTTCCCAATACATGGGAGGTAAGGTTACTCTCTCTCTCTCTCTCTCTCTCTCTCTCTCTCTCTCAACCATCTTTGAGAAGCCTGTCAGGTCAAGGTCAACCCTCTTTAAGCCTGTCACTGGATGGACCCAGGGAAGGGAGGAGCATAGCCTCAACTTATTTTTACTGTAACCATTTACATACACACAGACATACAGCGGAACTCCGAGGCCTCAGTTCTTGGCTCTTACATGGCTATAAAGCTGACGGAGACGAGAAGAATATTACAAATGAGACCCAACAATGCCAACCTTATAATCAGTCCTCTGAATGTTCCAATTCTTAGATCCAAATTAAAACTCACAGTACCAACTTTCACATTTTTATTGGTCCTGGATCATCGACACCCAGTGGCTTGGCCCCAGCTAGGTTGTTACATATAAACCCAAGCCTTGGAGTCACCTAAATCATGAAGGACAATGCCAGAGACCTGGCTGCTGGGCCTGACCAGCACACCAGAGGCTGCATCTCTCTCAACTTCCCCTCTGCAACTAGGGGACTAGGTAGCTAGGTCCCATGGCTCCCCGGCCTCCTTCCTGGAACAGAGAAGACAATCCAAGAGATGGCCCCGTGGCTGTGAGCTTCCTTTCCTCTCCCGCTGCAGATCTTTGGGTTCCTGGCCAGCTTCCTCTGCCTAGCGAGCTTGTGGCTGTCCTACAAGATCACCTGCATAACCCAGTCTTCAGGTAAGCTTGGATCATCAGAAAACAGGACCCATGAGGTGGAAGGCTTGTCCCTGGCTCAGCAGCATAGGCCGCAGTGGAGCGAGAGGGCGGGGGACAGGAGGAAGGGTGCGACCTAAGGCCTGCCCTCCTACCCATCTCTAAATGCCCAGGGAAATGCCCTGAGATACTCTGTGTATAGCCAGGTGTGACTTTGAGCTCTTGCCCCTTCTCCCTCCACCTCCCACATGCTGGGATCATACAAGCATTTCTTGAAATGAGCTTTCTGTGACAACAATAAAACTCAGAACTCTTATCAAACGCAGGCAGTTTTCATGGTTTTGCTTTTTTTTCTTAAGCAAAGTCTCATGATGAAGGCCAGAGTAAGTTTAAAGCTGCAGACTTGCTGCTGCAGGCACCACCTGTTTGGCAGCAAGTCCAGCACTCAGAAACTGTGCTGGGGGTCCCTGCTGGGGGTCCCTTCTCAGTGCTTCCTCTCTGGAAAACAAATCAAAATATGCAAATATGCTTACATAAAAGAAACCCAGGGGGAGGGGGGTGTCTGGAGAGATGGCTCACTGGTTAAGAGCATTGACTGCTCCTCCAGAGGTCCTCAGTTCAATTCCTAGCAACCACATGGTAGCTCACAACCATCTGTAATGAAATCTGGTGCCCTCTTCTGGTGTGTCTGAAGACAGCTACAGTGTACTCATATTATACATTAAATAAACCTTTTTTAAAAAATTAAAAAAAGAAAAGAAAACCAGGGAAGGTTGAGGTGGCACACACCTCTAATCCCAGCACTTGGGAAGCAAAGCAGAGGCAGGGGGATCTCTGTGAGTTTGAGGCTAGCCTGGTCTACAGAGCAGGCTACAAGGTGAAACCATGCCTCAAAACACAGACCCACACCTGCCTTTTTCTCCTTTAATGTCTCATGTGTCAGACGTTATCTTTCTCTTATTTTTCAGGGATGGGATCCTACTCAGTTTTAGAGTTTTGGTTCTGCTTATAATGTTCTGTTACTAAATGCTGCTCTAATGAATGCTCTCACATTATAATTATAGTTAACCCTGATACACATTCTTGATGATTTCTACCCTGAAGTTTTCTTGAGGGGAGGGGTGTGGGTTAGCCAGTGTCTACCTGTGTAGCCCAGACTGGCTTTGAGTTTGTGGCAGTCCTTTTGCCTCAGCTTCTCAAATTCTAGGTTTACTAGTGTGCACCACCACACGATGCATGCTGTGTTCTTTAACATGTGCAAAAACCACGGGGTTTTGTGGTGTATGCTGGTGATCTCAACTGTGGGAGGCTGAAGCAGGCAGACCCTCAGCTCAAGGCAATCAGAGTGTATACTTTACAATTCTGCCAAACAAAACCACACAGACACACAGACACACACACACACACACACACACAATTTGGAGCCCACGGCTTCTGTGTGCGTTTTATTCCCAGAAAGGTAAACTAACTCTCCATTTCTTTCTCAAGATGCATCTGCCTGATGAGGCCACAGCCTCTGGTCCCCTCCAAAGGATCTGCAGGATGTAGGCTCACCTCCGGAGGACCCCAGGCATGGCTGTGGACTATTCAGGCGACAAGGCCTGTGCCTTCCCTGCTTTGCCAGGATGCTGGGCTCCTGGGCATTTACAGCCTCCTTCCACAGTCTGCTGCAGAGAACCTTCCTCCATTCTGGGCTGTTAGCACCACTCAGGTACCAAGGACTGCACTGAGCACGGTAGGGAGACTTCTGGGCCTGCCTGCATAGACACGCCTCTCTTCACACCCTCACGACCAAGGCCACCTGGAGTTCTCACAGAGGCCGCAGACCCTAATTCATCCGGCCTGTCCATCTGGTCTTGAAGAGCCTCTAAGTGAAGAGCCAGAAGAAACACTATGTGGCCATCCTGTCTCTGCCTTTGTCACTTTGTCACTGTGTCACTGTGTGTGGATGGGTGGGTCTGGGAAGGTGCATAGTTTTTAATAAAATGTCAATTGCAGCAGGCTTTCTTATTGCATGAGATGTCTGTAACACTAGGCCTTTCTATGCCAGCTTGAGTGTGGACTCCTTGCTAACTGCCCATCTCACTTCCTCATCCTAGGCTGGCTTCAAATTAAACTATGTAGCTGAGGATGACCTTGAACTCCTGATCCTCTTGCCTCTACCTCCCAAGTACTAAGGTTACAGGTGTGTGCTAGGACACACCTAGTTTTGTGTGGTGCTGGCGACTGAACCCAGGGCTCCATACATATTGGGCAGCCACTCTACTAACTAAGCTACATCCCCAGTCACACACACACAACACACACACACACACACATGCTTCCCATCTTACTAGAATCTTACATAGTTTTGAGTTGGCCTTGAACTTGCTTTGTCTGCAAAAATGACCTCTGAACTCCTGACCCTCCAACCTCCACAGCCCAAGTACTGGGATTCTAGCTGTGTGTCACCACGTCCAGCTTCGCTTTTTTATATCCTGGACCTTAAATTCCCTTCCAGTTAGGACGTGGGATCTGGGGTGATTTTCAGGAGCACACTGGGATTCTGTGAACATCCGACAGAATCCTCATAAGAATCTGGTGAAGCAGCCAGGCGTGGTGGCGCACGCCTTTAATCCCAGCACTCGGGAGGTAGAGGCAGGCAGATTTCTGAGTTCGAGGCCAGCCTGGTCTACAAAGTGAGTTCCAGGACAGCCAGGGCTACACAGAGAAACCCTGTCTCGAACCCCCCCCCCCAAAAAAAAAGAATCTGGTGAAGCCAGAAATAGTGGTGCACGCCTTTGATCCCAGCACTCAGAGGCAGAGGCAGGCAATATCTGTGAGTTTGAGGCCAGTCTGTTCTACAGAGTGAGTTCTAGGACAGCCATGGCTACACAGAGAAACCCTAGAAGGGGCAGGGGCAGGGGTTGGGGTGGGGAGAGGAGAGAGAAAGGGAGAGGTGGGGGTAGTGCTCCCAAAGCAATGGGAAGCATTCATTGCACGTGGCAGGGAAGCTGAGGTGAAACAGTAGTGGCAGAGTAGACTTAGTACGTTGTAGTAGCCATCTGTGCTGTGGCCAGCAGCCCCAGGGTCAAAAAGAGGGGGCCATAACTGGGCCACCTCTATCCTCTACTGTAGCCAGCACAGTCCCTGGGCCTGACTGGGTCCTGGAGGGGGAAAGGAAGTAGAAAAGGCTGTCAATGGCAAGCTATGCTACAAGTGTGAGTTCTGTGGGGTTCAGAGAGGTTCTCGAAACTGGCTGGCTTTGAGGCCCTAGGGAAGCCACCAACCTTGGACATACTAGCAGTGTGGACTGCAAGACCCAAGAAGGAACCCAGAAGGACAGGAGAGTGACGTGGTGCTGGTACCTGACTCCAAGGTTGGCCGTCTCCTGAGCCTGGACAGGACGGCAGAGTCCACCGGGGTCCCTCAGCGTTGACCAAAGGTGGGAAGCAGACCCAGAATCTGCTTATTCCAGGGGTCCAAAGTGTCTGCTAACACAAGGGACAAACTTCTACACATTTAGGGTCTTCAGGCCCCTGTGCAACAATACCACCTCCCTCTTTTGGATGTGGCTAACTCATGTCCTGTTAACCTAAGGAGGAATTGTGGGACTATAGACATGCAGTGCATGTCTGAAGTATGTGTTCAGGGCTGCACATAGGCAGTCCATGTATGAAGTACGTATTATATTAACAGGGCCGCACACAGGCAGTCCGTGTATGAAGTACGTATTATATTAACAGGGCCGCACACAGGCAATCCGTGTATGAAGTATGTATTAACCAGGCTATACATAGGCAGTGCATGTATGAAACATGTGTTAGCCAGGAGAGACAGATTGTGTTTACTGATCCTGCAGGAGACTTGGCTCCACTCCCTGGGCACACATGGTGGCTCACAACCAACTGTAACTCATTTCTTCTGGGGACTCCAATGCCGTCCTCTGGCCTCAGCAGACACTGCATGAATGTACAGGCTGCAGGAAAGCACTCGCACACAAAATGATAAGTCTCACTGAGAGAGAAGTGAGGTATTCACCTTACAGTCACACAGACCAGCCACCAGTAGCAGACAGCAATGGTGCAACCCTCGCTGTGGGTATCTATCTCTCCCTGTCCAGGCTTTGAGGGCTGCCAACGTCCGCGTGGCCTCCCTGTACCACAGTGAGACCTGGCTGTGGAAACCTTGCCTGCACAGGAACAGAAGAGGACATGGCTGCAGCCACCTCTCTGCACAAGGCAGCCTCTCATCTCAGGAAGAGCCTCTGCTCTTTCTCTTTTTCCAGTAAGAGATGGGGTCTCTATAGCGCAGGCTGGCCTTGAACTCCACATACCCAAGGATGCCCTTAAAACCCTCATCTTCCTGTTTCCCTGTTCCAGATGCTGGGATTATAAGTATGAACCACAGATCCCTTTGTTTTTTATCAACCAGCCTTACAATAAGTAAATGCCATTTGTGTTATTAGTTGTGGATATTTGTGCTGATTCCCTGTTCTATATAATAGACTTTCATGAATGAACTGGATTGAAAAGATTTTTTTCCTTTTTTTACTTTTAATTTAAAGATTTATTTATTTTATTTATGTGTGTACACTGTAGTTGTTTTCACACCAGAAGAGAGCATCAGATCTATATTGCAGATGGTTGTGAGCCACCATGTGGTTGCTGGGAATTGAACTGAGGACCTCTGAAAGAGCAGTCAGTGTTCTTTAACTGCTGAGCCATCTCTCCAGCCTAAAAAGATTTTTTTTTTTTGCTATTAAAAAATAAATTTAGTTGAGCAGTGGTGGCGCACACCTTTAATCCCAGCACTTGGGAGGCATAGACAGGCAGATTTCTGAGTTCGAGGCCAATCTGGCCTACAGAGTGAGTTCCAGGACAGCCAAGGCTATACAGAGAAACCCTGTCTCGAAAAACCAAATAAATAAATAAATAAATAAATAAATAAATAAATAAATAAATAAAAATCTAATTCACTTAGTAGAGTGCTCATCCAGCATGTAAAGCATCCCCTCGGTGAAGAAGCCTGTGGTGGTACGTCATAATCTTAACAAGGCGGAAGTGGAGACAGGAAGATCTGGAGTTCATTCAATGGCAGGCCAGGATAGACCAACTGTTACCATAAACAAAAAGGTAGGTGTTAACTCCTGCATTCTGGAGGCTGAGGCAGGAAAATGCTAAGTTTGAAGTTAGCATAGTTACACGTAGGGAGACCTTATCTAAAAAAATATTAATAAAAATGTAAAAATCATTTTAAGGTATCTTTTGTTGTTTTGGTTTTTTTGTATTGTTTTGTTTTGTTTGTTTGTTTTTTGGTTTGGGTTTTTTTTTTTTTTTTTTGAGACAGGGTTTCTCTGTAGCCTTGGCTGTTTTGAAACTAGCTCTGTAGACCAGGCTAGCCTTAAATTCTGTGATCCACCTGCCTCTGCCTCCAGAGTGCTGGGATTAAAAGTTTAAGCCAGCACGATCCCAAAAAAGTGAGTTCCAGGATAGCCAGGACTGTAACACAGAGAGACTGTGTATCAAAAAAATGAATAATAATAACAATTAATAATAATAATAATAATAATAATAATAGTTGAACATTTTTTTAAAGTTTGTAAGAAAACGGTATGAAAGATACTGCTAACCTTACACTGAGTACCAGGTGGATGGCATGGGTGACCAGCCCCAAGAGGCTTTCCCTCAGAAAATACTCACTACCGCCTGGGAAGGTACGGACAGTCGGTAGGCTCCTAAGATTTTACTGTCTTCCTATGTATCTAGAAAAACTGCAAAAATATAAATACCCTCCATATAAAGTTACACACACACACACACACACACACACACACACACACACACACACACGGAACCGATTCGCTTCGGAGGTGGCAGCTGGCCCAGGGCTGCCACCTGCCAGCTGCTCCCTGCTGCCAGCTGCCCCAGTGACCCAGAAAATTGGAAATCTGGGCCTTCTAGCTAAGCATCTCTCAATCTGGAAACGTTGCCAACGAAACCTAGAAACGAAGCTGAAACCAAATAAGCCCTGTCTGGGGGCAGACCCAGCCGGCTTGCCCACTGGCAAGTGACCCCGCGCGTGTCCTGGCAGTTCTGGGGTAAAGCGGGGAAGTCCTGCTGAGGCCCGCAGGGCTGCCAGCTGTTTCCTCTGCAGCCTCGCCAGGCGGAAGCCTCCCTCCTCTGCCACAGCTGTGTACGTCTGCAGCAGCCTCTCCTCCCAGGCGCGCTCTGCTTCCTAGTCGCAGAAACGAAACTGCACCCTTAGGTGGAGGCCACCGATTTGCGCCCACTCGTACGGCGCGTGCCCCCTGGCGACCAGAGGGACGCACTGCCACTCCTGCCCGGCCAGAGCAGACGCTGAGGTTCTGATGTAGAGCAGAGATGCACACTTCTGTGGACGCACAGATTAGTCATAGTCAGATATGCACACGATAACCACTGGGCCACGCCTGGCCTTCCCCTTCCTTCCTTCAGATTAGCTTTCCCCTTAATTTCTCGAGAGAGATAGCTCTCTCGCTCGCACGCACGCACGCACGCACACAGGATTTATTAGAGTGGCACACAGGATTATTATTTATTACAGGGGACACAGCTTGCCCAGATACTTGGTTTTTCGTAGATTGTAGATGTGGCCGAGTTGACAACAAGATTAGACCTCACATGATGCTTACCGTCTCTTGCGCTCATCTTTCCCTTTCCATCATCACTTCCGCAACCACCGATCACCACACAGTTGCTTTTCTTCTGTTAGTTCCACTCTAGAGCACATGGGTGTTCTGAGTTCATATGTCGGCAGGGGACATCCCTGTGTAGCCTTGGTGGCTTCATTTGCCTGTCACTCTACTGGCCTCAAACCACACCTTCTCTCCCACACCCTTAATTTATTTTAAATTAAAATAGGGTCTCAGTGGAGATAAAGGCACAGTCCTTTAATCCCAACACTCAGGAGACAGAGGAAGGTGGGTCTCTGTGAGTGCAATGCCAGCCTGGTCTACACAGTGAGTTCCAGGACAGTCAGGACTATAGAGACAAACTGTCTCAAAAAATAAATAAATAAAGATAGGGTCTCACTCTGTACCTATGTACCCCAGGCTGCCCTGGAACTCATAGTGATCCTCCTGTCTCAGCCTCTCAGTCTGGGATTAAAGTGTACACCAGTGTTGGGCTTCTCCTTATGTTTAAAATATTTATTATTTTTATTTTATGTGTTTGAGTGTTTTGCACACATGGTACCTGCAGAGGCCACAGATTAGGGTGTCAACTCCCCTGGAACTGGAGTGACAGAGAGCTGTGAGCCACCATGTAGGTGGTAGGACATATCTGTTATTCCAACACTGGGAGGTGGAAGCAGAAGGATCAGAAGTTCACGCTAAATCTACTACTTAGTGAGCACACTTCGGGCTAGCCTGGGATACACAAGACCCTGCTGAGAGAGAGAGGGAGGGAGAGAGAGCGGGGGAGAGAGGAAGGAGGGAAGAAAAAAAGAAACAACAAAAAAATACAAATACAAAAATGTTGAGGACTGTATAAACATTTTATATATGAGTGCTCTATCTGCATGTACACCTGCATGCCAGAAGAGGGCATCAGATCCCCATTATAGATGATTGTGAGCCACCATGTGGTTGCTGGGAATTGAACTCGGGACCTCTGGAAGAGCAGTGTTCTTAATCACTGAGCCATCTCTCCAGCCCCCCACAAAAATTTGTTTAAAGGGCTGGTGAATCTGTTCAGCAGAAAAAAGCATTTGCTGAGTTGGATCCTGGGTTTCCCTCATGTTCAAAGCCCCCTGCCTCCCACAAGTCTAACCTCTAGTGGGCACTGTAATACGCACGTTCACCGACATGCAGGACGTTAAAAATAAGTTGGGGTAATGAGAATCCTTACTGCCTTTTACAGCTGCCTCTATTTTAAAAAGTTTCTGTGATGCATATTACTTATAGAACTATAATTTAGCCAAAAAAAAAAAAAAAAAAGCTGGGCATATTGTGGGGCACACCTTTAATCCCAGCACTCGGGAGGCAGAGGCAGGAGGATTTCTGAGTTCGCGGCCAGCCTGGTCTACAAAGTGAGTTCCAGGACAGCCAGGACCATACATAAAGACCCTGTCTCGAAAAACCAAAAAAGACATTTCAGAGTAGCCAGGACTACAATCGTGTGTTCACACACATTCATGTGTGCAGTACACATGTGTGAACATGCATAAGCACATGGGTGTGTAGACCAGAAGAAACCAGAGTTTCTTGGGAGCCACCCACCTCTTCTTTGTGATGAGATCTCATCGGCCTGGAGCTCACCAGGCAGGCCACACTGGCTGGTCAGAAAACCCCAGGGAGCCACCTATCTCTGCCTCCCCATTGCACCATATGCAACCACACCTGGCTCTAGGTAGATTCTGGGGTCTCAAGTCTTTGCAAGCACTGTCTGGACCATTTCCCAGACCATAATAAGTGCTTTATAAACTGGGGGGGTTGGTTGGGCTTTTTGGTGGGAGCAGTTCAAGACAGTTTCTCTGTATAGCCCTGGCTGAGCTGGAACTTGCTGTCTAAGCCAGGCTGGCCTTGAACTCAGAGATCCAACCTGCCTCGCCTCCCAAGTGCTGGGATCAATGGTGTCTGCCACCACTGCCTGGCGTAGAGGTTTGGTTTTAATCAGTGCATCCCCAACTTCGTCTTCAGTCTCACATGACGATCCCTTTCCTCTGATAGGTAGAGGACAGCTTTAATCCAGGTATTTCACACTGGTGTGTGTGTGGCGTGGGGACAGGGAGGTCTGGATTATGTTACTCTGGTCACAGTGCATTAATTACAGTCAGTGAGCGTAACCTTGAGCTCACCTGCAAAATGAGTCAAACCCACTAAGGGCCCACAGGAAACTCTGGAGAATCAACAACCCCTCCTCATATCTGGACAGACCTGTCACTGTAAAGTCTCAACTCTGGGGACAGAAGTCTCAGCAGAAAACGGGTGGGCAGAAGCCATCCCCCTACCCCAGCCTCACAAGTGCATGGATTAGAACACAGGCCCCCTGCCAGGTGCACTTTCCAGACCTACTGGGAATTCTTTACTGTTGGCAACGCCCTGGACCCACCTTACTGTTGGCATCCCCTGCTTTAGGTTTTCTGCTCTATGCAGCTGCCTGCATATTGATACAATGTTTTTATCAACAAAAACAAACAAACAAAAACCCTGAAGAATGTACAAATCCCAGTGAATTCCTGAGGACTATAAAGATCCTGTTATTCTCTAGGAACTGGAGGCAGGAATTTTACAAACTCCACACATAGTTCTGGCTTCAGCACAGCGCCCTGGCTCTGCTTCGCACTATCCAGTGAGCGAGCTGTCCCAAACAGATTTCTCTATCTGTCCGCAGCACAGGAGCTGCATCTAGGGTGTTAAGTAGGGTCCAAAACTTGGTTCTTACAATTATTTAGGTGGAGGTGATGCGCAGCTGTGATTCCAGAATTTGGGAAGCTAATACAGAAGGACATCCTCATCTACAGAGTGAGCTTGAAGCCAGCCTGGGCTACGTGAGACCCTGTCTCAAAACAGAAAGGAGAGGAGAGGCAAAGGGAAGAGGAAAGAAAAGGGAGGGAGGGACTTAAAACCATCCAGTGTCTAGTATTCTTTTATAACTCATGACACAGGATTCCCTAAAAAGTATTTTTGTTTTCATTTATTTATTTGGCTGACCTGGAACTCACTCTGTAGCCCAGGCTGGCCTTAAATTTACGCTAATCTGCCTCCACCACAGCTAGCTCTTAGAATATTTTCCCTGCTATGTAAACCAGGTTGGCTTTAAGCTGGTGACCTTCCTGCTTCAGCCCTAAGTGATGGCATTGGAGACTCATGTGCTACCACAGCCGACAAACATGATGCTTAAGTCCGTATCCCACCTCTCCAGAAGACAGCCCGTGTACAGTTCACATACAGACACAGGGACAGCTAACCCTCCTCAAGTGAGGGCCTCATCTAAATAAGTCTGTAATGAACAACTGTGAAGGCACAAACATCGGAATTAAGAGGATTTATTTTAAAAGATTATAAAAGTTGATATTAAGAGTGATAAAAAAAGACCCACAGGCTTCAAATCAACAAATACAAAAGTGATCGTATATAAGCAATGTAGAAATACACTTCTCAGACCCCACATAAAGCATAATTTAAGTATAGTAATTATAAAAGTCTTGTGCAATAAGTATATTTCCCTTCTTAGTCTTAAAAACCATTCTAAACAATTTGTATAAATTACAGCAACTCAAGCCTGGCACAGCTACTAAAAAGGCATTGTCCTTTCTGTGCTGACAGTCTCTGGTCCCAGCTCTTTTGGAGGGTGTGTGGTGCCACAGTCTTGAACCCCATCTCCCTCCATAGAATGCAGAAGCCAACCAGTCACAGGTTCCCCAAAAAGAGAAAGTTCTAAGAGTGGCCACAGACAAAAGTGACCAAATTATCTTCCTAACAGGAAAGCCTGAAGTAGCCGAGGCAGAGCCCTCAGCTGTGAGACAACTAACACACAGCAAGCAGCTCCACGCTGATGCTGAGCTGAGCCGCTGCTGTGCGGAGCCAGGCAGAGTGTCTGCCAATCGTGAACAAGCCAAACACAGGCAGGCAGAGAGGCACCTACCACTGAGATGCAACGTCCTCAAGGGCCTCCCAGTTAGAAACTAGTTCTCCAGGACTACTGAGGTCAGAAACCTTTAGAGGTGGGGCCTAGTGAGGTCTTAGGTCATCGAGGGTGTGCCCTTAAGAGATCTCAGGACCTCAAGCCACTGCCCTTCTTTCCTTGCTTCCAGCTCTACCACAAACTCCCCAAGAGATGCGATGCTGTCAAAAACAACAGGTCTGACCAAGGGCCAAAGCCTACAAAACTGGAAGCCAAGATTAACCTTTTCCCTAACCCTTCCTCTTTTTAAGTTGATTATCTCAGGTATTTTGTTATAGTAACAGTCAGCAGACTAATAGTTGGTTAAAGTAGCCTAGATTTGCTGTTAATTCTTAATAGGTCTAAATGATATTTACAGTGACACAGCTTTATATAAAACTCTAAAATTGTCTGCAATAAACTGGTTACTTTTGAAGTTCTCTATTCTTGTTTTCAAGAGCCTACTGTCCCCTCTCTGAAATGGCATATCCAGTAAGGCAATGTTCATGATTAGTTTCATGATCTCCAAAGCAGCTATGGTGGCATCACCAGTATGTAAACCTTGAAGCCAGCAGGTCAGGCAGTGAGGCAGGGACAGAGCAGGAGCTGTGTGCCCAGATTCATCCACTTCCAACAACTGCCACAGACTCACTCAGGAAACTGAAACCATCTGCTTCCACACACAATGGCAGACAAGACACTGGAAAGGAGGGGGGCTTTACAGTGAATCCCCGGAAACACGATCGCACCACATCGAAGAGAAAGCCCAGCCTGGGAAACCTTCGCCAGCACAGGAAGGCCTGGACGTGCTGGATCTCGCTCAAGCTCTAGGAAGAAGGCAAGAAGGGAAGAAGGGTCCCTCCGGTCGGAAGGGCGCCCAGTGGCTCTAAGACAGCCCTCCAGCAGCAAGCGATCCTTCGAGTCTCAGGAAGCCTGCAGCCTCCCCACACCACCAGCAGTACTCACTAGCAGGGCTTCTAGGGTTCATGTCTTCAAGACCCCTCCCCTGGAGAGAAAGAAACCCAAGCAGAGGCCTGTGGGGGGGGGACACGGACCTGACCCCCTGCCTCAGACTCCTGGTGAGAAGAGACACACCTCTGGATGGCCTGGAGATGACGAACAATGGGAAGAGGATGGAGAGGAAGAGAGGAATGGCCTTCACAGATGGCACACAGCACAGGGCATGGGACCATTCTGGAGAATGACAGGGCGACAGATCCCAGCCTAGGCTCTGCAGGGAAGCCTGCGGAGCTGTGTTCGCTTGAACAGAAACAACCATCTGCCCACAGTTGGGAGACCCACAGGGGGAGACCCACAGTCTCTAGTCTGACGTCACAACCCTGTTTGCACAGGTGAACACAGCACCAACCCTTCACATCTCTGCCGAGTGGCCAAGGCCTAGCTGTGTGATTACACCCACAGTGCTGGACAGTCTCTTCTCTCTTTGGTCTTTAGATAAGACTATCAGCTCCCTCACTTTCCAGTGTTACATAACAAACTTCATTTTCTTCTAAACTTTATCTCAGCAATCACAGTGCAATGTAAAAGCCTCCACAAGGCTGCTATACTGTTGCTTTCATACACATAAACAGCAGCAGCCCACACGTTTTGTGTTAGGCAATGCGTGGCTCAGAAGGAATTAAGAATAATTGCTTTAAAAGGTTAGCTCTTAAGTGTAAGGCTGAGTAAGATACAGTAAAGGATCAGAACATTAAGGAAAGAAGCCTACACCAGCGTCTTAGACACAAATTAAATCTCCAGCAACACAACAGAAGTAACCCAGTTCCTGAAAGGACGGAAAAGGCAGAGTCTGGAAGCTAAGCCCAAGGAGTGTCCTGTAGCAAAACAACAGACATGCGACTCAAAAGACAGCAGCCCTCATCTCTAAAAACAAAACAAAACAAACAAACAAACAAACAAGCAATCCTCCTCCACTTAAGACAGGTTCCGTGCGTTATTAAAAACCCTCTGAGCTTCCTGCAGGGGCTGCCTCCCAGCCCAGTGCTGCAAAGCTGCTCTCCTGTCCCTTCCCTTCTCTCCAAAAGGTACACACATGACACAGGTCACACACAGGGAGCCTCTCTTTGGGTCCACACCCCAGCTCCGTGTCTTTAAGCATTCAGTGGTTCGGTGAGGGCTTCGGCCTTTGCGTTGTTCTCGGGCTTTCTCAGCGGGTTCTCCCGAAGCTTCTCACACAGCATGACAACAAAGTCCAGTATGAACATGGAGCTTGCCAAGAAACCAAACACCTAAGAAAGAGAGGGGGAGAGATATGAGGAAGGGTGAGTGTCAACTTGTGTCCTATTCAGCCTGAGAATTCACACCCAGGAGAGATGGCCAATCAATTCCATCTTTAAAAAAAAGATTTGCTTGAGTTTTACTTATGTGTATATGTTTGTCTGTGGAAGTGAATGGCACAGGTATACGGGTTCTTTTGGAGGTCTAAAGAGACTACAGGATCCCTGGAAGTGGACAGAGCCAGCTGATGTGGGTGCTGGAACTCTGATCCTCTGGAAGAGCAGCATGGGTTCCTCTTGCTGAGCCACCCCTCCAACCCCACACTTACCACTCTTTAACAGAACTTAAAAGCTATCCTAAGAGGAAATGACAAAGGAAAGTTCCCAGAATAACAGCTGCCTCTGTGCGTCCCACAGGGCACAGATGCCAGTTCTTCTGCTGGGTGGTGTTAGGGCAAGAAGCACAGAGTTGCCGCCCAGCACCAGTGTCAGGTGTACGAGAGATCTAGCCTCCCTGCTCCTCTAGAGCCATAGCTCCTAGAAGTCTCCAGCCGCATCTCCTCTGCCTGACCAATCCAAGCCACAGACTTGCTGCAGGATGGTCATGTGTCACCTCCTCTGGAAACTTATGAAAGGAATTCCCTCCATTCCCAACTGGTTGGGATTTGGAGACTAGTCCCTGCTGGGCTTATTAAAGAACCTGTCTGGGGCTGGAGAGATGGCTCAGTAGTTAAGTGTGGGAAGCCACGTAACGCCATTACAAGATGGCGCTGGCTACCACTGGCCACCGCCTGTATTTTGGGTAAACAACCAATGTGCGCAGGTGCAAATGGGTTTCTCGCCAAGTCACAGCCCGTCCAGGGGCATGTAAATTAAGGACTGAAAGCAGAACCAATCAGACATGGCCACGCCAGTCCTAGGCCTATAAAAGCAGTGAGAGTTCTAGGGCTCGGGGTCTTTCACCACAGTAATCAAGCTCTCCCAATAAACGTGTGCAGGAGAATCCTGTTGTGTGGCATCTTCCTTGCTGGCGAGGCAGGCATCTACAGTTAAGAGGTCCTGAGTTCAATTCCCAGCAACCACACAGTGGCTCACAACCATCTGTAATGAATGATCCCATTGTAATGTTCTCTTTTGGTGTGTCTCAAGACAGCCACAGAGTATATACATGCATACACATGCGCACGCACACACACACGCACACACACACACACTAGTCTTGATCCCTTCTGAAGAGGCAGAAGCGCTCCCACACACACTCAAGCAGCTGATGCAGTAATGGATTTATCTTATCAAAGTGTTGCCCAGATTTGGCCTTCCCTCCTCCATACAAACAGCAATGGCCCTGCCCACACATCTGAAGTCAGACAGGGAACCTGCAAAGCTCTCCACAGGACCTGACAGTTCCAAACTGGAGAGGCCCCCAGCATCACGGAGAGGAGAGATGAACGGCCTTATCCGGAAGCAGTGTACAAAGGTAGATGAACTGGACTGGCTTTCTCCCTACTGTTCGTGTTCAGCACCCCGAGCTCCACATGGCTAAGTCCTCTCAAACTCATGCGTGGAATGCTCCTTGTATAGGTTGCTCTCCCTTCCCCACACAGCCCTGGGTGATGACATTCGACTCTCTCACGAACCTCACATCTCCTAAGGCACACTAACAACCCTCCACCAAAGCCTTCCTCTGATTCAGCATCTATGCCCATGCACTTGGGGAATGAAGTCTACTTAAAAGTCCCCACCACTAAGCCCCTCTGGCCTCCATGCTCAGGGACGTCCTAGCCCTTCTCACACCAACTACTGTTGAATTATTGGGTCTTAGCTCTTGAGTTCAGTCTTCCAGGTTAAAGCAGGTTCACAGGCCACAAAACCAATCCCTCCATCCTATATTAAAACCAGAGGCGGGCCGGGCGTGGTGGCGCACGCCTTTAATCCCAGCACTCGGGAGGCAGAGGCAGGTGGATTTCTGAGTTTGAGGCCAGCCTGGTCTACAGAGTGAGTTCCAGGACAGCCAGGGCTAAACAGAGAAACCCTGTCTCGAAAAAAAACAAAAACAAAAACCAAAACCCCAGAGGCTCCACGCTTGAGGATTAAGTCTCAGTCACCCACAGCTAGCTAGCCCTCTGACCTCCTAGGGACCTCAAGCTGCTTTTAAAGTAACAACCAGAGGAGCCCATTTCCTCCCACAGCCCTACCTGCCTCTGTAACCCGGGAAAGAATTCCCCCAAACACCTTTTCCTGAGCCCTGGTGACAAAGCACCATGATGGTGTCCTTGACATTCATTATAGCTGTGTGCTGACTACAAGGGAACCCTATGTACTGTCCTGGATGTAGCTGTGCTCTCTTTATCCTTGTCACGCTGGCCTGATCACAGCATGGATCCACCCTTCTTTCCTCTGTGTTTATGCCTGTCAGTGCCCACTGAAGAGACGCTCTCATATCCCTTCCCTGTGTCCACCTGAAGAGACTCATTCTAGTTCCAACACTGCTATTCGAACAGGAGGCCTCAGACTTACAGGATATATACACCCAAAACATGTCCTAATTTTGTAAACTTACAATTCAAGTCCCCACTGTAAGGTCCATTGCCACAATACTTCGAGGGGGCCCATGTCCCCCTCTGCTTTACCAGACAAGCCTTTCAGGGGGCATCAGGGTAGGACATCTAGATCCCTCACTGAACAGGCTTTACCATAACATTCAACATCTCGAGGGCTGTAAGCAAGACAGTTCTACAGTCTCCCCCAACCCACTGGACCAAATATCTGCATCTCATCTCCAGCTAGCTAGAGGGTAGCTGGTCGTCAGACTGTCAGGGATAATCAAAGCTACACCCACGTGTCTTTCAATGGCTGCCTGAAAAAGAGAAATCCACCCAGCCATTAAGAAGGTTCCTGCTCCTATTGTCCTATTATCCACAGACATCAACACACCCTACTCTATCAGAATTTCTCAACCCTAGCAGAAGCAGGATGGACACCAGGGTGACATCTCAATCCCCTACCCCACCCCACACATCATGCCCTGAAACACTGGGTCTTTTCAGACAAGGCTGGGAAGTTGGATCTTGGACCTGCTGCCCCAGTGCAGCCCTGACTTACTTATCTAAGTTCCTACAAGTCCCACATTCCTCTGTCAGAGCACCCTACCCCGAAACTCATCAGTGGAAGGCAATCCCCTGTTCCCTGTCTCTTCGGTGGATTCAAAGTCAAGTCTCCAAGTCCCTATTGTCCCAGCCTCTGCCTATACCTAATGTGTATGCAGGAGTCTGTGGGGTGTCAATAATGAGACTCTGGTCAGTAGATAGAAAATTAAATCCCACAAGATGGTATTAAATACAGATGTGGGAAACATGATGTGTAACTAGGTTAGGTAAAGACAGTGAAGCTCTTCAGATCAGAACAAACCTCCATTTTTAAACACTACTCTGCTAACTTAAATACACTCTCCAGTCACTTGTCACGCTGTGGTGACACTGGGACTTGATGCCACTACCTACTTCCTCTTCCTTAAGTCACTTCCTCATTGTGTTATTCTAACACAGGACCCAAACATTCAGAGAATTCTGTCAAGAAACAAGAGATCATGTTTCAAATTTGGCTTCCTCACTAGCAAAGCCCTTGAGGAAGTGAAGGCCAAAACAGGAAGAAAGCAACACCAAGTCTCTCCACCTCAGCCCAGCTCCTCCATGACTTTGTGCATGTATGTGTGTATGTCTGTGTGTGTGTGTGTGTGTGTGTATGTGTGTGTCTGTGTGTGTGTCTGTGTGTGTGTGTATGTGTCTGTGTATGTGTCTGTATGTGTGTATGTCTGTGTGTGTGTGTCTGTGTGTGTGTGCGTGTATGTGTGTATGTCTGTGTGTGTGT
>NC_034599.1:107733253-107740614 GCF_900095145.1 Mus pahari | reverse complement strand
GTAACAAGATCTGACGCCCTCTTCTGGAGTGTCTGAAGACAGCTACAGTGTACTTACATATAATAAATAAATAAATCTTTGGGCTGGTGAGATGGCTCAGTCAGTAGAATTCTTTGTTTTTTTAAGAATTATTTCTTTATTTTATGTATATGAGTACACCATTGCTCTCTTCAGACATGCCAGTAGAGGGCATCAGATCTCATTACAGATGGTAAGCATTACTAAAAGCCAGAGACATTTGGACAATGACAAAGGTGACAAAGGTCACCTTGCCACTCACATTAGCAACCACTTGTTTATGCACAGCATAAAGAAAACTTTGTAACAAAACTCTGCCAAATTCCAGACAGGTTCCTGGGCTCTTAAGACCAGTGTCTGTTTACTTTTAGGTCTACCTTTGTATTGAAAGGAGAAGAAAAACTACTCCAGGTCCGGGTCAGTGGGCTGGGGAGATGGGCTCAGTGGACTGGGGGGATGGGCTCAGTGGGCTGGGGAGATGGGCTCAGTGGGCTGGGGAGATGGGCTCAGTGGGTAAACTTGATTAGCACACAAGCTGAAGACTGAGCTCACATCCAGGAACCCACGTAAAACTCAGGCGGAGTGTCAAAAGCGTCTGTAACCCTGGAACACCTACAGGAAATGGGAAGTAGAAACAGGCGATTCCAAGAAGCCAGTGGGGCCAGGTAAGGTGACTCATCCTTCTAACTCCAGCACTGTCCTGGTGAGTGCCAGGGACAACCAGGACTGCACAAGAAGAGCCTATCTCAACAAGGAGGGTTGGAGCTGGTGAGCAGCTGGCCCGGCTATGCGGCAGTGAGACCACCTCAAATAAGGAGGGAAGGCAGGACCAAAGAGCATCTCTCATCCACTCAGATCACGGCGCACAGGACCAAAGAGCATCTCTCATCCACTCAGATCACACGGCACCCCCCACAAACACATATATCATCAATATAAACAAAGTTAAGTAATAATTATTACTCTTATATATAATCTATGAAGAACTTTCTAAATTCTCTGCTTCTAAGGAAACAAAAATAAGGCTAAAAAAGAAAAGTACTTACAATTGCAGCAATTTCAGCTGAGGTCCCAGAATGGGTGGAGACAAAAATGATAGACGCCAGCAGGAACACACACCCTGTTCCCAGGGTGATGTAAAAATCCTACACACAGGGAACAAGAGCACACAAGCTCAGAGCAGCAGATAAAACGTAACATTTTTAATTTCAAAAACCCTGAATGACTTACATTTTCTTGGTGCAATCCAAGCTTAAAGCATGCTATAGTTTCTCTTCAATAAGCCTGCATTCAAACACTATCTAGTTTAGGCTGCATGTAATAGTATGTCACAAACTTTTCTTTTTGAGACAGGGTCTCACCATGTAGCCCAGGCTGGTCTGGAACTGAGTATGTGGACCACACTGGCCTGGAACTCAGGGAGACCCAACCGCCTGCCTCTGCCTGCCGAGTTCCCCCTGGGATTACAGACAAGCAACACCACATCCAGCCCGGTTTTGTTTGTTTGCCTGTTTGTTTGTTTGTTTGTTTCCATCTTTGTGCTTCCTGTTCCTGGGACAGACCCCGACCTGAGCTGACCGCTGTTTGGTGGGTTTGTATCTCTTCCTTACAGGTTCTCACCTAGCCCAGACTGGCCAGGAACTTCTGACAGTCCTGCTTCTACCTTCCAAGTACTGGGATTGCCTACTCAGAACCAGGGCTAAAGAGGGATGTCTCAACAGTTGGAGCACTTGCTCTTCCACAGGACCAGGGTTCAGTTCCCAGCAACCACAGGGTGGTTCACAATCATCTGTAACTCCAGTTTCAGGGGATTTGACACCCTCTTCTAGCCACCAAGGGTACCAGGATGCACAGAGTATATACAAAAACATGCGGACAAACATATACACAAAATAAAATATTTTTTAAATAAAATAATTTAAAAAGATGCAATGTTTGATAAACATAGCTTGTAAAGTCAGACAGTTCAAATCCCAGCTGTGTAACTTCCTAGTTATGTGACTTCTTGTTTGTTTCTTATTGTTGGCGAGGGGATGTAAGTGCCACTGCATGTGTGTGAAGGTCACAGGACAGCTCTGCGGAGTCAATTCTCTGTAGCACCTGACTTCTGAGATTACAGGTATGTGCAAGCACACCAATTCCTGAGGCCCAGGGCTTCAGTGCAAGCCAAGCCAGTGTTCCCCCAGCTGAACTGTACCCCAGTTGGTTTGGGGTGGGTTTTTTGTTTGTTTGTTTATATGGATATTGCAGAGGGATTTTTAACTCTGCAACATTGTTACACTGTTACTCTAGCTGATTAGCACACACCTTGAATCCCAAACAATGAAGGGAAAATCAGTTTGTAGAAGGAAGCACCCATGTTGGAAAGTGATGTCTAACTGAGTGGCAGACAAAGTGATGAATCAGAGAAAGATTTGACAGAATAGGATCTGCCCAACTCGACAGGGTTTCTCTGTCCTGGAACTCACTTTGTAGACCAGGCTGGCCTTGAACTCAGAAATCCACCTGCCTCTGCCTCCTGAGTCCTGGGATTAAAGGTGTGCACCACCATGCCCAGGTATGCCCAACTCTTACAAGAAGAGAGAAGAAAGGGAAGCTACTTAAGATGGAGCAGCTGAGAGAGAGAGAGAGAGAGAGAGAGAGAGAGAGAGAGAGAGAGAGAGAGAGAGAGAGTTAGTTTTACTACAAGTTGCAGAGAAAGAACAAGGTAGACACAGGTGAAGACAGAATGAGCCAGAGAATCAGAGAATGAGAAGGAGCCAGAAGATTAGAACAGATTGCCACAAAGTTAGTTTGAGGCCAAGCAGAGCAATTCAGAAACCAGAAGAAGCCAGACTGAATCAGCTTACTGAGGTGTCAGAGCCAGAAGAGCTGAGTTAAACCAGCCAACAGAGTTCAGAAGGAACTAGAAAGAGTGCTCTTATTCAGCAGCAAATCTCAGAGGCTGAGAACATTCTAGGCCTAGGTTAGCAGACAGAGGCAGATGACAATTACATCAGGTGAGTTTTGTAGGTTTGTATGTGTGTGCATGTCTGAGGCAGAGGGATGTCAGCATCTTTCCAGATGCCCTTCTGAGGAACACAGAGCTCCCTGACTTGGCTAGTCCTGTCTCTGTCTCCCGAACACTGGGATGACAGGTGAGTGGCCATATGTGGGTGCGGTGGACCCACATTCCTGTCCTTAACTCAGGGCTTTCCCTGTCCAGCTGCAACCCCAGCCTGGGGACACTGTAACAATGACCCAACAAAGGCATTCTTTATTCACCTAAACACAACTTTTATCTTTTTATATAATTAAATGAAAGTGCCAGGCATGGTGGTGCCCACCTTTAATCCCATCACATGGGAGGCAAAGACAGGAGGATTTCTGTGAGTTTGAGGCCAGTCTGGTCTACTGAGTGAGTTCCAGGACAGCCAGGGATACAAAGAGAAACCCTGTCTCAAAAAAAAAAAAAAAAAAAGGAAAAGAAAGCACAGACAGAACCACATGTTTCTTTGTTTAAAGACCCTGTAGTGTCATGGTATCCCCCTGGCTCCCATGCACAGTGCAATGTCTGGTGGAGAGCAGTCACCCAATTCCTAACTGTAAAGTCAGTGAGTGACATTCTAAAATGTAAGAAATGAAAAGTGACAAAATCGGGCTGGAGAGATGGCTCAGTGGGTAAAAGCACTGACTGCTCTTCCGAAGGTCCTGAGTTCAAATCCCAGCAACCACATGGTGGCTCACGACCACCCGTAATGAGATCTGACATCCTCTTCTGGTGCTTCTGAAGTCAGCAACAGTGTACTTATGTATAATAATAAATAAATCTTGGGGCTGGAGCGAGCAGAGATCCTGAAAATTCAATTCCCAACAACCACATGAAGGCTCACAACCATCGGTACAGCTACAGTGTACTCACACACATAAAAATAAATAAATCTTCAAAAAAAGAGAAAGAAATGTGACAAAATCAAACTTCTAAAACAAAATATTTAGGTGGCACAGTGGCCCACGCCCATACTGCCAGCCCTCAGGACAGGAGATTGCAAGTTCAAGGCCAATCTAGGCTGGTCATAAGGCAAACACAATACAATGTCTACCATGAATTAGGTGAGGCCACCACTAACTACAGATCACTGGTGGCTTCCCTTTCCCCCTGGGTACATTTCTTCTCTCCATCTTTGATGTGAAGCCCCAGTTACTAGGGGGCAGAGAGCTAGAACACAGATAGTGCCCTTCCAGTGCTGCGTTCTGAAAGCATTACCACTCTCACACTAAAACCAGGAGAGCCCGACACAGGGACCGTGTTTTCCCCACTTACCGATGACTTGACTTTTCCAGTATCCACTCTGTCATGCACTGGTGTGCAGTACACAATCAGCAGGAGAAGGCTCAGGAGAAAGGCGCTACAGCTCACAAATTCAAAGAAGTACAGGCCTCCACACAACCCACACTCGGACACAACCTCTTCACAGATGAAGGCCAGGAGAGACAGCAGCTACAGATGGAAACCATTTGACTTCAGTGAGTGAGATGACCCATGACATCCAAAACCTACACGCAGGCTGTGCCTATAACCCAGACACCTGGGAGGCTGAAGCAGGAGGGTCAAGAGTTCCCCGACAGCCTCTGCCAAGGCTGTGAGACACCCCCCCCCTCTAAAACAAAATTAAATCCACTGTTTGCTAAAATATTTGTAAAGTAGAGACTGGGGCAAATAAGATTAGTGAGAAACCTTGGTAAGTAGAGCTTAGAGTCAGCTTGCCTTGAAGGGTCACACCCAGTTAACTACTGTGTGTCAAACGCTGAGACTCAGAAATGAGAGTGTTCCAACAACCCACAGGAAGGACTTCCAGAAGGAAAGAGAGCTGAGTGCCATTACGCATGGCATTTTTTTTTTAAGCTGCTGTAATGGAGTCAGTGGGAAAGTCAGGCAGAGCTATAGCTGGAGGCACATGGTGAGACTAATCTAGAGGTCAGGAAGTGTGGCTGCACACACAGACTCTGGGGGGCAGCCAAGTAAGAGGTCAAGATCAGCAGCGGGGGGGGGGGGCGCGGGGTACGAGGCAGAGCAAGCGAGCCCATGGGAAGAAGGCGGCAAGCGTGCTACTGCTCACTACTCAGAGGTGAGGAACACTGGTCAAGGAGCACCTGCATTAGACCGCACTACGAGACAGCTGACCATGATATTGGTGACACTGCAAGAAAACTCCAGTCTGGCAGAGAGTTAGATAACTGTACTCGAGGAAGGGGGTGTGGTGGGGACAGAAGGCAGTAGACTAGAAAAGCAGTGTCACGTGTGAGCAGAGTCAAGGGTGCAGCGATGAGCTCACAGGAAGGGAAGTTCCAGATGAGAGCATTCAGCACATTTCACCATTCTAGCAGAAACCCTCCACTGGGAGGACCAGAGACAAGCAGGGAGCACCTCTGTACAGGGAAGGAGGGGTTGGCGCTCAGGAGTTTAACTCTTTAGGGAGTGGGAAAAGACTGTTCATGAGTTGCTCTCACCAAGTGCCTGGGGAGTCCCCTGAGTCCCTGGACCATCAAAATGGCTGATGGCCCACAGTCAAAGGCCAAAGGGAAATTCCACCTCACTCCAGTGAGGACAGGGGAGAAAGCCAGGCACAGAGTGGCTTACAACTGCCACCCCCCCCCCCAAAAAAAAGAAAAAGAAAAAAATCAACAAAGCAGACTAGAGTGGGCTGCACACCGAGAAAGCCAGCACCCAGGAAGCTGAGGCAGTAGGATCAGCTAGAAGCCCAGGCCAGCCTGGGCTACAACACAACACGGAGCTAGGAATGTAGATCAGTGGTAGGATACATGCCAGGCACTGGCATTCTGGAGCCTCTGATTCAACTCCCAGCCCTGGAAAACAAACAAACAAACAAACAAACAAGTAAGCAACAGAGTAGCTTGGGGAAGAACAATGAAAATCAAGAGTTGTGTTTCACGGTGCACATTATATTCACCCACACTTTGATTTCAAATGTCAAAAGACCAATACTAGGAAAATTAGGAGTGTCTTCAAATGCTAAGCACTGTCGGGTACTCCAGAGAAATGAAGAGCCACTTGAGAAAGGGCCAGCACAAGAACTTCAAGGTGACTGTACTCATACAGCCCCAAACCAGAAACAATGCAGATGTCCTTCAACAGCTAAGGGAACTGCAAGTGCAGAGTGTTCAGTCCAACCGATCACCTCCAGATAACGGCACAAAGGGGAAAAAGTAGCAGTTGTGGCGTCCATCCACACGTCATCAACACAACACAGTCTAAGTTAAATCACAGACTGGTTCATTTAAACAATAAAGCCCATATAAATTCCATCATCAAGTATTTTAAAGATTTTTTTTTTTTTTTGGTTTTTCGAGACAGGGTTTCTCTGTATAGCTCTGGCTGTCCTGGAACTCACTCTGTAGACCAGGCTGTCCTCAAACTCAGAAATCCGCCTGCCTCTGCCTCCCGAGTGCTGGGATTAAAGGCATGCGCCACCACACCCAGCTATCATCAAGTATTTTTAAAAAATAACAAAATAGAAACATAAGGGTGAATCTACAGATACAATAAACCAAAAGTCTAGCTGCATAAAATTTATGATTCCTTACAACACTGTTTCAACATATTTACTGCTCTGTTCTGGAAAGATAAGAGACAGTGAGCCTTGTCTTTAGATGTCGGACAAGCCTTTGACAAGAGACAGGTCAGACATGACAGGTACGGCAGCACTGCTCCAAGACCAGACGAGTTTTACACTTCTATTGGAATCCCCCATGTTTGCAGGTTCACCACGTGCCCCTTGGTATTTAGCTTGGTAAGAGCAAGTCCCTAGCAGCCTGAGATATAAGGGTGGAAAGAACCTAGAGGTGAACCAGCCCCACCCCCACCATTCTCCCAGGTCTACTGTTTTACAACAGGCTTCTTTTCTCTTTGCAGTCTTAGAAAACCTGCTAAAATTCATGGGCCCAAACTAACAAATCACATCCAAATGCCCTCCCCACAGTTTGAAGGTTCCTTGTTAACACACTGTGCCTCCGCTTCTGATTTTGGTGTCTCCACACCCTTGTTTTCTTATCAGAGCTCTGCAATTCTATTAGGCTTTAAATCAACTACTGACTCGGAGAAGAACAGGAAGTCTTGCCTACAGCCCTCAGCCTGACTGAACAGACCTCATCTATAGCTTTCTTAGGACTTTTTTTTAGTAACCCTGTAGTATATTTTTATTGTTAATAAGTAACTGTATTAAAACAGTCTTAAAAAAGCAGGAACAAAAAGGCAACTATAAAAAAGAAAAAGTAAGGGGCTGGTGAGATGGCTCAGTGGGTAAGAGCACCCGACTGCTCTTCCGAAGGTCCGGAGTTCAAAT
>NC_034599.1:107723555-107733093 GCF_900095145.1 Mus pahari | reverse complement strand
AAAAAAAAGAAAAGAAAAAGAAAAAGTAAAATAAAAAAAGTGAAAAAGTGGGCTAGTGGTGGTAGTACTATACTAGCCTTTAATCCTAGCACTCAGGAGGAACTCTGAGTTCAAAGCCAGCCTGGCCTACAGAGTGAGTTCCAGGACAGCCAGCCTGGGGGTGGAGGTGGGGTGTGTAGAGAGAAAAGTATTTAAAGAAAGCATGCGTCAGCATTACAAGTTCCCCATAACAAATGAATTTCACAGAAACAGACTGCTTTTTCTATTCATGATGGCAAATACACACAGAGCAGCTAACGACCTTTTCAAGGCCAACTGATCTCTATGGTCCAACTGCAAAACACCAGCAAAACTTCTGGTTGTGTCCTGTTCTGAAGATCCAGAGCTAAGGCCAGCTGAACTATAATAATGAGAATTTTTACTTTGGCTTTAGCATTTCTTATTAGAAAAAGAAATAAAAGCAACTAAAAGTAAGAGATTTTGTTCTGCACACCCATGCAGAAGACCAATAGAGATGACTTCCTCAGAGCAGCAGGAATGCTTCGGTCATACAGAAATTTCTCTGTTCAAAAGGTTCCATTAGACACATGTATTTACTGCAGAGAAGTGCAGTCAGGACTGAACAGAGGGAGCAAGTGCAAAAGAGACACAATCTGGAGCTGCTGCTATAGCACAGTTGGCAGAGCGCTTGCCTTGCATGCACAAGGCCCTGGGTTCAATTCTCCGAACCACATAAACCGCACGGAGGGGCACACCTGTAATCCCAGCACTGAGGTGGAGACAGGAGTATCAGAAGGTCAAGGTCATCCTCTACATTAGTGAGTCTGAAGTTAACTGGACAACATGAGACTTGAGACCCTGTGGAAAAAGAGTGGAAGAGAAGGAAATGGAAAGGGGGGAAGAGGGGAGGAAGGGGAGAGAGGGAGGAGAAGGAAAAGAAGGGGAGATGGAAGGGTAGGGGCAAAACCACACCCACCTGGGTTAAAGAAACAGGTTCTGCAAACAAGAAAAGACGGGGAACCCAGGTGCCTAGGAACCTACAGGTGCAGGCATCATAGGAGGATGCAGGGGGTTACAAAAGACCAGATCCATCACTTGTCTCCAAATGATTTCCTCCTCATCCCCAAGCTGGCACCTAAAAGCAGCGCCAGTTTTCTAACAGCTGGTTTTCTACTTCAGGAAAGTAGGTCAACTGAGTTCCAAGAACGTAAGTTCTGATTACCGGCATTCTGAGAATTTTAAATCTTCCCAAGGAAAGCAGTGGGCTGCTTTTAGCATAAATGAATCACAGAACTAAACAAAATCCATAAACATTCTAAACAATTTGGGTTTCCTAAAAGTGTCTTCTTGAAAAACCTTAATACCCAATGGCAGCTGAGACACAGCAGGAGTATCAAACATCATAATTTAAATATCAAAGATGTCTATTGTTTCACGCCTAGGCTTATGGCACCTAACTGCGGAAAATAAAGAGAGGCATGATCATGTTCTCTCACCCGCACACATGAAGCAGAAAGATGCCCTTTCAAAACTCTCTCTGCCTCAAACTCACTGTGCAAGTTAAACACATACACAAACTGTCCGACAAGTTAAACTGCCCTAATGGGCCAGCACCCGGAAAACCGCAAAAGCCAGAAAAGATAAACAGAAAGCACTTCGATAAACACAAGCATTCAGGGCGATAATGAAAGAATTTTAGCTGAGAGAAAGGAAAAGGGGTTTGGGAGGCTGAGGCCGGACCACGGGTGGACGGCAACGCCTCCTTCCCGGGTAGGAAGGGAAGGAACTGGGGTGTGGAAGCAGCTGCTTCCCGAACGAGGAGGCCGAGCGAGCCGCAGCCTCGAGGCATCCACCACAGCCCACAGCCCACAGGTCCCGGCCGCCGCCGTAGGCTCACCAGCTGCAAGCCCTTGAGGATGCGCCGATACCAAGGGAGCCTGCCCAGGACGAAGTAGGCGGCCAGACCGCTGCGCGCACCCCTGCCAGCGCCTGGGGCCGCCTCGGTGGTGGGACTGTACACCGCTCCGTTCTCCATCGCCCGCGAACACTCGCTCGCCCAGCTAAAACCTCGGCCGAGCGGTAGGGGGCGTCACTTCCTGGGACTCCGCCCACGTTTCCGGTCAACTCCGCCCTCCTCACACCTCGCCACGCCCCCTCGCTTGCTGAGCGCCAGCCCATAGAATTTCTCTCCGTTTGCCACGCCCCCTTTGCCACGCCTCCACGGTTTGCCGCGCCTCTTGTTCGTCATGCCCCTCTGCCTTTCCTGCTCTCTGGTTAACTCTTGACAGTTTCTTTCTTTTTTTTGTTTTTGTTTGTTTGTTTGTTTGTTTTGGTTTTGGTTTTTCGAGGCAGGGTTTCTCTGTGTAGCCTTGGATGTCCTAGAACTCACTCTGTAGACCAGGCTGGCCTCCAACTCAGAAATCCGCCTGCCTCTGCCTCCCAAATGCTGGGATTAAAGGCGTGCGCCGCCACTGCCCAGCTAATTCTTGACAGTTTCATGCTTTCGGTGGACTTCAGCTTTTTTGTTTTTGGGTTTTTTTTTTACACTTTGATTATTAATCTATTTATCTATATTTTAATCTATCTATCCACCCATTCATTCATCTATCTATCTAGGGAGGAGCATTGTGCTGAGGTCAGAAAACTATTCTGAGTCAGTTCTTCCTGAGAATTGATTTTCAGGCTTAGTGACTGGCGCCTTTACTGAGCCACCTCTCCGCCCTGACTTGATCTGTGTCTTTTAGTTTCGTTTCGGTCTGATTTAAAAATAAAAGAAAGAAAACCAAGGTTTCACATGCCCAGACTAACCTAGAACTATGTACATAGCCAGCACAAGTCTGCAACTAGTGACAATCCTCCTGTCTCTGTCTCTGAAGTGCTGAGATTACAGCCATGTTCTTCTCCTCCCTCGGCCTGTTTTGTTTTTTTAAAGTGCCAGAAATCACATAGAGGTCCTTCTGTATGCTAACCGACACACACCCCCGCCCCCGCGCCCGTCCCCCGTTGAGCTGCACCCCAAGCTCCTCCCACAGAGATTTGACTTATTTCTCCATCTTTCTGATAGTCATCTTCTCATGGGCGGGAGGGGTGCACCCGTGTGTATGAAGGTGCGGGCTTGCGCGGGTGCAAGTGTAGAGGTCAGACATCAACCTTGGGTATGTTCCTCAGGCACCATCTACCCTGTTTTGAGGGTAGGGTGTCTCACTGAACCTAGCTTACCAGAGAGGCGAGGCTAAAAGGCTAAGAAGACCCAGAGATAGGCGTCCCATCTTGCCAGCTCCGCAGTTACAAGCACAGGCCACTACATGGGTCTTTTTTATATGGGTTCTAGGAATTGAACTCACGACGTCATCAATGGCAGCCAGCACTTTACCAGCTAAGCTGTCTTCCCTGTTATTTTTCAATATGGTTGGATGTTTACAGTACAACTGAAAACCAGATCTGGATATTATGTTTACTGCCCTGTGCCAACCAGAGACACAAAATCTTTTTTGGCGGGACAGTAAGCAGATTAATGAAAATTCCAAAGGACAATTAACAAAAAGATTAATCAGAGTGTCAGATACTGATAAATGACATGAACATACTGACCATGCCCACCAACAGATGAGCGGGCAAAAGAAATGCAGAACATTTAGTGGAATTTTACTCATTTGTTGTTGTTGTTGTTTTGTGAAACCATCTGCAGGAAAATGAATACAACAGAGTATTGCTGTTAAGGGATATAAGGCAAATTCAAAAGATGAAGGCCACATGGTCTCTCTTATATGCAGATTCTGTATTTTAAAATTATATTTATGGGGCTGGAGAGATGGCTCAGTGGTTAAAAGCAATTTCTGCTCTTTAATAGAATCTAAGTCTGGTTCCCAGCACCCACATAGGGTGGCTTACACCTGTAACTCCAGTTCCAGGGGATCCAATGTCCTTCTATGGACTCTCCTGATATATGCATATATGCACACTCTCTGTGTGTGTCTGTCTCTGATCTCTGTCTCTCTCTCACACACACACACACACACACACACACACACACACACACACCTGCACAAATATACAAGGGAAAAAATAGAATTTTTAACTTTAAATTTATGTTTGCCTGCATGTATATCTGAATACCATGAAAATCCCTGCTGCCCATAGAGGTCAGAAGAGGGCATCAGAGTCTCTGGAACTGGTGTTATAGGTGGTTGTAAGCTGCCGACAATCAAACCTGGGTCCTCTGCAAGAACATTGAGTACCCTTAAGTACTGAGCCATCTCTCCAGTCCAAGGATAAATTTAATCTAAATTAGTGTGTGTGTTTGTGTGTTTACATGGGGTGTTTGTATATCATGAAACTAGAAAGGAATTCATGATAGGGAGACGTTGAGGGAGATGAGACTGGAGGCAATGGAGCACAGGAAAGCAGAATTGTAAACATACGGAAGACTGGGAACCAGCTGAAGGGGTGGTGCATGAATGAGGCCCAAGTATGATGAGACATGTGTGAAATGCCAAGATGGAAACCATGCTTTGTGCGCTGACCTAAAATACTAAGAGCTGGAGATGTCGGTCAGTTGCTGTGACGTTTTTATATGCCCGGCCCAAGGAGTGGCACTATTAAGAAGGTGTGGTCCTGTTAGACTGGGTGTGGCCTTGTTGGAATAGGTGTGTCACTGTGGGTGTGGGCTTTTAAGACCCTCATCCTAGCTGCCTGGAAGTCAGTATTCTGCTAGTAGCCTTAGATGAAGATGTAGAACTTCCAGCTCTGCTTGCACCATGCCTGCCTGAACACTGCCACACTCCCACATTGATGATAATGGACTGAACCTCTGAACCTGTAAGCCAGCCCCAATTAAATGTCCTTATAAATGTTGCCTTGGTCATGGTGTCTGTTCACAGCAGTAAAACCCTAAGACAGTTGCCAAAGTGCTTGCCTGGCTTAGATGTGCATGGAGTCCCAAAACCTGCTGTGATGGCAGACACCTTTAATCTCAGGAGCTTGGAGGTAGAGGCAGGAGGACCATAAATTCAAGATTAGCTGTGACTATATAAAAAGTGAGTTTGAAGACACTCTGGACTACATAAGACTCTGTCTCAATAATAATAATAATAATAATAATAATATAGACGAGCAAGATAACTCAGCCAGTAAAGGCGTTTGCCTCACAAAGACCTGAGTTGGATTTTTGTAACTCATGGTGGAAGGAGAGAACTGACCCCTGAAAGTTGTCCTCCATATATACAGTCAGCATGCACGCACCCACACTCATATGCATTGAAAAGAATAAATACATTTTAATTAAAAGTTTGCTATTTTAAATTCATGGTGGGTTTACAGGGTCCTTGAACTGACGGATGGTACAGTGGAGAACACACGCCTGAAGATGGAAGGGCCCCTTCATAAATGGGTGGTGGGGAAAGCTGCCTCTGAACATCACAGTATTCATGATAAATGTATGAGGATGCCCCAGGAGTGGGAGATAAGCCAAAGAACAGCCAAGAATACAAGAAAGAGTGTTGGAAAAGGGTCCGAGGTTTATTCCATAAAATGGATGCAAAAGGAACCCACTCCCAACCCCCTCCGACCACCAACCCTCTCCCCCCTGCTCCCGCCCCTGCCATCTAAATGGAGCAGTCATGAAGGCAGAGAATTAGCAAAGCTCAAATTACATTCCCAAACGGAATGCTCCATTTCACCAGCAGAGGGCAACAAAGAGCAAACACATGGTCATCCCTAGCCAGAGTGATGTCCAGCGGGCCATTAGAGAGAGAAAATGCTGAGGGGCCTCCTGTGAGTGCTTTAGTGCAAAACAGTTTGACCACTTAGAGCGGAGGTTTTAGTTGCGTGGGGATGGAAGAGGGTGGAGTCCAGTTAGTGGAGTTTGGATTAGAGGAAGCTTGGGAACTATTTTATAACCAGTAACAGAAATCTATGCTAGGATGGGGTTTGCTTGTTTTCTTTCCTTCCTTTACCTACCGATTGCATTTTAGTTCTTAGGGGTTTGTAGAGATGGCTCAATGATTATGAACACTGACTCTTTTTCAAGTCATGAGTCTATGGCAATATCCCAGATTTAGATCATAACAATAAAGGTAAATCCACCTGAAGTGTCTAATAGGCTGAATTAGTGGGGGTTTTTTGTAAGGTGAATTTCAATAAAAACATCACCTTGCTGGGCAGTGGTGGTGCACACCTTTAATCCTAGCACTCGGGAGGCAGAGGCAGGCAGATTTCTGAGTTCAAGGCCAGCCTAGTCTACAGAGGGAGTTCCAAGACAGCCAGGGTTATACAGAGAAACCCTGTCTCGAAAAACAAACAAAACAAAACAAAAAACCATCACCTTATTAAGGACATTTCTAAAACAGGTATTGGAAACTGAGCTCGTCAAAAAAGCAGAACTGGTCACACTTGTTTTTACCTATTCACTACTCTAGGGCGACAATTTTAAAAATAGCTTCTAGTTTGGGGTAAGAATGGGAATGGTACATGTGTGGAATCCCAGCATTTGGAAGGCTTGAAGGCTTAAGCAGGACAACCTCAAATTCTAGGCCAAGCTGGGCTAAATAGTGGGATATGGTTTCAAAAACCATCCAAGACTAAAACAGTGTTAGGCAAGATGTACCAGTGGTACGACTGTTCCGGAAGTAACCAACCACTTTCTGACTGAAGTTGAGGCCCTACTCCACAAGAGGACACCCAGGCCTGTTTCTGTAACACTGGCCAAAAGCCCATGGCCAGGGGATCATGCTAGAGTGAGGAATCTCCTGCTGCTCTGCTAGTCACAGTGTCCACCTGCAGTCTAAGTACTTAATACACCTGTAGATCTGGGCTGCGCTCAACCTTGGTTAGAGCAGCTTCTGTCTGCAGTGAGGAATGGTTAATTGTAAGAGTAAGTGACTGTTACTGTTACCTCTTCGACCCTGAATGGGACTTCTAAATCAACACCTCTCCTCAAGCTCAGAGAACATCACGGAAGAGGGGCAGAGACAATGTAGACACCCAGCAGGACTCTGAAAGGGTGTCTTCTGGATGTAACATGATGGTCATACTTCCTTACCTGCACAGGAAGTACCAGTCACTGACCATCGGTCAGGGTTCCAGCATACATGGGGCAAGGGCTCGCTAGGCCCCACCCCGAGCTGAGGAACTGGGCCCATTTTGTTGCTGTGGAAGGAAAGTCATTTTTCTTTGAGGGGCATGGCCACTTGTAGACAGTCCCAAACCCACTGCATACAAACAGCATTAACTGAACTTGGTGGGCTATAAAAAATTTAAGAGACATGATTCTGGGAAAAGGATGTGTTGGGGGAGGTCTAGAGGAACTAGAAATGGATATGACCTAAAAATATTGTATATATACTATACATATAATATACATATACTCTCAAAGAATAAAAAAAAAATCATACCAAAAAACCCCCAAAACTACAAAATCCCAGCTACACCCATTAAATAAGCGTCTACAGGGCCGGTGAGACACGAATTGGGTAAAAGCACGTGGTGTCACCCTGACAACTGAGTCTCATCCCATGCCCCACATGGTGGAAGGACAGAACCAACTGTACAAGCTGTCTTCTGACTTCTAAACACACACGTTCCAAGACATGTGCAAAGTAGAGGGGTTTGGGGCTTTTGTTGTTGTTGCTGTTTTAGGATTCTATTTTTATTTATAGGGGATGTTGGTATATGACACTGTCCTGGCTGGGAGGCAGCTCAGTGGATAGTGTTTGTTTAACAGGCACAAAGCCCTCAGTTCCGTTTTTAGCAGCACAGAAAACCAGGCACACTGGTCAACAGCCATAATCCCAGTACTGGGAATAGATGCAGAAGGATCAGGAGTTCAAGGCCAACCTTGGCTACATGAGACTATCTCAAAAACAAACAAACAAAAGCAGAAAATCCCCGAAGGGGTGGTGGGGAAACATTACCCAGTGAATTAAAGGTCGGCACGAGAGATATGGCGTCCTGTCTCAACAAACCAACAAAACAAACCAACCAACAGTAATTCTCCATGCCATGGGAGAAGGGATAATCAAGAACTCCCACATTAAGAAAACTTGTGAGTGAATTTCATCTGCTCATTTGCCTGAGAAAGAATGCTTGGTAGTCCAATTAAGTCAGACATTTTAAATTACTAACAAATTCCACTCCTTTGCTGACAAGTCAAACTGGAATGTAAGAAAAGGCAACACGTTATTTGACCCTGAATGCAGAGAATAAATACTTTATTAACTGATTACAGTTGAGTCATGAACAAAAAAGGAGTATATTAAGGCAGAGCCATATATATACACACATATATATATATGTATAGACAACTGCAAAGCCGGTTCTCCCTTCCGTGTTCATAACCTCTGCATCTCTCACCCTCAGGTGATGTGCTTTCTTTCTTCTTGATTAAAGGGGTATCTTGGCCAACGGTTCTGGTCCATTTGATGGTGGCGTATGGGATCATGGAGTGCCAGACTGTGAGAGTTTCTCAGCACACCTCAGGTGTCACTACACAGCTGTTGGTTGGTGTGTGAAATCTGACAACTGACCAGTCTTCTTCAGAAAAACAACATGGTATCTTTAAAAATGATTGGAATAGTCTAAGACTTCTGAGTCAATCAATTGCCAAAATTACGTATTTTCTGCCCTTCCCTAAATGTTCCTGTTGGCTTCTACAGCCTGGGGAACAGGATCACCTAGTTCTACTGCAGTCTTAAACAGTTTGAGATTTTTTTCTTTCAAAAATCAAATTTTCTTCCTTTTGCAGAATGGCAATGCAAACAGTTATCCTACATAATGTAAAACTGTCTTTCTTCTGTGTAGCTCCTCTTTTAAAAATGGGCAGCCACAAAAAAAAAAAACAAAAAAACAAACAAACAAACAAAAAAACGGACATAAACTTTGTCTGTCTGTAAAAGCTTCCAGCCCATCAGAGTTCCAACTTGGAAGGGAAGGGCAGAGGCAAGCTGTCATTACCCAGAAGAATGAGCCAATGGCTTTGTTTGGTATCTTCAGGAGGCTTCTCCTTCCGTAGGAGATGTAGGTGTTGTAGGAGAAACGGAAGCAGGTTTCCGTGTGATTCTGTCTAGCTCTGCGTGAACATCTGAGAGCACAGGTTTCTGGCCTACAGTGCATTTCAAGAAGAAAGAACAAAAGTTAGATAGTCATCTCTAGAGCACTGGCCAACATTTTCATTGACTGTATACATCCTACTGACACAGTCCTCCCCAGAGCACTGGCCAACGTTCTCACTGACTGTACACTCCTACTGACACAGTCCTCCCCAGAGCACTGGCCAACGCTCTCACTGACTGCACACTCCTACTGGCACAGTCCTCCCCAGAGCACTGGCCAACGCTCTTACTGACTGTACACTCCTACTGACACAGTCCTCCCCAGGGCACTGGCCAACGTTCTCACTGACTGTACACTCCTACTGACACAGTCCTCCCCAGGGCACTGGCCAACGCTCTCACTGACTGCACACTCCTACTGGCACAGTCCTCCCCAGAGCACTGGCCAACGCTCTCACTGACTGCACACTCCTACTGGCACAGTCCTCCCC
>NC_034599.1:107720912-107723375 GCF_900095145.1 Mus pahari | reverse complement strand
CACTGACTGCACACTCCTACTGGCACAGTCCTCCCCAGAGCACTGAACAACGTTCTCACTGACTGCACACTCCTACTGACACAGTCCTCCCCAGACAACTGGCCAACGCTCTCACTGACTGCACTCCTATTGGGCTGCCCATGGTGGCTAAGGCAGAGGACTGCTGAGCTCAAAGTGGAGTAGGCTGCCATGCAGGGCAGCCCACGCCCATAATCCCCGGCGCCCAGGAGGTTGAGAGAGGTGGACTGGCAGTAAGATCACAGCTAACCCTAGCTACATCCAGAGTTTAAGGCCCTATCCCAAAAATAAAACAAAAGAAACAACAAAACCCCAATAAAAACTTTATGAGTCAACTAAATTATATAAACATCCTTAAAAGTACAGGTCCTTGGAGTCTGGAAAGATGCATAGGTTAAGAGCACTGACTGCTCTTCCAGAGGTCCCGAGTTCAATCCCCAGCAACTACAGGCTGGCTCACAATGATCTGTAATGTAATCTGATGCCTTCTTCTGATGTGTCCAAAGACAGCTACAGTGTACTCACCTACATAAAATAAATAAATCTATAAAAACCAAACCAAAACCAGGTCCTTGTTTTGAGCTGAGGTCTGTGCAGGGTAGGTAGTACTGACCCTCATATGTGGGGTTTGTTATTATTTTAGGGCGTAGGGGAGTGAGCAATCAACAGCAAACAGCAGACCTGTGTGTCTGGAGGGGGACGTGAGGAGGACAGGAGACCCAGAGCCCTCCTAACCTGACAAGGAGCAACATGGCCCAACGGAACTCCGGCCATTCTCCAATCTTTAAACATAGGGGCTAGTGTGACAGCTCAGCAGGTGAAGGCACTGGCCACCAAGTCTGGTGACCTGAATCTGATCCCTGAGACCCACACAGAGGAAGAAGAAACTGAAAGCAAACCATTGTCTTCCCATCTCCCCACACAAATTCAATAGAGAACAGGACCCGTGGTCCAGGGGCTCTAACCTTAAATACTGACCTAACTACTTAAACAACAACAAAAACAAAAGATATGAGGTAGGCAGGGGTGGTACATGCTCATGAGTTCAAAGCTAGCCTGGAATACAGAGCTAGGTCCAGGACAGCCAGGGATGCACAGAGAGAAATCAAAAAAGAAAAAAGTCTCTCTCTCTCTCTCTCTCTCTCTCTCTCTCACACACACACACACACACACACACACACACACACACTACAGAAAAGCCAAATGAAATGTGGCTTATCCACATACTGGTGTATCACTGAGCCATGTACAGGTCAGTACATGAAGGAGCCTTCGAAACAGAAAACAAGACACACTGCTCAGATGAGAGTTACATCCGAATGCCCAGCCTGGCAGCCCCAGACAGAAGGCGGATTAGTGGCCCAGAGACTGGACAGCGTGGAAAGTGACTTCAAGTCTAAAGCACGTGTGACTCCATCACACTCAGTGAGGCGACATGCGGGCGGCACGTCCAGCTCACACAACTCTACCTGACTTTTTGGCAGACGGTGGCAAACTGGGGCTTGCACCTGCAGCCCCTCCTCCAGGACTGCCACCGACCCCGGGGCCTCCAGGAGAGCCTGTCTTCTTACTCAACAGACTGTTGAAGAAATTCGCCAGGACCCCTTCGCTGGTTGCTCCAGCTACAAAACAAACAAACAGAAAGCCTTTTAGAACATTTTCCATAAGTTATTATAAGCTACTCACACTTTCATCAACTCCTACACAAAGCAGTCACGTTTTCTATTCTCTTTATTAGTGGCGTATAGGTGTATGACGTATGTGAGCGTGTGGGTGGGAGTGAGGTGGCACCACCCTGCACGTGTGGAGGCCGGCAGACACTCCGTGGCCTTGGTTCTCTCCTCCCACCTGTGTCGGGTACTGCACTCACGCTACTGAGCTCCTGCAACAAGTACTTTAACCAGAAGCCATCTCACCAGCCCCACAGTGGGATTTTAAAGGGCCAAATATTTTTTATCTTATTTATGTTAGTGTGAGTGTGTGTGTGTGTGTGCATACACACCACATGTGTGTAGGAGCCTGCAGAGGTCAGAATGCCTAAGATGCTCTTGAAGTGGAGTTACAGATGGTTGAACAGCCAGTGCGCCTCTTTGGTTTTTGAGATTTCTTTATGCTTATGTGCACTTGTACTCTGCTTGCATGTCGGTGTGAGGGTGGCAGATCCTCTCCAACTGGAGCTACAGATAGCTGTGAACTGCCATGTGATCACTGGGAAATGTGGACTAGGGTTCTGTGGAAAAGCAGCCATTACTCTCGAGCCATCTCGGCAGTCATGGACCAAAGGTATTTTATATCAGATGCTGATTTACCTCTCCCCTCTAAAAGAGCTTGGTAATATTTCTTTTACATGTATTCTCTCTCTCTCTCTCTCTCTCTCTCTCTCTCTCTCTCTCTCTCTCTCTCTCTCTGTGTGTGTGTGTGTGTGTGTGTGTGTGTGTGTGTGTG
>NC_034599.1:107702962-107720597 GCF_900095145.1 Mus pahari | reverse complement strand
AGCAGTATGGAAATGTAAGCCAAATAAACCCTTTCCTCCCCAACTTGCTTCTTGGTCATGATGTTTGTGCAGGAATAGAAACCCTGACTAAGACACTAACCTAGACTGACTATCGTAATTACTTTCCCCATTGGTTCCCACAGGAGAAGCTGAGAGCTCTCGGCATGAGCTGTGTACTGAGAAGATGCTGTGCTGTTTACAGCCTGATTGTGAGCTTGCATCTATAAAACAAAGCTTACAGAGTATGAGCAGAGAAGGAAAACATTTAAATGGATTCCAGTGTGTTCATTATAATACGCAGCCCCGATTTCCCCAAGGGACAGAGCTCTACCTTTCATGTTTGGATCAATTTTTTTGGATCCAGCAGGGATGGGGGACACACTGGCAACATTGGATGACACAGATCTGTTTGGTGTTCGAGGGGAGCCTCCAGGGACTCTTGGTGATGCATCCTAGGTAAAAATGGGAAAAGCAAACATAATACACTTTAAAACCCTTATAACATTCAAATGCTCTGACACCACGCCCTCTCCCAACGGGCTTTGCACCACCACTCAACTCACTGGTGAGTGCTGATACTCCTGCTCTCACACTAGAGAACACACAGGCCCAGCCCACTCAGACACCAGTTACTGCACTGGTGGGAAAACAGTGGCGCACTGGGTAATGAGGGAAGCCCTGGGCACAAGCTGGGGAGCCAGAGCTGGTCCGGCTGCCCGATCTCAGGAGGTCATGTCCTCCCAAGTCCTCATGACCCAGCGACAGGATGGCGCTACTATGCAACAGCACTCTTTCTAAGACTGTCCTGAGGGTTTGTGAAAGTACACACATACACACACACACACACAGTGTGTACAGTGACTGCTATAAAATAAACACTGAGGAGGAGAGCTTTACATGATTTCAATCTTCTAAAAAGCAGGAAAGACTCTCTAAAACATCTCACAATTCCAGAAGATCAACTGAAGGAAGTTTATACTGAAGCATGCGTGTGTGTGTGTGTGTGTGTGTGTGTGTGTGTGATTAAGAGAACTGCAACAGCATGTATTGAACATTAATAGTTTCGTCAACGTCTACATAATACTGACCACAGGCCTTCCAGCTGCAGTTGGAGGTTGCTTTGCTAAAAGAGACTGGGGAAAAAAAAAATATAGTTTAGACATTCATAGTCTGCATTACTGTCTTTTTAAAGAAAATATATACAGCTTAACATTTTTTTTTTTTTTCAAGACAGCAGTCAGGAGCACTGCTTGCTCTTCCAGAGGACCTGGGTCGATTCCCAGCACCCATATGGTAGGTACTTCAAACCATCCAAACTCGAGTTCTAGGAGATCTTACAGTCCTCTTCTGACCCCCCTTGGGCACCAGGCACACATATAGTACTCATACATGTATTCAGGCGAACATTCATACACATAAAATAAAATGAATCTAAAAAAAATTGAAATGAATACTTAATTTTAAAATTGAATTAATACTATTCTCTGTATAGCCCTGACTGTCCTGAAACTCACTCTGTAGACCAGGCTGGTTTTGAACTGAAGAGACCCATCTGCCTCTGCCTCCCAAGTATTCAGATTAAAGGAATACACCACCACCACCCAACCACAGCTTTCATATATATGTGTGTGTGTGTGTGTATATATATATATATATATATATATATATATATATATATATATATATATGTATATATATACTTTAGCTTAAAAAGTCACCATGGGAGCTAGAGAAATGGCTCAGTGGTTCAGAGTACTGACTGTTCTTCTAGAGGTCCCGAGTTCAATTCCCAGCAATCACATTGTGGCTCACAACCATCTGTAATGATATCTGATGCCCTCTTCTAGTGTGTCTGATAGCTACAGCGTACTCATATAAATAAGTAAGTAAATCTTTAAAAAAAGTGGAAAACACAACAACAGAGGGCACCTGATTACTTTATAATTAAAAAAAAAAAGTAACCATGGACCAAGCATGGTGATGCACACGTTTAACTCCAGCACCAAAGAGGAAGAAGCAGGTGGATCCCTGTGAGTTCCAAGCCAGCCTGGTCTACATAATGAGTTCCAGGCCAGCTGGAGCTACACAGTGAGACTTTGTGTCAACAAAATAAATTAGGGACTGGAGAGAAGGCTCCATGGTTAGGAGCACTGCTTGCTCTTCCAGAGGACCTGTGTTCAATTCCCAGCACCCATACAGAGCTCACAACCATCGAAACTCAGTTCTAGGAGATCCTACAGCTCTCTTCTGACCATTTTGGGCACCAGGCACACACACATTAAACATTCATACACATAAACTAAATCTAAAATATAACTGATTTAATTTTTTAAAAATTAAAAGTCATCTGTGGCATGATGGTTAAAGGGGTAGAGACATTTTTCCGTGTCTCCTGATGGCCTGAGGACAATACAGGAGCTGTGGCTTACATGCACATTTCACTCTCACTTCAAACACATCAAACATATGCATAATGTAATAAAAATGTAAGTATATGATAGTTATATAAGTACCATAGGGCTTGAAGGCAAATGAAAGCATCTTTGCACACTGAATTCCACTAAGACTACTTCTAATGTAGTAGTCTCACTGCTTCCTACCTGTAGCTTCATCAGAAACACCTGGTCATCTTCTGCCATGATCTCCTTCTCATGCACAAACTGAAAGGAGTAAGATGGATGCCTTGAGTGCACTGAACACATTTGCTAATACCTCCATCACTGATGATGGTATGGCTTAGACTAACAAAAGACACTTCAACAACTAGAACTTCCCCGCTACAGACATAAGAGACACCCTAGTGTGGCTACATGATTCTGTTAGCTTTACGGTGAAAGCTATTTATGATCCCTCTATCAACCCTAGAGCCACAGGACTTTTAGCCACGCCTACTCAATTTGGTATCCAGCAATGGAGTGTTATAAATGAGTTAGGAATATCTCAGTGGGTGAATGCCACATGTCCCTGGTTCCCCGTAAATAAAAACAAAATGTTTTACCAGCTTCATAAGAAGAAACAGCAAGCACCACACAGATGAGTGGTTCACTTCCCCTACAGGGGCTATGAGCCTTTCAAAGGTTAAGTCAGTTTACATCAATCCTCTGTTCCAATTCTACAATCAGTGCTCACCTCACTGCAGCCTAGATAAAGCCCCCAGGTTCTTAACTCAGCCTCTCACCTCCCCGCCTGCCCACCCCTTAGCTCTTGTCTTCTATGGGCTTTCCTTCACTGGAGCACGTACACTTTCATAACACTCTCTTCTTTTTGTGTATGGTATGGGGGGTGAAATCTGGAACCTCACACACTACAAGAGTGTTACCACTAAGTTGCAGCCCGGCTCTGACACTCTCCCTTCCTCTCAGGGTGGCCACTCCTATAAAAGCTGCCCTAGGGGCTGGAGAGATGGCTCAGCAGTTAAGAGCACTGACTGCTTTTCCAAAGGTCCTGAGTTCAATTCCCAGCAACCACATGGTGGCTCACAACCATCTGTAATGGGATCAGATGCCCTCTTCTGGTGTATCTGAAGACAGCAACAGTGTACTCACATAAAATAAATAAATAAATCTTTAAAAAAAAAAAAAAAGCTGCCCTAGGGCCCAGTCTTCTTAGTCTACCTCCACTCCTGCTTATTTCCACAGCTGAAAACTCACTACCACTTGATGGATGAACTATGTATTAGAGCTTGTGTTATTGTTTTAAGATAGGATCTCACTCTGCAGTCCAGGCTGGCTTGGAACTCTTTATGTAGATCAGTCTGACCTCAAACATGCAGCGAGCCTCCCAGCTGTGCTTCCAAAGGGCTGGGGTTATAGGTGTGTGCCAGCAGCCCCAGCTATGGGTCAGCTTATTACTGTACGCACAGCCTCCTCCTTCCTAGCTGACACTTTGTACTTGAACAGTGCTAAGTGCAATGAATGAAAGAAAAGGGCAGCGTAAAGCTTAATCTGGCTGGTGACGAGAGGGGACCGGAGATGGCTCAGCTGTTAAGAATGTGCACGGATCTTGCAAAGGACCCAAGTTTGGTTTCCAACACTAGCGCTGTGGAGCTCACACCTCCCTGTAACTCAGCTCCAGAGATCCAGTGCCCTCTCCTGAGCTCTGTAGGCCACTGTGCTCCTGTGTACATACACAACACCAACACACAAGCCTACACAAACAAAAAGGGAGGGCAACATTGTTGTATGGTTTCCTCTTTTTGAAGTGTGTATTTCTTTTACTAGATAGCTAAGCAAACTAGCATGCTGACTGACTTGTAACTGAGCTAGCTTTCCTCACCACTGACAACCCGCACACAGAAGACAGATGCCTACAGTGTAAACACTTCATTCAGTTCAACAAGGCTCACCATATCTACTACATCAGGATTATTCTTTCTGAAAATGCTGGGCTACGTCTCTGAGAAGGATTACATGTAAATACTCATGTTACTTTCAGAAACAGCTATGTCTGTATTTATCTACTCAACATTATGTATATACAGCTTAATACAAAGTCATGATACACACGTTTAACAGCCATAAAACCTTAGTCAAGACTAAAGCAAAATGAGAATGTTTTAGATAGCTATGAGCCAATATAGGTGACCAGCGACTATGGTCAAGATCCACAATAAGGCCCGATGGTAGAGAGGATCTTGTGGTAATGCTTTCTTGCTCTGGGAAAAGCTGTAGTCTCTGAAGTCCATAGCTTCCATCCACTCTAACTGCTCAAGACCTCCATGCTCACTCATGCCACCCTGTGGTTTCCAAAGATAAACATGCAAGGCCCAAGGCTGGCGACAGGAGTATGTGTGAGCCACTAAGCAACTCCTCTGAGCAATGGAGAACATCTTCTCCCTGTGCCCTTAACATCACAGGCCGCCCCCTCTCAGCTTCAGCCTAGACAGTAAGGCCAGTTTAAGACTTACCTTTCGGACAGGAGGTTTGGTTATGATGTCTTCAAAATTATCTTCTACTTTCAAAGTCTGAAAATTTTCATGTAATATTCCTATTTTCTTATCATTATCCCAACCTGCTGGGCTGGAGAGAAATGCACATAAAACTATCAGACATTTACACCATCACTTTTTCATTTAACCCATAGATCATTTTTGGGGAGTTGAGGGAGCACAGCACTAGGGATAGCGCTTAGGGCTCTGTGCATGCTGTGGGGTGTTCTACCACTGAGGTACAGCCCCAGAGATCCAATACATGTTAGCAAGGGAAGCACTCTACCAGCCCCCTCCCAGAAAGAATGTAAAACCCACAATCCCTATTTGGTCATCATTTACTGTAACAGCTGAGCGACAAACTATCCCCATGACCCAGGCGTCCAGTGCCATCTCAAGGGCGAACGCAGACACTGAGCAACAGTGCAGGATGAACTGCACGTTGAGCACACTTACATAAACACTGCATCCTTTTCCACCACCACCGCAGGAATCTTGTATGGGAACCCGTACAGCTTCTGGACGATGTATTTATAAACTAAGTCTATGTTCTTGTTCTCTTTTACTGAAGTGTAAATCAGCGCTGCACCATCTAACCATCTCATTCAGGAAAACTATGAAATTCATAAAGGCACCAGAGACCACATTTTCAGCATAATGAGTATATATATCCACACAGTGCTTAGGAGGAAGCGTCCAGGCTATCTAATGTGATGATACAGTTAGCAAGAAGTTCTGAATTACCCAGCACTCGGCAAGGAGAAGCAGAGGTCACAAGTTCAACGCCAACTTCAGCTAGACAGAGTTTGAGGCTAGTCTGTGTACATGTGATCCTGTCTCCAAAAAAGACTCTCAGCCAGGCAGTGGTGGCACTGCCTTTAGTCCCAGCACGTGGGAGGCAGAGACAGATGGATCTCTTGAGTTTGAGACCAACCTGGTCTACAGAGCAAGTTCCAGAACAGCCAGGGCCACACAAAGAAACCCTGTCTTGAAAAATGAAGTAATAGTAATTTAAAAGGGGCCTCCTGTGTCAATCTCGAAGTGTTTAGCTTACAGGTTATGCCCTGCAAAAGGCCATCTCCAGTGAGTGACAAACGCCCTCCAACATGGTCACACCATCTAACCCTCATGCAGCAACATGCCCAACTGGGAACCAAGAGTTCAAACACACAAGTTTGTGGGACAGGTTCATTCAAAACATCACAACCTGATAATCATTTTTCTTAAGCACGATTCTTTAAACATGGCAAATTAATATTAATATTTAAATCCTTGCCCTCACACTGTAACAGAGCAGGCAAGAGCCATTACTCGTACCCCTCCTCGCAATCTTCTCCCCAAGTGTTTAGTGACCCATCCCTTAGTGTGCTACTATAAACAAAAAGAGGCTCCTGTAATGCCTCTCTTCTCTTCAGCTCATATGAACTGACTTCAAAACAGCAATGTGTCTGTTTTAAAAAAAAATGTAGATGCTAACCCAGATGGCTTTCAAAAGGGAGATGTCCACTCTGAAAAGGTCCTACCCAGAGCTCAGTGTAGAGGTGCAGCCTAGACTCCCAATCCTTGGAGGCTGAAACAGGAGGTTCTAGGCTAGACTAAGCTACATGGTCTGTCTCAAAAGAAAACACACACACACCAAAACTCCAGAGAAAAACAAGCAGCCTCCACTCAGTCTGGGGGGGTCTCTTGCTCATTCTCTCACTGGATGCCTTGTGTCTCCCATAAAAGTCTTTTGTACCCCTGAGTCCTTCTCCCAAAGTGAAGGTTTGAGAGAGAAAATCTCTTCAGAACTGGAATTGAATAAATCTGTTTTCTCCCATTTACCCCCATCTCCATCTCCCATGTTTCCAAAAGAGCAGAGGGAGAACAGAACAAACCTAAGATTCTAGTAACGACACTTCAGAATGCCACACGTGAGTGACCTGGCAAACGGGAGAGGTAGAATCATGTTCACAGAATTTCTTTAAGTCCATCATAACTGTTTTGCTCGGTAGGGCACTCCATGAAAGGATACACTGTAAACAGAACTTGCGGATGTGAGACTGGATAAAATCGAAGTGTTCATCTCTGTAGTCATGCTCTTTCTCCAATACACTAATGGCATCACACTGTGGAGATAAAGCAGTCATTGGATGGCATTACAACAGCTTGAATTTAAACACTGAAGTCCAATAGGACGATGTAAACAACCAAACACTTCAGCCGACAGCAGAACATAACAAGTCACAGGTACACTGTGCCAACAGACGAGCAGGACCTGCGATATCAACAGACATCCTTGACAGTGCTGGCCTCCTAACCCATGCCAGCTCTACGGAACATGGTGGAATTCTCCCTTCCACCTGGCCCCACCATGACAGTGTGAGGCTGGCTGCCAGAGGCTCCACGGGCCCTGCTGCAGAGACACACTAAGGACAATGCAGTGTTCAAACATGATGACATCCATGTAATTTTCGCTGCAACCCTTCCAAACTGAAGATACAGAATATAAAAAGACAAGCATTAGCCGGGCAGTGGTGGTGCACGCCTTTAATCCCAGAACTTGGGAGGCAGAGGCAGGCAGATTTCTGAGTTCGAGGCCAGCCTGGTCTACAGAGTGAGTTCCAGAACAGCCAGGGCTGTGCAGAGAAACGCTGTCTCGAAAAAACAAAAACAAAAACAAACAAAAGATAAGCATTTAAACTGTTAATTATTCTATGCAACAGTAGATTGGGGTCAAATGCCAGATACAGATTTGTCATACACACATTATAGAACAGACTTCCTATATAAGCATGAACATCTGCTTGCCCATTTTATAAAACACTGAGCAATATCTCAATGATTAAAGACACTTCATTGTACTGCTGACTGACTGGGACTATTTGGTAAGGTATGGCAGTTTACTAGAGCTCTTAACCTCAATAAGGGGCTGAGGATGTAGCTCAGCGGTAAAGTACGTGTGAGCTCCTGAGTTTAATTCCCAGCATCCTCTCACTCCATAGAAAGGGGTAACTGAGCTCGGCTTGCTGGGCACTGTAGCTCATAGAATCTTAAGACACCATCTACTGTATAAGTGCTAGAAAACTGCAGGGAACATGTAGGGAAAGAAAACAAAACAAAAAGTATTAGAGCCCCAAGAATGTGTGTCCTCAAAGGGACAGCAGTGTGACAACGACATCAGTTTAAAGAACGACAGTGGTGAAGTGGCTCGGTGGCTGGCATCTGCCAGGAAGTCTGACATGCTGCATTCTATCCCAGGTCCTAAAGAGTGAAGGGAGAGGCCCACTGCCCACAAACTGTCCTCTGACTTCCACACTTCCATAGAAAAGCTCACACATGCGCAAAATACATGTGATCACCACCACCACCACCACTGCCACCACCACCTTTTAAGACTGAACGGGACCCAGGGAGACTGGTTTTGGCTGTGAGGTCCAGATAGTAATTTCAGTTAACTCTCCTCCCCACCCCATGGACAGGGTTTCTCTGAGGAGCCCTGTTTGTTTTAGAACTCACTGTGTAGACCAGGCTGGCCTTGAACTCACAGCCTGCCTCTGTCTTCTGCATACTGGGTTTAAAAGCATACACCATCAAATTTTATTAATCTATGATTCATTTGTTAAAGACTTGGGTCCCCTTAGACTGAATGCTTTTCCTTTAAAGACAGAATTGTTTTTTATAAACCAAGTTGTGGTTTTAAAACCCTGACAAACTTGCTGATAAGCAGCTGTGGAAGAGCACACAGATCCCAGGTATGTGAAATTCTACAGAAAAGACCTCACTCGCATCCCACCACTGCAAAGCAGATACCAAGTTCTCACTTGTTTAAAAACTTCCACTCCACACCTTAGTTACTGATAATTTGTAAAATTTAAAACTTAAGCCATGTCTTTAGTTTTTTCTTTTTATCATTTTTACCCTAAAAATGAAAAACTTTTGACCCTTCATCTCATTATATGCACCTTTTGAACAGTATAAAATCCAAGAATAATTTTAGGCCTTTAGGGTTACATTAGTTCTAGGAGTGCAGCTCAAGGCAGAACATCTACCTAGCACACCCAAGGCCCTGTCTCAGGGGAATGGAATAGAACAGTTACTGTCCTGAAACTTTCTCAGCTACTCCACGGTGGACTAAAAATACATTACTTAGTACCCAAGGGAAAGAAAATGGGCTTTGGCAGGTAAATCAGGCCTTAAAAGAATTATCTTTTCATTATAAAATATATTCAGTAAAAGAATAAGCTAAGAGAAATTTCTGTGTATTTTATAGCTATGAGGTAAGGTCTGGCTATGTAACAGGCTGGTCTGGAGCCCATGAGCTTGCTGATTCCTGAGAGCTGGGACTCGGCTATGCACTACCATGTCCGTAAGTCAACAGGTTTTTGAAAACAGTGATTCTGTCAGCACCTTTTAATAAATACACAAATAACAAGTTGATATCAATATTACATAAAGGGTGATACAAGGAGTTTAAAAGTCAGCTGTGGACTATGAACACAGTGTTACCCAAAATGCTTGCCTAGCATACGCAATGCTCTAGGCTCAGTCCTATCCTGGGCTACAAGAGTGGGAAAGGGCTGCATTCACCTGAAAATGTTCTTTTTTTTTGTTTTGTAGACTAGGCTGGCCTCAAACTCAAAAATCTGCCTGCTTCTGTCTCCCAAATGCTGGGATTAAAGGCATGCGCCACCACTGCCCGGCTTGAAAATACTCTTATCTCTTATAACATGAAGAAATTAGTACAAGGAGAAAGAGACAGCTCAACAGTTAAGAGCACTGTCTGCTACTGTTTCAGAGGTACTAAGTTCAATTCTCAACAACCACATGTTGGCTCACAACCATCTATACTGGGATCTGATGCCCCCTTCTGGCATGCAGACATATACACAGATACAGCTCATGGGTACATTAAATAAATAAATAAGAAAATAATTTCCAGCTTTAAAATAAAAAGTATAATAAGCTGGTGGCGGTGATGGTGAGTGCCTTTAATCGCAGCACTGAGGAAGCAGAGGGATTCAGGGAGACTACACAGAGAAACCCTGCCTCAAAAAACAAAACAAAACAAAAAGGATAAAAAAAGAAAAAGAAACTAGTATAATAAAAGGTAATGCTGAAAAGCCTTTCATTTAAGTTGCACACAGCGGTGACACATGTTTAATCACAGCACTGGAAACAGGAAGCAGAGCTCCTGGCTAGCCTCTGTGGGCTGGAGAGATGCGGCAGCAGGGAAGAGCACTGACTGCTCTCAGAAGATCCCAGTGCACCCACATGGTGGCTCACAATCATCTAAAACTCCAGTTCCAGGAGACCTGACACAGCTCTGGCCTCTGATGCACATGGTGCACAGGCAGACAGGCAAGCAAAACACCATACACAGAAGAAATAACAAACTATAATAACAAGCCAGCTATCTGATCGCCTGTAATGGTTTCTAAGGAACTAGCGATATAGTGAGATCTAACTGAAACTCTGAAGATGAAGTGCAACCACGAACAATGTATTCGAAACGCTATTTTCTCTCATAGAAACTGTTTCAGACCACAAACACTTCAGTGTGGTAGTGCATACTTATGGTTCTATCATCCAGAGGCCAGGGCATGAGCAAAGTGAGTAAGACGATTGCCCGTGAGCCGGGAGTGGTGGCACACACCTTTAATCCCAGCACTTGGCGAATTTCTGAGTTCGAGGCCAGCCTGGTCTACAGAGTGAGTTCCAGGACAGCCAGGGCTACACAGAGAAACCCTGTCTCATAAAAAACAAACAAAAAAATAAATAAATAAATAAAAGATGATTGCCCGTGAACACAAGACCCTGTCTCAAAAGAAAACAAGACATCTAGAAAAAACTAACACCCCCAAAATCAAGACAGTTGCAAGGTCAGGAAGCAAACTAACCTTTGTACAGACTACGAGCACTGGTAGGCCCAGGTTGTGTGTGAGTGTGTCCGCACCCAGGGGCAGGACAACACTGTCATCTCTGTCCTCCTGTGCACCGGTGGTTCTCCGCTGAGGGGAAGCTGGGAAGTCTTCCCCAGGCTCCACGTACTCTTGGAAGTCTCTAATCACTGGGAGTCAAAGGAAACAGAGTTTAGAAATGGGACTATGCGAGCCTTCTTTATCTCCGCCACAATTTAAATTTATTTTTTTTCTGGGCTTAGAAACCATCTTACATAGGAAAAGAAACAAAAAATGACTTTAGAAATGCTACATATACAAAAGAAAAGTATACAACGACAGGGTACACATTACTGATTGTATAGATAATTCCACACTGATGGCTCTACACAGTAGGGTTCGGAATAGGGTTAGTTAGTTATATAGGACCTTGGCAGCCAGAGAGATGGCTCAGTGGTAAAGGTCCCCGCTGTCAAGCCTGATGACTGAGTTTCATACCTGGGACCCACAAAACAGAGGGAGAGAACCAACTCCTGCAAATGTTCTCTGACCTCCACATGTAATTGCACCTGAATCCACACACACAAGTAAAAAATATGATTTATTGTGTCAAGTGTGTATCCTGTATACACTCTTCACATGTGTGTACTGCATTCACGCACACACACACACACACACACACACACACACACACACAGCCTGCAGCTTTGGCCCTCTGTCTTCTTTAAAGGAAGGAATTACATAAAACTAAACATGGAAGAAAAAGAATCCACAACTTAAGGATTATTTCCACAGGACCTGGGTTCAATTCCCAGCACCCACATGGTGTCTAACAATCATCTGTAACTCCAGTTCTAGGGAACCTGATGCTCTCTTCTGGTCTCCGTGGGCATTAAATATTCATAGTGCACAGACAGACATTTATGCAAAACACCCATAAACATAAATAAAATAAATAAAACCTAGTGCTACCTGAGCACGAGAGACTGCACCTGAATCCCTAGCATGACCCGAGACAGGAGTAATTCAGACTGTCCTTAAATCCTCCTGCTTCAGCCTACAGAGAGCTGAGGTTATAGGCAAGAGCCACCACACTCTGCTGGTGACTTCTTTCTCTTATGAGCGGTTCTCCCTATGTAGTTCAGGCTAGCCTGGAATTCACCTCGCTTAGCCTCCTGAGTATTGGGACTGGAGGTGAGCTAGCATGCTCTGTGTGAACACAGATCCTAATCAGGTCTGTCCACAACTCCTTGCTGGTTAGGAGTTTCTGCCAGGAGCTGGAAAAGTACTTGTTGGCAAGCACAAGAACCCGAGTTCACATCTCCACCACGCACATAAGAGCTAGGCCCTGTAGTAAGTACCGTAATCCAAGCACTGCTGATGCAGAGAAAACCAGATGTCTGTAGCTCACCAGCCAGCTACAGCTGAATTATGTGAGCTCCAGGTTCAGTGAGAGACCCTGTCTCAAAATACAAGGCGGATAGGCTGGGAAGATGGCTAGGCTCTTGGCAGAATTTGGTTCTCAGCACCATGGGCAGCTCACACTGGTATAATGTAGACGTTCAGTCTTTCTTCCTTACAGCTACATGCTCCCAGAAATAAGACTGAGACTGAAATGCATTTATGAATATCTCGGCCATATAGCTAGGTTCTTCTCTGACTAGATCATAATTTAAAATAACCTGTTTATTCGAATCCACTTTCTGCCATGTGGCTTGTTATCTGTGCTCAGATACCATGTGTCTGTCTTGTCATATCTTCCTGAGTGGACATTCTTTGTTCTATCTTGAGTTCAGCTATCTGCTGATTTATTTCCATCTCATCTCATTCAGAGGCAAATTTTTCTTGTCTCTCACTATTTCCCAGACTTCTTTCTCTTCCTGCTAGTGACCGAGCCCGTATTTCCAGACTCAGCGCATTGCCCATTGGTTTTTTTTTTTTTTTTCTTTTTTGACACATGGTGCTTATAAGAGATTCCTTCCAACAGGGTGTGGTGGCACACGCCTTTAATCCCAGCACTTGGGAGGCAGAGGCAGGCGAATTTCTGAGTTCGAGGCCAGTCTGGTCTAAAGAGTGAGTTCCGGGCTGGTGAGATGGCTCAGTGGGTAAGAGCACCCGATTGCTCTTCTGAAGGTCTGGAGTTCAAACCCTGTCTTGAAAAACAAACAAACAAACAAAAAAAAAAAAAAAAAAAAAAAAAGAGAGAGAGATTCTTTCTCTACAGTGTAACTCTAGCTCCAGGAATCCAAAGTTCTCTTCTGGACTCTGTAAGTTCCTACACTCACACGTGAACACTTCTTACACTATACACACAACATTTAAAATAAAGAGGTCAACAGGTGGTGGGTGTATGCCTTTGATCCCAGCACTCAGGAGGCAGAGACAGGTGGATCACTATGAGTTCGAGGCCAGTCTGGTCTACAGAGTGAGTTCCAGGACAACCAAGGCTACACAGAAAAACTGTCTTGAAAAACCAAAATAAATAAGTCGATCAATCAATCAATCAATTAATTAATTAATGGGATCTATATGGGCACATCCACACAAACTCATACATAACAGACACAAGAGTGTAAACTGGAATCACACATGACTCTAATACAAGCACAGACTGGGGGTACTGGAGAGAAAAACCACCCCACAGACAGTGATCATCAGTGACAGGAAACTATAGATTAAAATCTTTTAAGTCGGTCAGGTGTGGTGGCACATCTATAATCTCCTCATGGAGGGAGGGGGAAAGAATTGAGTCCAGCCTAAGGTACAAAGGGAGACATTGTTCCAAAAACAAACAAATAAAGAGACATATACATAACATAAAATTTCATATGCAACACACACAAGAGTGTGAAGCAGAGCATACAGCAATGGCTCTAGCACAAGCATGGACTGAGGGGAAGAGAGGAAATGATGGCACAGGCAAAGTCACCCATACTCTAATGAACTCTGTAAATACCAACTTAACATCTTTTTATTATGTTAATATCTTTTCATACACATTTCACATTAAAGTTAATAAGCTAACAGTCACAAATATGCTGGAAATGATGAACTGAAGGCAGGCTCACATTTTTACAAGTAAAAATGACCTTCAAAATGAAGACACATAGTCATTTGACAAGAGTAAAACATACTTCTACCAAAGAATTTACCATTATGTATATTAAATAATAAACCTCTATAAATCATTCAAATTAAATTTCAAAATGGTAGTCATATTGTATTTCCTTCACTGAATCTTGTTTGTAGAGAAAACAATTGAAATGGCTTTTATAGTCAGCTAAGATATCTCAATGGAAGCCCACATTAGCATGTCTGGTTTTTATAGCCTGCTAAGATATTTCAATGGGAGCCTACATTAGCATTTTCTGGCCACTCACACTTCTGCTCCATTTCCTTCATCTCTTCAGGGGGGATTTTCAGCTTGTCGACATGTTCTCTCACCACACTTGCCCATTTCTGTAAGGAATCCAAAGCAGTCCAAGGCTTTGACATATCAACAACCAACATGACCAGAGTGTCCCTCAGAGAAAGGGCATCCAGAGAGAACTTGAGTAGCCCTTTGTGGTAAAGATCTCCATCTAAGATCCATACATTACATCTTGTTTGATCTACAAAAAAACAAACAAACAGACAAACAAAACAAAAGAATCCACAGTTTCTTTTAACAGCACTATTAAGTCATTTAATTATACACAGGAGATGTCTGTTGGCATTGATGAAGGTTTACTCTTTGGGTCAAGTGTGACTGTTCAGAAAGGCTTGACATGATGTAACAGGCAGCTACAGGATGAGAGCCTCCTTCCTTTTTCCTGCTCCTTAATCAAGGCCAAAACAGTAAATATCATGTTTATATTTTACCATCAACAGACAAAGCTGTACATACTCAGAAAGGAGTATGGATGAAAACAGGGCTGAGCAAGTGAGAGCAACTGTGGGGACAATTACAATTACAGAAGGAAATGAGGAAAGGGGGGAGGAACGGTGGACAAAACAATCACCAAACTAAGGAAAGGGAACTTCAAAACTCAGATTGTTTTTTAAGGCTGGCAGGAAGGCTAACATGCCACATGTAAATACACTAACAGTTTAAAACTGTACTATCTGAAACTCAACTTCACACCAACAGAACACAATAGTTGTCTATACCTAACTATTCACTGACCCAAGTGACATTCTAGAACTCCCACTGAGCGATGACAAATTGGACAAAACCAAACTATGGTGGGGACCAGCAGAGTCCCTCTGAGTTGACACTCACCATCCCTGTCTTCGTCGTGCACATTTAAGTACAGATACTCCAGTCCTCTTCCCTTCTTGTACTCCTCTATGCCCTGAATTCTTCTTATGAGGCTTGTTTTCCCAGCTCCGTCTTCACCTAGATATATACATTTTTAAAAAGGGCAGTTTTAATTGTAGTGTGGACCAGGGACACTTCGTAGCCCCATGTGAAGGCCACCTCACTGGCGTCAGCTACAGCAGTAATCCAACAGAAGACTGCCAGGCAGCTGCACCATGGAGGACACAGACTCCATAGCAGACTCCCTTCTCCCAGTGCTGCTGCTGCCTTGATAAAGCTTGTCCATCCTGCTCTAAATGCTGTCTTCCATGGGACAGAGTGACAAAGTCAGATGCCACAGCTTCAGGAAGTGCCACACTTACAGCAGCCTAGATTAGTCTGTAAGGTGTGAAGGGCTCCCTCTAAGCCTTCAGTCTGAAGAATTTCAGTTATATACAGATACTTTTGTTTGCGTAAAGGCTAGTGTAGAGGCAGGCTTATAAAGTATACCAAAATCTCAGCAGGCAAGGATAATAACAGAGCCACCAACCTCTTTTTGAGTTTTAAAAAAATATTTACTTTAAATATTATGTGAATGAATTGAGGGTAGTGCTCATGAGTTCAGGTGTCTGGGGGGCCAGAGAATCTGACTTCTCTGGACATGGAGTTACACATTGCTGTGAGCCACCCAACATGGGTACTGGGAACCAAACCCAGATTCCCAGCAAGGGCAGAGGTTCTCTAAATCACTGAGCTCCTTTTCCAGTACTCTCCATCTTTTCTTTTTGAGAAAAGGTCTCACTGTGTAGCTCAGGTTGGTTTCTAACTTAAAATCTGTCCTTGGCAGGGACTACGAGAATGCTACCACTCCTGACCTGGGAACAACTCCCAATGGCCTGATCTGAGTCATGCCTACACTGCGGAGGGTATATGGCTTACTGGACTGATCAGGACAGGGAACTGAGGTCCTCAGCAGAGCCATTACTGACCGTGAGACACAAGGTTGGGAGAACAGACAAGGGACAGTAAGTTGGGCAAGAAAAAAGGACTATGGAACAGACAAAAGTAAGAAATAGCCTTAAAAATATTACTGTTAGGGAAGTGTATGATTTAAACTTGGCAGATAAGGAAAGTCTAAGAACTGGGATGTAACTTAGTGGGCAGTCTTGCCTAACATGCACAAAGCCCTGAGTTCCCTTCCAGCACAAAATAAACTTGGCATGGAGAAGCATGTCTGCAATCCGGTACTTAGTAAGTAGAGGCAGAAGGTACAGGAGTTCAAAGTCACCCTCAGCTACAAATTAAGTCTGAAACCAACATAGACTACAAGAGACCTCTCCTCAATAGTTTTCTACATCATATTTGTATTTTATGTGTTTGTGTGTATGTGAGTACTTTGCCTGCACATATGTCTGTGCACAAAATGCAGGCTTAGTGCCAGTGGAAATGGTCCATGCCTAGAGCCAGTGGAGATGAAAGGTGTTTTTTGGTTAATGCTCCCTCTTTATTAGATGACTCTAGCTTGTATCAAGCTGAGGGGAAAAAAAACCTAACCTTACCACATACCGGAAGTGGTGGTGCACACCTGCAATCCTAGCACTTAGTAGGATTAGGGATTGAGAGTTTGAGGCTAACCTGGGTTCCATAGCTAATTCACGTCAGGCTATATATACTATAAACCTCAACCTCCTAGTCCCAAAACAGAAGGTACCTCACAGCATTCACTACCATATTTCATAGCGGGATACTAGTTATTTTCACAAATCATTTATTTTTTTAAATCTTTTTTTTTTTAAGATGTATTTATTTTTTATATGCAAGTACACGGTCTCTGTCTTCACACACACCAGAAGAGGGCATCGGATCCCATTACAGATGGCTGTAAACCACCATGTGGTTGTTGGGAATTAAACTCAGGACCTCTGGAAGATCAGTCAGTGCTCTTAACAACTGAGCCATCTCTCCAGCCCACAAATCATTTCTAATAATTCATTATGAGCAATAATAACCATAAGTATGCATCAGAAGTTTGACATTATATATATTCATTCATTCATACATACATACATGCATATGTACATATTAAATTGGATCAGTACATTGAAAGGCATTTGCACTGTTGTTCATCACGGCATTATCTATCCACAATGCCAAGATATGAAATCCAATTCAAGAATCAGAATCAGATTAATGAATAAAGAAAATTCAGTAAAACTAGGCATGGTAGTGCACATCCATAATCCCAGAATTCAGGACTTGGAAGGCAGAAAGATGATGAGTTGGAAAAAGGCATCAACTTTATGAGTTTGAAACCTGCTTAGGCTACATGAGACCCTGCCTCAAAAAAAATAAAAAGAGGGATGGTGGGCTGGTGAGATGGCTCAGTGGGTAAGAGAACCCGACTGCTCTTCCGAAGGTCCGGAGTTCAAATCCCAGCAACCACATGGTAGCTCACAACCATCCGTAACAAGATCTGACACCCTCTTCTGGAGTGTCTGAAGACAGCTACAGTGTACTTACATATAATAAATAAATAAATAAATAAATAAA
>NC_034599.1:107695045-107702037 GCF_900095145.1 Mus pahari | reverse complement strand
CTGAGTTCGAGGCCATCCTGGTCTACAGAGTGAGTTCCAGGACAGCCAGAGCTACACAGAGAAACCCTGTCTTGAAAAACAAAATCATTTTAGTTACCCTACTAGAAGAACTACAGAAATGCTTAAGAGCGCTGCACCTGCATACAAACCATACACTAGAAATATAAAAACCCACCTGCCACATTCACTGTCCTAACTAAGGAGAGAGGAGTCTAGTATTACCCAAGTCAGACAACACTTCAGCCAAACCTTGCAGGATTAATTAACCACCAGGAGTTAATCATTTCAGGAAGAGAAAGTGAGTGCAAAACCCAGGCACAAGAAGTGTCCTTCTAACAAGGACAAACAAACACTTGTCGTGGCGGCACAGCCTACAGACCCAATACCACTCTGGGAAGTGAGGTAAGATCCCAAGTTTGAGGCTAGCTTGGGCTATATAGAAAGTAGACCAAGGGGACAAGCCTGAGGCCAGCATGCCAGGCTAAGAAAGTTAAACTGTTCTTATGACAATGGAGAGCCACCAGCAGTTTATATATTTTAGAAAGACTGTGTGGCAGAAGCCAGAAGCCAGACTCTAAAATTCAAGTCTGGGAAGCTGAGCAGTGGTGGTACACACCTTTAATCCCACCACTTAGGGAGGCTGAGGAAGGTGGATCTCCCTGAGTTCGAGGCCAGCCTGGTGCACAGAGGGAGTTCCAGGATAGACAGGGCCACCCAGATTAATTCTGTCTTGAAAAACAAAATTCAAAAAAGATTAAGTCTGGGACAGGCCTAGTTGTATAAGCCCATAGCCACAGCTATTCAGGAAGCTAAGGCAGGAATATTTCAAGTTCAATTCTTGTCCTGGTTACATAGTGAATTCAAGACCAGTCTAGGCAATTTAATGAGACCCCATCTAAAATAAAAACAAAACGTAAGGGCCAGTATGATGGCCAGCAGCAGTAAAGGCACTAGCCACCAAACCCACAGCCTGAGTTCAGGTCCTTGCACTCAGACAGAACTGACTCCTGAGAGTTGGCCTTTGAGCTCCACGTCCTCCCAGGACACATACACCTGTGTACCAGGGCATGAACACACACAGACACACACACAGACAACACAGACAAGACACACACGCACACACATGTGCAAGACAAATTAATATTAAAAAAAAAACTAAAATTAAAAAAGAAGAGAGGCTGAGGCTGCCGCTCTGTGAGAGAGCACTTACCCAGCACACATCAGGCACCATGTTCTACCCTAGAACCACCACCAAAACCTTAACCCAGATACTATCGGAAATAAAATGCGCACCGTAGCCTCCTCACCGCCTGCTGACTCTCCACAGAGCTCACTAGCACACAGGGCAGCAAAGATAAAATATAGAAATGCCTGCCGGAAGCTCATAGTAGATTAACTATTCTCTGCTACACTGGGTCACTCATCTGCTCATGATCAACTGCCTCTTAAAAAATCCCAGGGCTGGGTTGGAGAGATGGCTTAGTGGTTAAGAGCACTGATTGCTCTTCCAAAGGTCCTGAGTTCAAATCCCAGAAACCACATGGTGGCTCACAACCATCTGTAACAAGATCTGACGCCCTCTTCTGGAGTGTCTGAAGACAGCTACAGTGTACTTACATATAATAAATAAATAAATCTTAAAAACAAAAACAAAAACAAAAAACCGGGGAATGGGGCTGGAGAGCTGCTAAGAACGCCTGCTCTTGCAGAGGACTGGACTTCAGCTCCCAGAATGCCTGTAGGGGGCCTCACAACCACCTCTAACTCCAGCTCCAGAGATCCAGCATCCTCTTGGGATCTCCAAAGGCATTCATCACACATGCACATACTCAAACACATACACATGTACACACATAAAATAAAGAAACTTTTCACGATGAGGCACAGGTTTGGGGATATATAGTTCAGTGGCAGAGAACTTGCCTAGCATGCACAAGGCACTGGGTTTGAATTCCAGACACACAAAGAAAGGAAAATAAATAAATAAAGCAAATATAGTTTAAAATTTTTGTTTTACTAACTTTTTTTTTTTTTTCAAGACAGGGTTTCTCTCTATAGCCCTGGCTGTCCTGGAACTCACTCTGCAGACCAGGCTGGCCTCAAACTCAAAGATCCACCTGCCTCTGTCTCCCGAGTACTGGGTTTGATGGTGTATACCACCATGCCCAGTTTAAAATCTTTTTAAAAATTACTTTTACAATAATTTACTTTCTGTCTGTCTGTCTATCTGTCTTCCACTCCCCCATGCATATATGTAAAAGTGTGCATGCTTGGACTCACTTCTCTCCTACCATGTGGACCAAGGTTTCAAATTTAGGTTATTAGACTGGGTGTCAAGCACCTGTACCCACTAGGCCATCTCTCAAGCCCTGTAATTACATCTTAATGGCCCAAGTAGTATACCACAATGGGATTGTGGAGCACACCACAATCCCAGCACGGAGAAGGTAACTCGAGAGGCAGGAGACCTCAAGTTTGGGGACTAATAGTGAGTTCCAAGCCAGCCTAGGATACCTTGTCTCAAACAACAAACAAACAAAAGCTCCTGTAGGCAGGTTCTCTAGCTATAAGCAGGACACAAAGGATTTGCTTTTGAGGAAATTCCAGACAAGAAATCACCCCACTTGCCGGGCATGGTGGCGCATGCCTTTAATCCCAGCACTCGGGAGGCAGAGGCAGGCAGATTTCTGAGTTCAAGGCCAGCCTGGTCTACAGAATGAGTTCCAGGACAGCCAGGTCTATACAGAAAAACCCTGTCTCGGAAAAAAAAAGAAAAGAAAAGAAAAAAAAAAGAAATCACCCCACTCGTCTCTGGCAGAATAGGCTACTTCCTTATGCCTCAGGCACTGAAGACCCTTCCGCACCAGCACTCCCATCAGATGCTCACCACCATGCACCCTCTTCACAATATGCCTCACTGCAAAGGCTTGCCCTGGGCCTTTACCACACCGATGAAAACTGCTTGTGACTGATGCTCATAGAACTTGAGGGGATACGCCAGGCATGGTGGCACTCTCCTTTTATCCCAACAGAGACAGAGGATCTCTGGAGTGTGAGGCCAGCCTGATCTACATAGCAAAGTACCTATTAAGTAAACAGAGGTGAAATCCCATCAAGTCAAGAACCCTGTGATATTAAAGTAAGTTTATCTAAATTTCCATCTTTGCAAACTAGATTTTTTTTGTTTTGTTTTTGCTTTGCTTGCTTGTTTGTTTGTTTGTCTGTAGACGGGTTTTCTCTGCATAGCCCTAGCTGACCTGGAACTGGACTCAAACTTAAGAGGTCCACCAGTCTCTATAGGACTCGCTTTTTTTCTGTACAAAAGTCTAAGAATTTTCTCTGCAGAAAGTAGATTTTCTTTTTCTTTTTAAAGATTTATTTATTTATTTTATGTATGTGAGTACACTGACCCTCCCTTCAGACACACCATAAGAGGGCATCAGATCCTACTACAGATGGTTGTGAGCCACCATGTGGTTGCTGGGAATTGAACTCAGGACCTCTGGAAGAGCAGTCAGGGCTCTTAACTTCTGGGCCATTGCTCCAGCCCAATAGATTTTCTTAAAGAGAACATACTTTCACTTTTTATTCTAGCTCTGGGAATTGATCACATGACCTCACAGATTCTGAGTAGGCAAGCACTCTACACTGAGCTAGTCCTTAGCCCTGGGAGACATACTTTAATGTGCTCCTAAAGCAAACCAACGCTGGATGTGCTCCCTGTAATCCCTCTGAAGACAGAAGCATTAGTCTGAGGCTAGCCTGGACTACATATGGAGACTCCCTCTAAACGTAAGGCTCAGGGAGAGAAGAGAGCCTGGACGAATACTATTATAATAGTTATTTTCATGTCCACATACAGATGCTAGAAAGCTTTCCATGGTTAATGGCTAGAAACTACATTTAAGCGACAGGCCACATGGGTCTCTCAGAAAGTCTTTTATGGCCTATAATATTAAAAAAAAAAAATTATGGGGCTGGTGAGATGGCTCAGCGGTTAAGAGCGCCGACTGCTCTTCCAAAGGTCCTGAGTTCAAATCCCAGCACCCACATGGTGGCTCACAACCATCCGTAACAAAATCTGATGCCATCTTCTAGAGTTTACAGCTACAGTGTACTTACATATAATAAATAATAAATATTTTTAAAAATTACATTTATTTTGTGTGCTTCTGTGTTTATGTGTATGTGTGCATGTTTGCACATGCATAAATGTGCCATGAAACATACGTAGAGGTCAGAGGATTATGGCACTTGCTGCTCCTTTGCTTCCACTGTGCAGGTCCTGAAGCCCATCTCAGGCCATCTGACTTGTAGCAAGCACTTTTCCACACTGAGCCACCTCACTGCCCCTCCCCTGTAGCTAGATAACAAAAGTCATTCTTAGCTTCTTGGTCATTCAAAATCCCTATAGGCCAATCCCTGAATGTCAGCTGGAAACTGCTTTGCCCAGCCAAGTTTCTTTCAAGAGCCCTGGCCATAGGAAGAGCCCACGTCTGACCAGTTAATGAGCAAGGCTTGTTGATCGCTGGTGCAGACTACAGTAAAGCCTGTATTCCAAGTCATCTGTCAATTCTCTGCTCAAATAAGCCACTCACAAGACCAAGCACTTAACAGAGCTTTAGTGTTCTCTAAAGCAACCACAGCTATCAATTCTCATTCCTTAGCTCAAATTTAAAAACCAAAGTGATCATAAAATCTCTGAAAATCTACAAAATCATCAGATGTGTATAAGGAAAAATATATGTTGGTAGTCCCTGAAAGAAGATCTCTAACTCGGGGCTGGAGAGATAGTTCAGCAGTTAAGAGCACTGACTGCTCTTCAGAAGGTTCTGAGTTCAAATCCCAGCAACCACATGGCGGCTCACAACCATCCATAATGAGATCTGATGCCCTCTTCTGGTGTGTCTGAAGACAGCTACAGTGTACTTAGATATATAATAAATAAATCTTAAAAAAAAAAAAATCTCTAATTCAACAAAGGGATGTAATAACAAAAAAAGTATATATATACATGTATATATTATATATAGTATCATATATAATATATACATGATATTATATATAGTATCATATATAATATATACATGTATATATTATATATAGTATCATATATAATATATACAATATATAACACACATTATATAATCTATATTTATATATCTATGTGTTACCCTCACCAGCCCATATTAAGATACTTTGATGGCTTTTTTGTTTTGTTGTTTTTGTTTTTTGAAACAGGGTTTCTCTGTGTACCCCTGCTTGTCCTGGTATTCACTCTATAGACAAGACTGGCCTCAAACTCACTGAGATCTGCCTGCCTCTACCTCCTGATTGCTGGGATTAAAGGAGTGCACTATCACCACCCTGCCAATATACTTAGTAATGTTTATTTACAGATGAAGAATGCGAAGATTCAGATGATCTCTAACTGTACCATACCATCAACAGCTGTATGACATATCAGGTTACTTCTACATGGAGACCAGATCCCATCTCCACAGTGGAGGACTAAAATTCTGTTACTATTATCATTCATTGGATGTGTGGTTAGAAATGAAACTCCTCTGTAAGACCAGCCACAGTACTTTAGAAGAGCATCATGAAGCATATGAAAGTGAGAAGTCACACCCAGCGGGTACTATAACTGCTACCATGGATACCAAAGCACTACCCCCAGGCTTCACATAAGTTAATGCACATCAGCTCACAGAACACAAAGAGGGTACTGTCTGAAACTCAAAGCAACTTAAACTCTGCCAGTGCTCATGAACACAAAGCCATAGCATGCCATGGGCCAGATCCTCTCCCCGATCTCTCATGACAATGTGTCAAATTAAACAGCACTGTGCATTCTTTCTTCTCCATCTTCCCTTTTGCTGAGACACTGTACTCCTGCTTAGCATAGTTTGGAGCCACACACCTTCTCTGCAGAGCTTTGACTAGCATCTCTACAACCCATCAATCAGGGTATACATCATGAAAAACTGTCGAGAAAGAATCCCCAACCTGTCATCTTGACCTGCATGATATAACATGAACCAGCATGTTCTAGTGACAAAAGCCACGAAGGGTTTTTATTTTGTTTTGTTTTTGAAACAGGTTCTCTCTATGGAGTCCTGACTGTCCTGAAACTCCCTATGTAACCAGGCTGACCTTGAACTCACAGAGATCCACCTGCCTCTGCATCCCAAGTGCTGGTGTGCAACACCACACCCAGCCTCAAGAGCCTCAGATCTTCCATGTCGTCCTCTACTGGTTGTGCGGAAAATTCAGAGAGATGGGGCCTTTGGATCTGCTCCCATCTCTCAGTGGACATCTCCCTGCTTGGTATGTTAGAATAGGAATAGAACTCAGTGCCTTCATGCATGCCTGTTCAGACTAAATGCTCAGAAACATCCAGGAGTATCTGCAGAGCAAGAAGACAAAGCTAATCTTGAATGCTCATCAAACTGTGAAGCCCCAGTCTGCAAAACAGCAGTGTCTACTCATCACCTGGGAGAACCCTAGCACAAGGAACTGACACAACACACACAGGACAGCTCCCATTACTCAGCAATCCCCATTACATGAGAACTTTAGAACTTACTCTCAGTTGTATTTCCAAGTCTCACAGGCTAATTAAAAAGGAATTAAAAATCAGTTTAATTCAGCCGGGCGTGGTGGCGCACGCCTTTAATCCCAGCACTCAGGAGGCAGAGGCAGGCGGATTTCTGAGTTCGAGGCTAGCCTGGTCTACAAAGTGAGTTCCAGGACAGCCAGGGCTATACAGAGAAACCCTGTCTCGAAAAACCAAAAAAAAAAAAATCGGTTTAATTCAATAAACACTAATGCCAGTAAATGCTGATCCCAATGGTTGTCAACGCTCCTCTGTTCTGGAGGGCAAAGTCTCACTGAACTCTTTATCAGCAACTAGGGTATGTTCTACTTAAGAATCCCAGCACTGGGCTGGTGAGATGGCTCAGTGGGTAAGAGCACCCAACTGCTCTTCC
>NC_034599.1:107680665-107694199 GCF_900095145.1 Mus pahari | reverse complement strand
TGAGCCACCATGTGGTTGCTGGGATTTGAACTCTGGACCTTCGGAAGAGCAGTCAGGTGCTCTTACCCACTGAGCCATCTCACCAGCCCTGTTCCTATGTCTTAAGTTATGTGTTCACTGCTTTTGCCATTGTGAGAGAACCTCTTGCTACATAGCCCAATCACACAGAACTCTCTAATAGCACAGGTTGCTCTCAAACTAAACACCCCAGCCTACAGAATGCTTAGATTACAAATACATAAGACAAAATCTCATTATGATATAATGTCTTTGAGAATAATAAAAAAAGTTGTCAATTTTCAAACAAAAAAAAAAAGGAGGAGGAGAGAAAACTAGATCAATCAAGTTATCCTCACTCCATACCACGCAGAGAATAATATATACTTAGGTATATATTTAAGTACTACATATGAGTAGTGAATATAAGTAATTATATAAATTACCTACATATTAAGTAAATATATACATTTATAATCATTCATACATATATATATATATGTATGTATGTACATGTATATACACACACACATATATTTGGGGTGCTTTGTTTGTTCATTTCTTTTGTAATAAGACTTCATTAGAACTGGAGAGATGGCTCAGCAGTTGAGAGCACTGACTCTTCCAAAGATCCTGAGTTCAAATCCCAGCAACCACATGGGGGCTCACAATCATCCGTAATGAGATCTGATACCCTCTTCTGGGGTGTCTGAAGACAGCTACAGTGTATAATTAATAAATAAATAAATAAATAGATATTTAATTTTAAAAAAAGACCTCACTATGCTGCCCTGGCTGGTCTGAAGCTCATTATGTAGTCCAGGCTGACCTCAAACCCACAGAGATCCACCTGCCTCTCTCTCCAAAGTACTGGATTAAAGGCATGTGCCACTGAATTCAGCAATAAAAATACTAAAAATATATAAAACGACGACTGACATGGATAAACCCTTGTTACATGCAGTGAAGCACAGTACATGAGTAAACTAATCTGACTATAAAATGCTAAAGTTTTACTTTTTAATGATGTAAAGCTAGAAATGACCAGTCTTTTCATTTTTATTTTATTTTTAAATTTTTAATTATTTTATATGAATTGCCATTTTGCCTGAACGTATGTCAGTGCAATATCCACGGACGACAGAAGAGGGTGCAGAATCCCTGAGGTCTGGAGTTGCAAATGGGTGTAAGGCAAATGTGGGTACCTGGACTTGAACCAGGGCCCTATAGAAGAGCAGCCAGTCCTAAGCGCTCATTGAGCCATCTCTCCAGCCCCTTGTTTTCATTTTGAGACAAAGTCTCACAGAGTCCAGGTTGGAATCCAGCTCTATGTAGCTGAAGATGACCGTGAACACCTGACTTCCCTGCTGGAGCCTCTGAGGGCTGGAATTCACGTGTGTGTCACCACCCCACTGTTTGCAGTGCTGACAGCTAAACCCAGACAAGACTTTCCTGAGTCACACCCCAAGCCCACGGTGCGTCTTATGCAAATATAAGTGGAAAGGTTTTAAAGAGGCAAGGAGATAGCAATCACCTTTAGGGAATAGGGCTATGGTAGTTGCTTGTTTTGAAATAGTGTCTCACTGTGTTGCTCTGGCTGTTCTAGAACTCACTCTGTAGACCAGGCTGGCCGCAAACTCAGAGATCCGCCTGCCTCTGCCTCCCAACTGCTGGGATTAAAGATGTACACGACACACTTGACAGCTGGCTTCGTTTTGTTTTTTTTTTTTTTTAATATTTTATTCTTTCTTTAATGTGATACATGTTCTGCTTTTACGTGACCTCCAGCTTGAAAGCGTTTTAGTCATAATGTCTTCAGTTCTTTTAATTCCAGGAAGTATAAAATTATTTCCATTTATAGGTCAGGAGGTGGTGTCCAGACTGGAAGAGTCTCCCTGCAACTGCCTGGCCTAGGTGGACTCTGTCCTGTGGTGTCTCCTCCTTCCTCAGCAGGTGTTCGCTCCCAGTCTCTCTCCCAGGCACAGCATGGCTGGCCGGCCTGCTGGCCTCACACTGACACTTCCTTCATCTGACTCTGGGCTCTGCACCCTCCTAGGAGGTCTTCACAGGCTTACAGAGGGCAGAAAGGGAAGCTTGGCCCAGTTTTCCGTGGATGATCTGCACAGCATAATTCTAAAGCCCACTGAGGAAATGAAGAGGTGACCTGCTGAGCCACTGTCCTGACCTCACAGTGACGACCGGCTTGCCCAGCTCACCCATTGCTAACAAGGCACCCTGTGTTACCTATCTACCTTTTTTCCCCCTAATGCAGGACTCTTCTGGTTGGCATTTTCTGTCTTTAAGGGTTTTTTGAGACAGGTCACATGTAGCCCAGGCTGAACTCTAACTCGCTATGTGATGAGGGTGACTCTGAACTCCTCATCTTCTTGCTCTACCTCCTACAGGGAAGTCTGTGCCGCCCACCCGCGTGCCCACCATGCCTGGCTACTCTGAACTTTCAGGGCTTTAGCTCTCGTCGTCTCTCACTGCACTCCACTCCAGTGCAAGAACCGTTCTAGCAGCCTGTATCTGTCACCCTCTGAGCTCTGCTTTCTGTTCCTTACAGTGGCAACAGGGGAAATGTGTCCACACCCCTTAATTCTTAAATCTCTATCCAACTATAGAGAATCAATTCATCATTCATGTAACATGTATTCACTGAGCTTCTACTGTATCATATACTGTAAACCATCCAATGAAACCTCCATTAACTGCCATCTTTGCTTAGGGTTAAAGCTCATGGAAAAGGGGTTACAAAAGGGGAGAATCCAGCAATTCCAGGTCATAGACCAAAGCTAGCCTGTTGCCTGTTTCTGTGAACAACGTTTTATCGAAACACTGCTATGTTTCATTCATTCATGAATTATCTGTGGCTGTTTGGGGACTAAAGAGCAGAACTAAAGAGTTGCAAAATACTACATGACTCACAAAACATACATTACTTAGTATCTGATCCTCTACAGAAAACTTTTCTGACCCTATTTCAAAGTACCAACATGTCATCTGATCTTCATTATTAGTCTTTTTAATAGTAATATATAGGGCTGGAGAGATGGCTCGGCGGTTAGGAGCACTGACTGCTCTTCCGGAGGTCCTGAGTTCAATTCCCAGCAACCACATGATAGCTCACAACCATCTGTAATGGGATCTGATGCCCTCTTCTGGTGTGTCTGAAGAACAACTACAGTGTACTCACATACATAAAATAAATAAATCTTTAAAAAATAAAATAAAAATAAAAGCAATAGTATATAATAAACACATAACTTTATGCTAATCCTCAACTCAGTGCTACATATGAGATCGCTCTTCTTTGTACCATTCTAACTGGCATCATAGTTTCATAGTCAGTTACACCAGAAAACATGTTTCCTATACCCATGGAACCCTGTGATCTTTAATCCCTGTTCCTCAAAAGATACTTTCAGGGCCTCAGGATGTACCTCAGTGATAAGAATGCCGACCTAGTCTGTACGAGGCTCCAGGTTCAATCCCTACTCCCCACTCCCCACTAAGAAAGGAGAAAGATACAGATGTAGGTAAAATGACTGAGCATTGTCAGTCTTCCTGGACTTCACTATGAGCCAGGCCTGGGTAGATTAAATAACTGCTTAGGACAAGTGTCAAGGCCAGTCAGATCCCTCAATAAGTCACATCCCAAAGCCCAATAAGCATTTGAATTTTCTTCTTCTCCTGTTTCTTTTTTTAGGAGTTTTTTTCTTTATGTTTATGAATGTTTAGCCTGCACATGTGTATGTGCCCCATTTGTATGCATGACAAGGCCAGAAGATCCCCAGAAGTGGAGTTACAAATGGCTGTGAGGCAGCATGTGGTCCTGGGAACTGAACCTGGGCCCTCTGCAAGAGCAGCCAGTACTCTTAACTGCTCAACCATCCGTCCTTGCTCTTTGTTATTGTTGCCTTCGTATGTTGCCTTTGCATTCCTGATCCTCCTGCCTGAATCTCCCAAATGCTGGTACAACACAAACCCATCAGCTGATCAGCAGCTTCTCTGGAAAGACAAGGTCTCCCTATGCAGCGCCTCAGCGTGCTCCTCACGCCTCAGGGTGTGCTCCTCACACCTCAGGGTGTGCTCCTTACACTTTACCCTCCTGGACACTGGATTAGGCCCGGATTCTTTCAGCAATGGAGCTTCCCTGCTCAAGACTTTTCCTCACCTTCCAGTCTCACCCAGAAGTCTGACTACATAGAAATCACCTCTGAGACAGGGAATGGAGCTTCCCAGGAAGGTCAGGAGCCCTCTGGCCCGTGAGTGTGGTCTGTCTCAACCATGGCATGGTCACATGGGTTGATACTCACGCAAAAATTCACATAATACTTGAGATTAATTAATGCACTTTCTAGTATTTAAGTTAACCTTAACTATTTTCTTAAAAAAATAAAGACTTGGGGCTGGAGAGATGGCTCAGCGGTTAAGAGCACTCACTGACTGCTCTTCCAGAGGTCCTGAGTTCAAATCCCAGCAACCACATGGTGGCTCACAACCATCCATAATGAGAGCTGATGCTCTCTTCTAGTGTGTCAGCTATAGTGTACTTACATATAAAAAATAAATAGGGGCTGGTGAGATGGCTTAGTGGGTAAGAGCACCCGACTGTTCTTTCGAAGGTCCGGAGTTCAAATCCCAGCAACCACATGGTGGCTCACAACCATCCTTAACAAGATCTGACTCCCTCTTCTGGAATGTCTGAAGACAGCTACAGTGTACTTACATATAATAAATAAATCTTTAAATAAATCTTTAAATAAATCTTTAAATAAATAAATAAATAAATAGGGCTGGAGAGATGGTTCAGCGGTTAAGAGCACTGACTGCTCTTCTGAAGGTCCTGAGTTCAAATCCCAGCAACCACATGGTGGCTCACATCCGTAATAAGATCTGGCACCCTCTTCTGGAGTGTCTGAAGTCAGCTACAGTGTACTTACATATAATAAATAAATAAATTTTAAAAAATAAATAAATAAATCTTTAAAAAAAAATAAAGACTTGATCTAGTTTGTATTAAATTTTAATAACTTTGTGTGTTTTAAGAATAAAGACTTATTCCAAAAAGAAAAAAAAGACCAGATTCTTTTCCTTTAAATAATTACTGATATTTTGATTCAAAAATAAGCATTGAGTAGTAAGAGTTTTGTACATGGCATTGTCACCCCTGAAGGGACTTCAATCCAGTTGGAAAGCTCTACCAGGGCCATACCACATAGAACCCTTAACAACAATGACTTTGGAGAACCTACTTAACTATATAAAATACCATCACCCCCTCATCTATAAGTTAGTGCTATCATCTACCCTCTAAATTGGGCAGGATAGAACCACAGATGAGATGTGTATGAAAATGCTTTTGAGAGATGCTCTTCCCAGGACCTGAGTGACTCCCAGCATCCACATTAGGCAGTTGTCAACAGTTTAAACTGCCTGTAAACCCAGCTCGGGGGGAATCTGACACCTTTGACCTCTGTGGGTACTGCATTCTTGTGTATATAACCCGCCCCACCCACCCCCAAGCCTGGGTGTTTTTATCCTACTTGGAAGACAGGTGAAGTAGCAAGCTAAGGGTTAAATTGTGATTGATATGTGATATGTAGGGTAGATATGGAAGGGATTCAGATAAAGGCCTATACCACCCTCTCTTCCCAGGCTATTCCTGACATTCAAAGCCTTGTTAATGGGCTCAGTCTTGCTTTCTTTTCTTTGAATATAGACTCTAGGGCTGGAGAGATGGCTCAGTGGTTAAGAGCACTGACTGCTCTTCTGGAGGTCCTGAGTTCAATTCCCAGCAACCACTTTGTGGCTCACAACCATATATAATGGGATCTGATGACCTCTTCTGGTGTGTGTCTGAAGGCAGCTACAGTATACTCATCATATATATAAAAACAAATAAATAAAATCTTAAATGTAGACTCCAAAATGCTACCATCATTCCTGAGTGACATATTAGAGTCAAGCATCTCCCCAGCCTGAAACTCTAACACTCCTAACAGACACAGCTGTAATGCCCTGTGTGTTCCTTCCTTCTACCACCACAGACTGACCACTGCTACAATACCTGACAATATAAACAGTATTTTAAAAAATCAATGATTAGCCTTTTCCAGACCTGAAATGGGTTCAGGAAAACTTAATAGTACTGAAGGAAAAACATGACATTTGAAGCTTATATAATGACACCAGATGGAGCTTCTGAACTATTAATATTAAGTTCATTGGAAGAAAATCTAGCCTAGGAGTGTGGGGTCTCTGTACACCAAGTCTTGTAGACTGACCCAGTGTTAGAAGATCTAGAACACACCAGAAAGGTAAAAGACTGCCGATTTTTAATGCAGAGATTCATAAAGAAATTTATTTAACAGAATAATGAAAATAGAATCTACCCCAAGGGGTACTCTTAGTTCACTTTACCAGTATGCAATCTGTCTACATTAATAAGCTGTCTACAGTGGTAATTAGAAACGGTCCCTGGGACTGGCTTGTTTTGTTCCTTTGGGGTCCTGTTTTATTTCTGCCCCATCAATGCCGGGCATTTGGGCAGTGATCTTTTCTTGTTTCTAAGGAAGAAGACAGGCTTAGTGGGCACAGAGCAATGGGAGCAGCAGGCAGAGCGGCAACTCAACTGCCGGCCCCAATTCACTTGTTAAAGACGTCCCAGGGATGCTTTCTCATTCACTCAGGTCCCTCACAGGATTCTCTGCGGCCTGGCTTTACAGTGGGCCATTTGGCCCTCCCACAGTTCCAGGAGGTAGGCATTGTTTTTCCGTAACTCTCCTTTGAAAGATGAATGAGCCAAGGTTTGTGGGCACCAGATCGCATGATTTGTACATGTTTGTACTCAGTCCTGGCTATCTGCACGTGGTGCTTTCAATCACAGGAAAAGACACAATGCTGAGTTTTCAATGAGCTTGACCACAGCTTCCCAAAGCACAGACGTGTGTGTGTGTGTGTGTGTGTGTGTGTGTGTGTGTGTGTGTATGCATGTAAGTGGTGGTGGTGGTGTCATAGAAAATGAGTCACTTCTTCCTACCTACTCATTCATTGTCACCTGTGGAGAATCTCAGGTAACTAAAACTCTTCGAGCAGAGTTCCTCAGCCTTTTGGCTAAAATCAAAGAGTTGGAAGTCTTGAAACACCAACTTCCAAGTTGTAAAATATTACTGTCAATCTATTATACACTCCAATATCCTGCATGTAAAAAGAAAGGGTGGGGGTTGGAATTCCTCCTGGAGCTGGAAAGACCTGCAAAACTGTGAAGTGGGATTGTTTATTGTCCCTGGGTCCTTTATCCTCACTTTGCAGCCAGTAGATAAAAAAAAAAAAAAAAAAAAAAATACCCAAGAGAAGGGGAAGACATGTCTCCCTTATTCTAGCCATTCGGCTGAGGGGACTAAATGAGAACGCTGTTCTACTGCCCTTTACAAATTTCAGAGTTATTAGGTGACAGTTAAAAAGGCAACTGCAACCCGAGCACCCAGCATTGGGAGAACGGGAGAACGCTGATTCAAGTAACATCACGACCCAGTCTCTGGCTCCTGTCAATTACACAAAAGAGTCTGCTATTAAATATTGATGGCATGCATTTGCGCTGGGGCTCTCACCAAGAGCCCTCATGCTACCAATCTCTGTCAAAAAAAAAAACTGTCCCCGTTTTTCTCGGTAGAATCCCAGACCACTGGGATTGCCTCGGGTGTTATGTTCCTTCTGTGTCTCCCAGAGGAGATGACAGAGCCACCCCACATCCCAGGGAGGAGAAAAGACCGGAGGGTCCAGGCCGGAAGGACCGGGGACCCCTTGTCCCCCAGCTGTCAGCAGCAAGCCGGGAGGCGGGGCGCAGCCGGGCCCGAGTGTCCGCACAAAGGCAGTGGGCGAACGGATGTGACCGTGCACCCGGGCCACAGCGGAGATCACTTACCCAGCAGCAGCACGTTCTTCCCGGTCGGGAGCTTGGAGCGCGAGCGCGTGGAGACTTCGCTGAGGATGCAGGACCTAACGGGGAGCAAGGCGCAGGCTAAGGCCGGGCCCGATCGAGGACGAGAACCGCCCGGCCCAGCTCCCGGGAAGCCCCGCCCGGCTCCCAGCTCCCGCGGGGCTCGGGGATCCCAGAGGCGTCCGCCCTGGCGAGGAGATAACCCGCGGGGGACCGGAGAAGGGTGCGATCCTTACCAAAGGTTCTGCCCGTCCTCATCGTCGCCCGCCGCGGGGCCGCCGCTGCCCGACACCAGCTCGTTGGCTAGGGGTCCGCTGGCGTAGGTCGAGGCTAGCCCGGGTGGAGATGAACCGAACGAGCCGACTCGCCCCACGGCCGCCATCTTGGTCGGGAATCACACCACTCCTGACAGGGCTGGAAGAGCGAAGCAGCGGCGGCGGCGGCGGCAGCGGCGGCGGCGGACGGAACCCGGATATGGACGTTCGGGGTTCGGGAGCGGACCGCGCCTGCGGGGGCGGGGACCAAGCCTGAGGGCGGGGCCTGGGGAGGGGTTGTCCAAGGAGCAGGGCGCTGCTGCACATGCGCGGCAGCAGACCGGGCTGCGCATGTGCGGGCTGATTCTCTGCTTGGACTGTGGTAATGCTGGTTTTCCCTGTGTCTCCAAGCTGAACCGCTGCCCAAAGTGCACCACCCGTCATCCCGGCTGCCTGCCGGGCGTGCCGGGCATGTCAGTGAGCGGCGCAGCTTCCCACCTTTCAGTGGGGGCGGTAATCTGGGACCGGCGTGGATATCCTGCGCTGCCCACCCTTCAGTAGGGCCAAGCGGGATCAGCAACCTTAACTACCCCGGTCCTGGATTTCTGGTCTTTTTTCCTTACATTCTAAAAGGACGATGAGTACCTCAAGGCGGACCCACATCTGGAGCCGGTTCTTCCAGATTCTATGCGACTGCGAGACAATAATGTTGGCAACACTTGGAAAATTAATGGTCTTGATGGATTTGTGTTTTGTTTTCTGATGGGAATCTCACGCAACCCAGGCTAGACTCTTTACTGATCTTCTTGCCGGTGGGTCCTAAGTGCTGAGGCAGGTGATCCGGTACACATCACTATGCCCACCTCTGGTCTGATGTCTGAGTTGGCCCTGTGAGATCTGAAAAGACTCCCTACAGGAGTCAGCTCTCCATCACCATGGTTAATACACAAGCACAGAGAACCTAAGCTAGACCCCAAATAATTCTCTATTAGAACTTGGTTAGCTAAATATATTAGAATATCTGAGGCCTGTTTCCAGAAAGAGTCGATGGCTTTAAGGCTGTCATTCATCCCATAAGAACAATTGCTGAAGATAATCTGACTTTTGAACATCTTTTCCCCATACTTGAAGATAGCTAGTTCATGTGACCCGAGTGATGCTTCTATGTTAACGAGGAAATCCACAACTACGCTGCATTTGCTACAGGCACTGCATTTACCAGGATTTGTCCACTAGCTAATCTTGAGTTCAGGCCCTTGTAAGGTGGAGATGAGAGGAAAATTAAATGGGATGATTCACATAAAAGATTTATAACTGTGCCCAGAAAATCCTAAGTGTTCAGCACATGTTAATTACTGTTTTCATTTTTAAATCTTTTGGTAAAGATGTATTTTATGTATACAAGTATTTTGCCTGGATGTATGTCTGTGCACCACGTACATGCCTATGCCCTGGTGCCAGTGGACGCCCAAAGGGAGCATCAATTCCCTGGAACATGGGATGGGTTGAAAGCTGCCATGTGGGTGCTGGGGATTGAATCTAGGTCCTCTGGAAGAGGAGCAAGTGCTTATTTATTTATTTATTTATTTATATATATATATATATATAAGTACACTGTCACTGTCTTCAGACACACCAGAAGAGAGCATAAGGCCGGGCAGTGGTGGCGCACGCCTTTCATCCCAGCACTTGGGAGGCAGAGGCAGGTAAATTTCTGAGTTCGAGGCCAGCCTGGTCTACAGAGTAAGTTCCAGGACAGCCAGGGCTAAACAGAGAAACCCTGTCTCGAAAAACCAAAAAAAAAAAAAAGAGAGAGAGAGAGAAAGAGAGAGAGAGAGCATCAGGTTCCGCTACAGATGGTTGTAAGCCACCATGTAGTGGCTGGGAATTAAACTCAGGACCTCTAGAAGAGCAGTCAGTGCTCTTAACCGCTGAGCCATCTCTCCAGCCCCCACCAGGCTGCTTCCTATGTAGTGTGACTTTTTGTCTTCATCTGGTTCTTTTTTTGTGGGGGGGGGATTTGAGGGGGGGTCATTGTTGTTGTTATTGTTGTTTTGGTTTTTAGAGACAGGGTTTCTCTGTGTAGCCCTGGCTGTCCTGGAACTCACTCTGTAGACCAGACTGGCCTCGAACTCAGAAATCCTCCTGCCTCTGCCTCCCAAGTGCTGGGATTAAAGGCGTGTGCCACCACTGCCTGACTTGATGGCTCTTGTTAAGACCCTGAATACAGTGATCATGGGACCTTTGTTGATGGTTTGTTTGTTCCTTGACTACTCTGTTTAAGCCTTGGGACTGACCATATTCTTTGTACATACCTAGAATGATGTAGAAGCAGACTGGAAAAAATAAACCTGCGTCAGCCTCTGCACTGGCTAGAGTCATGTAATAGTGTTGTCTAATTGCCTTTTCTTTTCAATCCTCACTCCCTCCCTTGAGACCTGGTTGGCTGACCGAGCTGGCTTGGTCCCTGGGACCAATCCTTATTCATACCATACAGACACCAAAGAATGTCTGCATATGATACAGACTTATAGACTTCTCTCTCCAGCCCAGAGCTGCTTCTGCAACTCAAACTAATGCACCCACCTGCCCACTTCACATCTCTGTGCCGATGACTACTAAGCGTTTCAAACTCAACATACCCCAAAAGAAACTAGCTGTCTCCATAGACGCTTTACTACCCACTTCTCCATTACAGAGAAACCCTTTGTTGCTCAGGCCCCAAACCTGAGTCACTTGTTACTTCTCCATTTCTCTCAAACCTCCAACTGAAACTTGAAACTGGAAGGAATCCTGATGTGCCTCTCTACCTTCAACACGTACCCACGGTGCAACTTCTTTTATTTGTATGTGTGCATGCCACAGAACCTATGTGGAGATCAGAGAACAACCTTTGGGCTCTCTCCTTCCACCTTTACCTGGGCTCACACAGCAAGCACTTTTACCAGAGCCATCTTGATGACCCACAATGCTACTTACGACCCATCTACTGATAGCTGCTTAGCTGAGTCTTGATCTCTTTAGTTATTTGATCTCATACTTGTATATCATGAGATTTAGCGGCTTTCACCTCTCTTCCCCTCCTTGATTCTTTCCCTCTCCTCTGAAGTACTCCTCCTGACAAGTCACTCCCCACTCTCCTGTCTCCTTTACTGTTTTATTTTGTTTTTGTTGTTGTTGCTGTTGTTACCCATGGAGTTTAGTTATAGTTGTTTGATGAGCATGAGTGGAGGGGTGTTTTGTTGGTAGTAGTTTTTGAGACAGCGTCTCATGTAGCACAAGTTAGCCCCCCTGTATCTACCATGTACTATGTAGCCAACGCTACCCTTGACCTCCTGATCTTCCTGTCTCTACCTCTCAGGTATTAGAATAACAGGTGTAGACCAGTTCTAATCTCTTGTCTTAATTGCTATAAATTAATTACGATGGTTTATGTATTACTATAAATTACTTATTATAAAAGGCCTTCGACATGGCATCTAAAATGATCTTTGAATGGAGGATGCAGCTTAGTTGGTAGATGCTTGCTTAGTACAAAGGAGGCCCTAGGTTTGACCCCCCAGCATTGCGTCAACCAGGTCTTGTTCACCTGTAACCCCAACACTCTAGAGTTAGTTGAAGGATGATTAGAAGTTCAGGATCATCTTCATTGGCATTGGGAGTTCAAGGACAGCCTTGTCCAGAGAACTTGATCAAAAATAACACAATAGTATGACCTTTTCACATTATACAGACTGTCACTTTTTTTGCCCAAAATACTACATAAAATCATTTTTGTTTTTGGTTTTGTGTGCATGTATGCAGATATGTTTACACATGTACACATGTGTGGTACACATGTACCGATGGGAAGTAGAAACTTAAGGATTCTTTGGAAAGTCAGTTACATGGTGTTTTGCTGGGGCAAACACATGAAGGAACATTTCATTAAAGTGGACACAGGTGAAAGGCTAAGGCAGACTTGTGAAGGAACATTTGGCTGAAGCAGACACAGGAGAGAGGATGTTCAGCTAAAGCAAGCATGTGAAAGGACACGTGACAAAGGATTCTTTGCTCTCAGAGCACACGTATTGGTCCACCTTACATTGTGTAGCTGAGTTCCATTTGTCGGAACTCCATAGAGACAAACGCACCAAAAAACTTCAGTGTTGTGCTGCAGTTTTCTGCTGTTTCTCTGGACTTGGGCTGTTTGGCAGTGATGTCAGCTGAGACAGACGCACACGCTGAGGCAAGACCCATGATGCTTGGAGGGTATAAATAGGACTCGATGAACAGTGGCAGAGGCTGAGCTAGGCTTACTTATAGAATAAGCTGTGCAAGGTTTGTGGGTCTTGAAACTTCTCTGATGTTCGCTTCCCTGAGAGAGGCACAGCTGAGAATTCTCCTGGCATTCCTCCTGGTCCCTCCTGCTGACTCGAGCCAAGGCTGATGCCTAGCTGACTCTGCTAGGTCATGCCACCACTGCTGCTGCCTTGTGTTTGCCATCCTGACACTACTGATCTGGACTGCTGGTGTATCTGTGAAGTTTTTGAGAGTGAAGCACGAGCTGCCTCTGCTGCCTGTGAACTGAACTGCTGATTTCCGGACAACACAGGCAGGAGACAAAAATAAAATAAAATAATCACTTAAAACTATAAATCCTTGAAGAATGCATTGCACACTTTCTATTCTGGATTATATAAATCCTGATTTACTTTGGAGAGCACTGGGCTTCCTGGGGCTCATCAGAATGGCATCCTGGTATACCTGGGATGTGCTCAGGTGCTAATGGACCCCCTCAGAGGCACTGCAGATGGCTCTGCTTTTTGGTTTGGTCTCATTTCTAGTTCAGCTGAATCCCAGGAAAGTGGAGTGCTAGCCAGAGGAGAGTCAGCACCTCCTCCCCAACCTGTCTGTCTCCTCTGCTTATTTTTCTGTTTTCTGTCTGTGTCAGCATCTTCTTCTGCCTACCCCTCAGTTTCCCTGAGGACACGGTTCAGCATTTTGACACAAGAACTCTGCCAAAATTTGATCCAACGGGGAGGGCACCTTCTGGAGGTCCGGGACGTGGGAAACAGAGAGCCACTTCCTCTCCCTCTGGGTTTGGAAACTAGGACTGCCCAAGCTGTACCAATGCTCACAGGCTGCCAGATAAGGCTCTCCTTACCTACCCACTGTGCCAAATGCTGTTGAGCCACCGTTGGTATTAAAGCTTCACAAAGCCAAAAAAAAAAAAAAAAAAAAAAAAAAAAAAAAAAAAAAAAAAAACACAGGATTTTTACCTTTTCACTGTGTAGGCAACTCAATAAAATGGACATGGAAGGGACCTCAGATTTTAAATAGCTCATCATCTACACAA
>NC_034599.1:107679489-107680654 GCF_900095145.1 Mus pahari | reverse complement strand
CCTCTGGGTTTGGAAACTAGGACTGCCCAAGCTGTACCAATGCTCACAGGCTGCCAGATAAGGCTCTCCTTACCTACCCACTGTGCCAAATGCTGGTGAGCCACAGTTGGTATTCAGGCATCTCAAAGCCAAAAATAAAAAAAAAAAAAAAAAAAAAAAAAAAACAGAAGAAAACACAGGATTTTTACCTTTTCACTGTGTAGGCAACTCAATAAAATGGACATGGAAGGGACCTCAGATTTTAAATAGCTCATCATCTACACAATACCAAAGCTCTCTTCCTGTCTCCAGCTCTCCCCCTGCCCCCCAGCACCTCACATCACCAGTGTTTGAGAAAAAGCAATAACACCAGTGTGAGAATCTTTCTCACATCCTCCTGAGACGACCCACTAGGCACCCCTAAGACCACAGTCTCAACCTGCTTGTTTCTCTCACACTCTCTGATTACAGATCTAACACTTCTGCTTGCCTCACCTATGAGTGTGCCTGTGTATGGTGCCTTGGTGTGTGCACCTGAGTGTGTAGCTGTGTGCATACAGTAGCAGTCATGCAGAGGCCAAAGGAGGGCATTGCTCCCCGCCTTAGTCCTTTGACACTGGGTCTCTCACTAAACCGGGAAGACCATTGTTTGGGTTAGAGTGGCTAGCCAGCAAGCTTTTGGAATCTTTTTTGTCTGTCTGTACCCCAGCAATGATGGGGTTGCTGGCACATGCAGTCTTGCCTAGCTTTTTGTGTGAGTGCTGGGGGTTTGAACTGTGGTTCTCCTGTTTGCAGAGCAAGCACTCCTACCCACTCACTGAGCCATCTCCTCAGCCCCTCAGTGACTGTTGTCATTTAGCTTCAAATCTTAGTACAAAGAAGTGTGGAAATGCCAGAGAAGAAAAAAATCAAAATACTGTGTTGCACACCTACAATCCCAGCACTTCAGAAGCTGGAGGCAAAGTGGACCCGGAGACAGAGGCCAGCCTGGGCTACATGAGTCTCAATTTATCTGTCTATCTGTCTGTCTGTCTTTCTATCTATCTATCTATCTATCTATCTATCTATCTATCTATCCATCTATCTATCTATCTATCATCTATTTATCTCATTAGGCTCTTTTTGTCACAGACAGATATACAGTCTCTCTCTCTCTCTCTCTCTCTCTCTCTCTCTCTCTCTCTCT
>NC_034599.1:107667361-107679478 GCF_900095145.1 Mus pahari | reverse complement strand
TGTGTGTGTGTGTGTGTGTGTGTGTGTGTGTGTGTGTGTGTGTGTGTGTGATTCCCCACCCCCCAGGAAACAGCAGAATGAGAACTGTCCCTTTAGTGTATTTGAATTCTCTGTATTAGTTCCTTTCCTGCTGCTATGATGAAATACCCTGGCACTCGTACAACTTAAGAGAGATTTCTTTTGGCTCCGAGCTCCAGGATACATTCCTTTGTAGTGGGGAAGATGTAGCAGGAGCCCAAGGCTGCAGGTCACACTGCATCCACTGCTAGGAAGCAGTGAGAGACACACGCTGCCTTCCTCCTTCCTAGCACGTCAGACCCTGCCCAGCTGCCCACTTTTAGGGTGGGTCTTCTCTCCTTGGCTAACCTAGTCGAGAGAATTCTTCATGGCTGGGCATACACCTTAAATCCCAACACTCAAGAGACTGGGACAAGAAGAGTTTAAAGCCAGCCTGGTCCACATATCAAGTTCTAGGACAGTCAGGACTACATAGAGAGACCCTGTCAAACAAACAAGCAAGCAAACAAAAACAAAACAAAAAAATGCTAATCCTTTATAATCATACCCAGGGTCTAGCCTAACCTAGAGAACCCCTCACAGACAAGCCCAGAGGCTAGTCTAGGTGGTTCTAGGTCTTGTGAGGCTGACAATCCATAAAAACCAGCACATTCCCACACAACTTTTGTTCTTTTGAAATAGGAGTCCCCTCTGTAACCCTGGCTGGCCTATAGCTCACTACGTAGTACAAGATGACTTCAGATTTTCTAACAGTCTTCCTGCCTCAGCATCTCCAGTGACAGGTTTTTGATTAATCAATAAAGAGCCAATGGCCAATGACTGGGCAGGGTGAAAGTGGTGGGACTTTTAGGATTAGGAGAGAAGAAACAGAATCGCCATGACTCGGAAGCAGAGAGATCAGATTTAAGAGCTGCAGGAGAGAAATCATCCAGCAATGTGGATGCAAAGGGAAAGTGGCCCCACGGGAGGGCTGCCCAGAAGGAAACAGGGCAGCAAAGATAAAATATAGAAATGCCTGCCGGAAGCTCATAGTAGATTAACTATTCTCTGCTACACTGGGTCACTCATCTGCTCATGATCAACTGCCTCTTAAAAAATCCCAGGGCTGGGTTGGAGAGATGGCTTAGTGGTTAAGAGCACTGATTGCTCTTCCAAAGGTCCTGAGTTCAAATCCNAGAAACCACATGGTGGCTCACAACCATCTGTAACAAGATCTGACACTCTCTTCTGGAGTGTCTGAAGACAGATATAGTGTACATACATATAATAAATAAATAAATCTTTAAAAAAAAAATTCCAGGGCCACCCATACAAGGATGGTGCTGATAGTAGGCTGGGCCCTCCCATGTCAAATAGCAATCAAGATGATCCCTCACAGACATGGCCACAGGCCAATCTGATTGGGAAATTCCTCTGTTGAGGTTCCTTCTGCCCAAATCTTCTTCCCAAATGTGTCAAGTTGACAATAAAAATTTAGCACACACCCTTGGAACCTCCTTAAAACCCAAACTCTGACTCAAAAGGCTGACAGTAGGACAAAAATTGAATTTTCATCTCTAATACACTTTCTGATGGAGAACCATAGCTGAACCACAAGCCAACATTGTGAGCAGAAAGAAATAGGCTTCGTTGGTTTGCTTTGCTTTGGTTGCTGGATCTCACCAGGTAGCCCCAGGCTGGCCTAGAATCCAGTGTGTTTCACAGGGTGACCTTGAACTTTATTGTCAATTTTCCTGTGTAGGTGCCTTAAACTCTGAGATTACACAGCAACTATTGAGTTTATTGTTTTCTTTATTTTTCTTTTATTATTTATTTATTTGAAATATGATCTCGCTGGGGCGTGGTGGCACACGCCTTTAATCCCAGCACTCGGGAGGCAGAGGCAGGCAGATTTCTGAGTTCGAGGCCAGCCTGGTCTACAAAGTGAGTTCTAGGACAGCCAGGGCTACACAGAGAAACCCTGTCTCGAAAAACCAAAAAAAAAAAAAAAAATCTCACTGTGTAGCCCTGGCTTCCTGTCTGGTCTAGAGCTTGGAGTGAGTATGGCTCATATGGTGGAGGGAACCACAAAACTTGTTAGTTTCTTTTCCTGTTACCGTGGTAAAAAATTATCTATATCTATATCTATATCTCTCCAACAGGAGCAGCTTAAGGGAAAAGGGTTTGTTCTGGCTCAGGTTCAAGGGCATAGCCCATCACTGTCAGAAAGCCAGAAAGACAAGCAGCTTGAAGCAGCTGGTACAATGCTGCCTCATGTAAAAAGATCTGACACCCTCTTCTGGAGTGTCTGAAGACAGCTACAGTGTACTTACATATAATAAATAAATATTATATGCATAGAGAGGGATAGATGCCCACTGATACTCAGCTCCTTTCTCCATGGATGCAATCCGGATCCCAGCCAGGGAATGATGCCACCCACAGTTGGTCTTCAAGATACTCCCCCACAGCCATGCCCAGAGTCCCCTCCCAGGTCACTGCAGAGTCTGGCAGGTTAACAATCAACTCTAACAATCACAGAACTGAAGCAGCCTCCTTGTTACTGGGATGAACTTGAAAGAAAGCATGAGGGCTGGAGAGATGGCTCAGCGGTTAAAAGCATTGACTGCTCTTCCAGAGGTCCTGAGTTTAAATCCCAGCAACCACATGGTGGCTCACAACCATCTGCACTGAGATCTGATGTCCTCTTCTGGTGTGTCTGAAGACTTACATATAATAAATAAATACATCTTTAAAAGAAAGAAAGAAAGAAAGAAAGCATGAGGAAGTACAGCCACCCAGGCTTAGGAAGTGGGACTAAACTGTCTCTCCTGACCTATAAGAACAGGACATTCCCAAATGAACTTTTGGTTTGTCAAGCACAGTGGTCTGATTTGTACATCTCTACATAGAATACACATTGTATATTCTTTTTTTTTTTTTTTTTTTTTTTTTTTTTGAGACAGGGTTTCTCTGTATAGCCCAGGCTGTCCTGGAACTCACTTTGTAGACCAGGCTGGCCTCGAACTCAAACTCAGAAATCTGCCTGCCTCTGCCTCCCGAGTGCACATTGTGTATTCTTAACATTGCACCAAATCCACATTAGCGTGAGCTACACATACACCCCACTTCGAATGCTGAAGGAGAGCCTCCTTCAGCAGCCTCTAATAATGCCCCTTGTGTGGTCAGTTTGCATTCTAGCTAAGATCAGACACAGGAGATGTACCTAAGTTTCCAGGCCTGTCTGGTTTACCGAATGACTTTAAGACCAATGCAGGCAATGAGTATAACTCTCTCATAGGAAAATCTACAAAGTAGAGTAGGGCTATAGTTCAGTAGGAGATCTTCTCTTGAGCCTCTGTCCAAGGTGAGAACCTTTTGTTGGCCTTCGAGCTTGTGAGTCCCTATTGAGCTACGGGGCTCCAAGGTAAAAGTTGGAGATAGAGTTCAGTGTTTTTTCCTAAATCTAGAATAAAAGGAAACAAATACTTCAGGAATTAACCGTCTGCCAAGCACCATACGCCTCTCAGATTCTTTTTTTTTTTTTTAAAGATTTATTTATTTTTATTTATATGAGTACACTGCAGCTGTCTATAGACACACACCAGAAGAGGGCATCAGATCCCATCACAGATGGTTGTGAGCCACCATGTGGTTGCTGGGAATTGAACTCAGGACCTCTGGAAGAGTAGTCAGTGCTCTTAACCATGGAGCCATCTCTCAGATACTGTATATCGTGTTAGATGTGCTTCTTGAATTATCTCTCCAAATCCTCAAAGACTCAGATAATCTCTGGAAACTAGACCAGCAAACAATAGAAGTGGCTGGGGTAAAATCTTGTCACTTCATACATAACTGTGCTGGATTGTAAGTTTCCAGGAGCTTCTCTCTCTTCCTCCCATCCCCCACAGGAGTGCAGTGATTACAGGGGCCTCCACCTCAGCACCCTAACCCTAACCAACCCCAACCCTAACCCTAACCCTTGGTTCTTCTTAAACTTGGGTTCCAGGGATTGAACTCAGTCTCCCAGGCTTTCGTAGCATGCAAGCATCTTTTACCCTCTGAGCCATCTCACCTGACTTTACAATATGATTGTTTAGTTTGCTTTCTATTGCTGTGATAAAACCAGCCTGTGGAGGGAAGGATTTGTTTGGCTTACATATACTGAACTACGGTCCCTCACTGAGAGATGTCAGGATAGGAACTAAACATCGAAGAACACTGCTTACTGGCTTGTTTCCCCGTGGCTTGCTCAGTCTGCTCTCTTACACCACCCTGGACCCCCTGCCCAGGGTGGTGCTCCTTCCGGTGTTCGGGGCCCTCCCACAGGCCAGTCTGATGGAGGCATTTTGTCAATGACACTCCCTCTTCCCAGATGAGCCTGGCTTGTGTCAAGTTGACAAACAAAAACCACAATTTCATTTACTGCGGTCCTCGCGCTGTATTGAGATTCCTCAATCTGTAGTTCGTCCTGTATCCTTCCATTTTAATATCCTTCTATTGTCTCACGGTGGCCGGGGCGGACCAGGGATTCCCCGTAGCCTGCTGTTAATCCGTTGTTTATTTGAGCGGACACCTTCGCTGCCGTCCTCTCCTCTCCGTCTTGTCCTCAGCCCTCCCTGTGTCACTCCACTGAAAGCTTATCCCCCCCACACACACACACACCCTACCCCTCCCCACCTTGCCCAAGCAAGACAACAAATCATTGCGTAATCCCTTTTCTTCAGGGCTCCTGATCAGCTGCTCCGGAGGTGGATGTAAAGAACCCGCCACCGCAGCTTCCAACCCATTCTAGAGTGAGGGTGTTATTTTTAGGGCATTGAAATATAAAAAGCTCTTGCTAGACTGGCCTAGGAGGGTGGGGAGGGTGCTGGGGGAGGGGGAGTGTCCCCGGCCCTCCAGGGAAACGAGGGATTTTTCTGTTGCACCCAGTAGCCTGAGCGTCGCAGGTTTTAACTGGTGCCTCAGACTCAACATGTAACTGAGAATGACATTTCATCCTCCTGCCTCCACTGGCCAAATGCTGAGATTTATGGGTGTGACACCATACTTGGCTTCCACACCATATATTTTTATTTAGGAATACATGGCTTTAAAAGAAAAAAAAAAAGCAAAACTTTTTTATACTTATTTATAGTATGTGTATAAAAATATGATAGGGTCTTTTGAATCTTTTTGAATATTTACTTTATCTTTAATTATGGGCATGTACCCATAAATGCAGGCGCTTAGAGAAGAGGTCCCCTGTAGCCACTGAGCTGTCTCTCCAGCCCCTGAGGTAGGATCTTTTGAAACCCACTGTTGCCTTAATAGGTCTAGTTGAGGGCTGGTGAGATGGCTCAGTGGGTAAGAGCACCTGACTGCTCTTCCAAAGGTCCGGAGTTCAAATCCTAGCAGCCACATGGTGGCTCATAACCATCCGTAACAAGATTTACGACCTCTTCTGGAGTGTCTGAAGACAGCTACAGTGTACTTACATATAATAAATAAATTTTTTTTTAAAGGTCTAGTTGACTTTAATTAGCAGAAATAGCTATTACTGGGGGGGGGGGGAGAGCAACTTGTAATGGTGTCTTAGCTAATTTTCTATTGCTCTAAGGTTTCTCATAAAAGAATGTTTACAGTTTCAGAGACTTAAAGTCCATTAGCTGGCAGGCAGGCAAGTGCTTGAGCTAGGAGCTCACACCTGGAAACTCAAGCATGAGGCAGAGAGAGCTAACTGGGAATAATGTGGTCCTTTGAAACTTCAAAGCCTACCTCCAGTGACACACCTCCTCCTCCTCCAACTAGGCCACGCCTCTCCATTCTTCCCAAATAATTCCACCAGCTGGGGACCAACTATTGAAACTAAGAGTCTCTGAGGACCATTCTTATTCAAAGGATCATAAATGGCAACATTCTCCTCTTGGTTCCCATCCTCCCCCCCCCCCCCAACTCCATGCTAAGAACAATGATGTCAGCCTTTCTCTATAGAGGAAGCAAGTCTGGAAACTCCCCTGAAAGGAGCATCCCACAGCATCTGCAAGTCAAAAGCTCTGACTCCAGTGTCACAGCAGGCAATGAGGGGGCGATGCTGAGTCCCTCTGGCCATGCCAACTAAACCCAGTGAGTAGGAGGGGACAGTGCAGTCCCTGGTGCCCACACGAGAGCTCTAGCAGACAAGAGACCCAAGTGGACACTGTTTTCATGCTTACTCTGAAGAGACAAAAACACTTTTGCTACCTTTTTGACTATAGAAAAAAAAACCATATGTCTCTTTGGCAACTATAGAACACTTAGGAAATATGAAAAGGCAGGCGTGGTAGCTCACACCTGTAATTCCAACACTCAGTAGGCAGAAGCAGAGAGAATCTGGCAGGTTCGAGGCCAGCCTGGTCTACATAGTAAGCTCCAGGTCATCTAGGGCTATATCATAAGACCCATTAAATAAATAAATAAACAAATAAATAAATGTAAAGAAGGGATAAGTTACAATTTGCTCTTGCCATATTTTATCAACTCATAAACAAAATATACAAATAAATTTCACATCTTTTTTTTAATTTAATTTTTCAAAAAAATTTTTTGAGACAGGATCCTGTGTAATCTAAGCCAGCCTTGAACTCTCTATATGACCCTGAACTCCTGACCCTCCTGCCTCGACCTCCCAAGATCTAGGGTGACAGCGGTACCATGCCTGGCTCTAGCTCTTACATAATATAATCGTAGGTTGGAACCAGCTGGGATTCTTCTACATGTATGGCCTTATGTCCTGCTTGCCATAGATCAGACACAGTTTATATGGTTCTGTAAGCTGGGGCTGGGGATGAAGCTCAGTGATGAAGTACTTGCCTAACATGAACAAGGCCTGGGTTTGATTCCCTAGCACCACAAAGAAAAAAGTTCTTTGAAATATTTCTGTCATTTCAGTTGTACTCCGGGACCTGGTTGTACTGTAAGTCACTTAGCCACTTTTCTTTAACTTTCTTTTTCTTTTCTTTTTCATAAACATGTCTTCTTTTTTTTTTTAAAGATTTATTTAGAGCTCAAGCGCCTCTGCGGTCTGAGGAATGTCAACTATTCAATATGGAGGCGGAGGTCGATAAGCTGGAACTGATGTTCCAGAAAGCTGATTCTGATTTGGATTACCTTCAGTATAGGCTGGAATATGAAGACAAGACTAATCACCCACATTCAGCAGGAGAGAAAAATGCAGTTGCAATTTTAAAGGAATTGTCAGCAATAAAGTCTCGATATCAAGCTTTATGTGCACGCTTTAAGGCAGTTTCTGTTGAGCAAAAAGAGACCAAGAGCTGCATTTGTGCTACTTTGAACAAGACAATGACCATGATACAAGAACTACAAAAGCAAACAAACCTGGAGCTAACTCTACTGACTGAAGAAGAGAAAGCTGCAACAGAGCCATTAAAATCTCACGTGCCGGATTTATAAAACAGAATGTCAAAGAGGAACTCTGAGGGAAAGAAGAGCAATTTCAGAGATTCAGCAAGATGTCTAGAGGCTGGGGGCTGACAAGGAAGCCCAAGATTTTTCTTGACTGAGAGGATCATGGTGCATTTCATATAAGGAAATTGTAAGAAGTGTAGATGTCATACGACTGGAAACCAAAAGTATGGGATGGGAATAAAGCAATGTAAATACCGATAAAAAAAAAAAAAGATTTATTTATTTATTATATGTAAGTACACTGTAGCTGTCTTCAGACACTCCAGAAGAGGGCGGCAGATCTTGTTACGGATGGTTGTGAGCCATCATATGGTTGCTGGGATTTGAACTCCGGACCTTCGGAAGAGCAGTCGGGTGCTCTTACCCACTGAGCCATCTCACCAGCCCTCTTTTTTTTTTTTTTTAAGGGTTGTTTGTTTATTTATTTGAGTACACTGTCGCTGTCATCATACACACCAGAAGAGGGCCACCATGTAGTTTCTGGGAATTGAACTCAGGACCTTTGGAAGAGCAGTCAGTGCTCTTAACCATGGAGCCATCTCTCCAGCCCTTTCTTTGAGTTTCTATGACTGTGGCTATTGCCTTTTTTCTTTTCTTTTTTTTCTTTTTGTACTTCACTCAACAGTGAAATGTTCCCTTATGGAATTACAGGGTCAAAAAAATGGTGAGTCTGGGATGACAGGATGGCTCAGTGGTTATTCCAGATTCATTTCTATGGCTGTGAGAAAACACTGGCTAAAAGCAACTTGTGAAGAAAAGCTTTATTTGAGTACATGTCCATCATGATGAGAAGTCAGGGCAGGAATTGAAGCAGAGACTGTGGAGGACCCCTGCTTACTGACTTGCTCTCCATGGCTTGCTCACCTGCTTATACAACCCAGGAGCCTTGTCCATGGGTGACACTGCCCACAATGGGCTGAGCCCTCTGACATCAACCACTAAAAGAGAATGTCCCACAAACTTACCTGCAGGACAAACCCTTAGAGTCATCTTCTCAGTTAAGTTCTCTCTCCCCCAATCATTCTAGTTGTGTCAAGTTGACAAAAGCTAGCACATTGGGCGAACTGCTTGCTGAGCAAGCATGAGGTCCTGAGTTGATCTCTACCATGCAGTGAAAGGTATAATAAACCTTAGTGTCTGGCTTTAAGGGAAATGTATAGCAAGCCTTTGTATGTGGCTTTGAGTGAAAAGTTTCAGCAAAGCCTTTGCTGTGTTTGAGTCAATCAGTAGAGGCTGAAAAACTGTTTTGAGACTGTTTGAACCTTGAAGAAATGTTGTCTCTCTAGAGGACCTGCACTTGGCGCTACGTGAGAACTTGCACCAACCTTGGTCCTAAGACACTCCTGGCAAACCTGGACTTCTTACTTTTGATTATGGCTAGGCATGGTCAGAAGAGACTGAGATTTGTGTGTTGTCTGCTCTCAGGGGCAGCGAGGGCAAGAGAACTTTGAGAGCTGGAACCTTCCCCAGCCCCAATTAGCCTAGTATAATGTAACAAAGTAGCTGGAGTGAGCTAGCAGGGGGGCAGTCTTTTCCAAGAATGCTGAACCCTTCTGCTGCTCCTTCCAAAATAAAGGCTTAGCGTCTTGGTGAGCTTTTCTCTCCACTGAGGAACCCAAACCAACATCAATCAATATAATCATCTACTTAAAAGCCAGGCCTGGCCACATGTGTCTCCCACCACAGCACTGGGAGGTAAAGACAAGCATTCTAGGGGCTTACTGGCCGTCAGTCTGTCTCTAGGGGCAGTGAGAGACAAAGTGGAAAAGCCATTGAAGAATACATCCCAACACCTACTTCTTGTAACTCTACACACAATTACACAGAGCATATCCACCCTACACACATGTGTTACATGTATGTATGTATATATACACATACATACATACATGTAGCACGTGTAGCGTATATATATATATATATATATATATATATATATATATATATATACACACACACACACACACACACACACACACTATAGTGAGTTCAAATGTCTAGAACATCTGGGCTAGGGATGTAGTTCAGTAGCTCAGTTGATAGCACGCATACACAGAGCCCTTGGTTTGATCCTCAGCACCACAGAAACTGGACATAGTAACACATGTGTATAATCCTATCATTTGGGAGGTAGAGTCAGGAAGACCAGGAGTTCAAGATCATCCTGGGCTGCATAGCAAACCTGGGCTATATGAGACCCTATGTCAAAAAAGAAAACGTCTCTCACACAAGATGACTTTCCTCAGCTGGAAAATGCAGGCCAGGCCAGTAACATTCAGTCCTAGCACCCCCAAGCTTGCAAACACCCTAGACGCTCTCCTCATTTCAGATAAAGAAACAGGATGGCAAAGGCACTAGGTCACTTGTCATTTTTGGCAATTCTCCATCACTTGTCCTGAACACCCATGTTAGCCCTGGACAAACCTCTCTGAGAGCAGAGCCTCTGGTCCAGACTTGGCCAGGCCCTCAGACTCCAGGCCTAGGTTGTTTTTAGAAACTCAATGGCATCATAACACAGAAAAGGGACATGCCAGATGGCCAGCCAGCCAGCCGCGTTCTTCTGGTTCTCATGAGACCAAAAGCCACCTCCTTCCTCACCAGCTGACCTTGCCTGGTAAAACAGACTGTCTTTTCTGGGTTGGGATGAACTGTGAGGTTTGGAGGTGTGCAGAGGAGCCAACATCAGTGTTCAGGGGGAGGGGGGAACCCAGTCTGCTGCTTGGAGAGTCAGTAACTCCTCAGGAGGGGCTGGAGTGAGTAAAGTGCTTTACACATGAAGACCTCAGTTCAGGTCCTGGAACCCATGTGACAAAGACAGAGGTGGTAGGCACTGCATGTTGTAATCCCAGCATTAGGAGGCAGACACAGGTGATCCCTGGGGCTAGCTGCCTAGCTGAATGGGCTAGTGAGAGAGTCTGTCTAAAAAACAAAGTCAGCAGGGCCAGAGAGATGGATCCGTGGTTAGAGTGCTGCACTTACACAGTGGACCCAGTTCAGATGCCAGCATCCATGTCAGGTGACTCACAACATTGTGTCACTTCAACTGAAGAATCTGACATTCCTTTTTTTTTTTTTTTTTTTTTTTTTTTTTTGAGACAGGGTTTCTCTGTGTAGCTCTGGCTGTCCTGGAACTCACTCTGTAGACCAGGCTGGCCTCGAACTCAGAAATTCGCCTNCCTCTGCCTCCCAAGTGCTGGGATTAAAGGCATGTGTCACCACGCCCAGCGAATGGGCCATTCTCTTCAGGCACCTGCACTGATGTGCACAATAAATTACTCTCCCCACACACACACATACCTAATTTAAAATAATGAAGTTAAATCTTTAAAAAACAAGGTTGATGAAGCTAAGAACAGTAGTTAAGGCTGAACCCTGACCTCCACACACATGTGCACACTTGTGCAAAACACACCCACATACACCCTACCCCAGGAAGAACAAAGCATCATACAAGAACACTGTCTTAGTTAGGGTTTTGCTGCTATGAACAGACACCATGACCAAGGCAACTCTTTTTTTTTTTTTTTTTTTTTTTAAATTTATTATATGTAAGTACACTGTAGCTGTCTTCAGACACTCCAGAAGATCTTGTTACAGATGGCTGTGAGCCACCATGTGGTTGCTGGGATTTGAACCCCGGACCTTCGGAAGAGCAGTCGGGTGCTCTTACCCACTGAGCCATCTCACCAGCCCCAAGGCAACTCTTATAAGGACAACATTTAATTGGGGCTGGCTTACAGGTTCGGAGTTTTAGTCCATTATCATCAAAGAAGGAGCATGGCAGCATCCAGGCAGGCATGGTGCAGGAGGAGCTAAGAGTTCTACATCTTCATCTGAAGGCTGCCAGCAGAGTACTGGCTTCCAGGCAGCTAGGATGAGGGTCTTAAAGCCCACACCCACAGTGACACACCTACTCCAGCAGGGCCACACCTTCTAATAGTGCCACTCCCTGGGCTGAGCATAGACAAACCCTTAGAAGCACCCAGTCCTTTCATGTTTATAGAAGGCTAGACCTCGTTTATAGAAGGCTAGACCTCCCAGGGCTGGGGTGTATTCTACAGACCTTGTCAGAGCTGTGCTCATATTCCCTGAGCACACATGGTTTCCTGATAGACCACTTCCTACTGAAGCGACACCACCATTTGCCCTGGCTCTGGCTGCCGGTTTGCTCAGGTGTGTCTGTCCCCGAGAGAAAACCAGGCCAGGCAAGGAGAGCCCCCAGCAACGCACAACCAGTGGAAGCTGGGCTCAAAACATTCCTGTTTCCTTGTTCTGTCATTTCCAGCCCCACGTGCCTAAAGCAGGAATCTGTTCTTACAGGATCCTGCCTTCGCTCTCCGTTCTCCCCACTTCACTTCCTGTGCTTGCCAGCACACCCTCATTTACCAATCAAATCCTTGCATCCGAATCTGCAGTTGGGGCAGCCATGCAAGTCTGTGACTGCAGGGACCTTAATGGCTGGTTAACATTCCAAGGACAGACTAGCAGAAATGGACAGGTGGGGGGGGGCGGTGCTATCCATCTCAAGACCAGGCTCATAGAGGGCCACTTCTTCCAGCATGGCTCCACCCATAAGCCTGTGTGTAACTTTAATTTTTTTTCAAACCTTATTTATTTATTTATTTATTTATTTATTTATTTATTGGATTTTCGAGACAGGGTTTCTCTGTATAG
>NC_034599.1:107656787-107667175 GCF_900095145.1 Mus pahari | reverse complement strand
AGTGCTGGGATTAAAGGCATGCACCACCACGCCCGGCTCAAACCTTATTTTTAATGATGGCTTTTAAACATTTTAACTTCCCTTGTAGCCCACCCCCCACCAGAGGTAGTGGAAAAGAAGGATATGGGGGGGGGAGTTTAGAAAGATTCTTTGGAGCAACTCCAATCTGTGTTGTCTGGAAATTGGCAGTTCAGTTCACAGGTTATCAGGCAGCGGCAGCTCGAGCCACCCCCATGGATACACTAGCAGTCCAGTTCAGTAGAGTTGGGTTAGCAACAGCAGTGATATATATGCCCTAGCAGAGATAACCGGGCCTCAGCCTTGGCTTGAGTCAGCAGGAGGGACCAGGAGGGATGTCAGGAGAATGCTCAGCTGTGCCTCTCTCAGGGAATCGAAGGTCAGCAAAGATGTCAGAGCCACAAGCGTTGCACCACTGGCTCTATAAGCAAGCCTAGCTCAGTCTCCTGCGTTGCCAGTTGAGTCCTTTTTATACACCCTTCAAGCATCACGTGTCCTCCACAGGTCTTGCCTCAGTATGTGTGTCTGTCTCTGCTGACATCACTCCGTCAATCAGCCCAAGCCCACAGAGGCAGCCAGAAACCGAGGCACAGCACCAGAGGGCTTTTGGTGAGTCTCTCTCTATGGAGCCCTGACAAATACAACTCAATGGAAGGTGGACCAATTTGTATACTGTTAGCAAAGAATCCTTCATCGCGTGTCCTTTTACATGCTTGCTTTATCAGAACATCCTCTCTCCTGTGTCTCCTCCAGCCAAGCGTTCCTTCCTGAGTCCGCCTGAGCCTTTCACACCTATGTCCACTTTAATGAAACGTTCCTTCACGTGTTTGCCCCAGCAAAACACCATTCAACCGACTTTCCAAAGAACCCTTAAGTTTCCACTTTACCTGTGGGTTCTTTTGGTTGGTTGGTTGGTTGGTTGGTTGAGACAGAGTTTTTCTGTGTGTAGCTTTAGCTGTCCTGGAACTGCAGGACAGGCTGGCCTTGAACTCACAGAGATACACCTGCCTCTCCCCACTGAGTGCTGCCTGTGCCATCACCACCTGGTTCTGTGGAATACATTTTATAAACCAACCTTAATACCAACTGAAGACTATGGGGCCTTTGAAGAGTCATTGTGGGACAACCTCCTCCCTATAAGAAACCAGAGTCAGAAACACACACTGATGTAAATATTAAAGCTTACTGACATGGAGGTTAGAGAGATGGCTCAGTGGTTAAGAGCTCTGACTGCTCTTCCAGAGGTCCTGAATTCAATTGTAACCAACCACATGGGTGGTTCACAACCATCTATAGCAAGTTCTGATGCCCTCTTCTGGTAGGTAGGTGTAGATAGAGAACTCATATACATAAGTAAATCTCTTTTTAAAAGGCACACAGGTACATCGGTGAGGGCATCAGCTGTCTGAGGTAGACAATGCAAAGCTATATGACCATTCCAATGAGCTCTCTCTCTCTCTCTCTCTCTCTCTCTCTCGGCTTGTTGTGATTTATTTATTTTTATTTTATGTGTATAGGCATTTTGCCGGTATTTATAGCTATACTTATGTACCACATGCACACAATGTCCACAGAGGCCATCGCATCCTCTGGAATGGAATTACAGATGGTTGTGAGCCATCATGTGGATGCTGGGAGCTGGGAGAGGAACAGGTCCCAGGAAGAGCAGTCAGGGCTCTTAACCACTGAACCATCCAGCCCCTCAGTCTTCTCATTCAATCCTGCTATTCTTAGTACATACTTCTTGCCATTAGTCACCTCGTGGTACAGGTGACAACTACAGCTCCAACCAACATTCTAATGGAGGAAGGAAGAACAGATGAACAAGAAAGAAATCCTTTCTCTGTTTAAAGACCATTACAGTTTCTCATTACAAAAGAGGCTCAGAAATAGCCTGCCTTTGTCAGGGAGATTGCTAAAATCAGAGTGGTGCTACACAGGAAAGAGAATATCAGGTCAGGTCGCCAACAGTCTGCCTTGCTGGAGACCAGAACGGCTGCTGCAGAACACTGGGGAGATCATAGGGAATGAGCTAAAGGGATTTTTCTATTTTTCAAAATTCTGCACCCCTTCACGTTTCTACTCCCTCCTTTACCCATGCAGCACGGTGGCAACCCAGACAAAAAACAAACTGGAGAAGACTGAGTCTCCTACACATGTGCTGCACAGCAAGCCACTGCAGAGGGCCACAGCCTAAAATAACAGTGCTGTAGGAGCTGGAGAGAAGGCTCAGCCATAGGAGGCTTGTGCAGTTATGAGCACGAGTTCAGATTCCAGTACCCAGGCAATAAGTCCAGAATCTCATCTAGCCCCTGTCTGAGGTGGTCAGAGAAAGGCGAATCCCTGGGGCTTGAGGGCTTCTAGCCTAGCAGAGAGAAATCGTGAGTCTTGGCCAGGTTCCAGAAGAGACCTTGTCTCAAAGGTGTAGGTGGAGACTGCTGGAGGAGGGCATCTGGTGCCGCCTTCTGGTTTCTGTGCGCAGGGGGTGGGGGTGGGGATGGGGCGTGTGAGCACGTGCTTTACATACGCAGTGCTTTGTTAATTCTAGTCTTGTGGGCTAGCTGGACTCAGCTGGGTGGTCCCGCTGGTCTCTTTGGAGCTACTTATGCAAGTACAACCCACCAACAGAGTCACTGGCTCCAAAGAGACTAGGATGAGGTAGGGTCTATGGCTAGTTGGTAGCTTGCAGTCTCTCCACGTGGTTCCTCAAAGCCAGCAGTCTACCTGGGCGTTTCTGTCTCGTGGTAGAGAATATTCCATGCATCAGCAGGTGGGAGCTACAAGGCCCTCTCAAGAAAACGAGGCTCTATAGGAACAGGTTGCCAAGAGACGAAGGCTGAACACGCTGAGAGCTTCAACTTCTAAGTGAGTCCAGTCAAAAATAAGCCTTTTAGGAATAACAAATAAGCAACCATATCTTGGATCTTAAAAAGAAAGAAAGAGAACGAGGTTCAAGATTTTAAAAGACATAATTATGTTCCATTCAGTGGGCCAAAGTAAGTCTCAAAAATCACGGACCTAAGATGTATAGGAGGCAAGAGGCAGACTACATCACATCCTGGGATGGAGCTGCAATAAAGTCACACTGGGAAAGAAGCAGGGAGTCCATCAGGGAAGATACAACATGAGAACTGGCTGCCGATCTTTCCTGAATAAAGCAAGGGCTGGTTGAATAAGTCCTGCCCGCACAAACAGAACCCACTCTATCTCAGGTAGGAGAGAGGCCATGCGGGGGCAGGGGGAGCGGGTGGTGGTGGGAGGGAGAACACACCTACAATCCCAGCCCTTGGGAAATGGATGGTGGAAACAGGAAAATCGGAAGTTCAAGGTCACCCTCTGCGCTACATAGTGAATATGAGGCCAGCTTACTCACTCAAAACAGCAATAACAACAAAAGCAAAAGGAGTTCTGGGGCTGACAGCTCAGTAGATAAGAGTGCTGGTTGCTGAAACTTGAAGACCCACGTTTGGATCTAAGTAACATATAAAAAGCCCAGCATGGTGGGGGCTGTAGAGGTGGCTGGTGCAGCAGTTAGGAGCACTGACCAGCCGGGCGTGGTGGCACATGCCTTTAATCCCAGCACTCGGGAGGCAGAGGCAGGCAGATTTCTGGGTTCAAGGCCAGCCTGGTCTACAAAGTGAGTTCCAGGACAGCCAAGGCTATACAAAGAAAACCTGTCTATAAAAACAAACAAACAAACAAACAAAAACCTGACCATTCTAACAAAGAACCCAGGTTTGATTTCCAGCATCCACACGGTGGCTCAATCATCTGTTACTTAGGCTCAGGGGATCTGACATCTACTTTCGATGTAGGATGAGCATAGTGCGAATGTGGTGCACAGGTATGTACAGGTAAACTAACCATGCACATAAAATGTTTCTTGTTTTTTTTGTTTTGTTTTGTTTTGTTTTTTAAAGGCTCAGTGTGGTTGTTCATGCCTGTGACTCCTGCCCTATGGGGTGACAGGAACGAGGAGGATCAACAGAGGCTTTCTAGTGGCCAGTCAAGACAGATTTCCTGTCACTGGGAATAAGGCTAAGTGTGGTAGAGTGCAGAGCAGGACCCCTGACGTCCTCTGCTGGACTTCTAATGTGCACACGGTCACAGACCCTCTCTCACACTTGTACGTACAATATATACACACACAAGAAAAGAAAAAAATAAAATGTTTTCTTCAAGTCCTATATTGGAAATCTGAGTCTACATTTTTTTTTTAAGATTTTATTTATTATTATATCTAAGTACACTGTAGCTGTCTTCAGACACCCCAGAAGAGGGCATCAGATCTCATTACGGATGGTTGTGAGCCAACATGTGGTTGCTGGGATTTGAACTCAGGACCTTTGGAAGAGCAGTCAGTGCTCTTAACTGCTGAGCCATCTCTTCAGCCCCCTCTACATTTTTTAAAAATTTTTTTCTTTTATTGTTTTAGTTTCTTGATTCTGACCCCAGAGAGGAGAAAATCGGCTTCGGCTTCATCCCTCAGAGCTCCCCACAGAAGCTGAAGTCAGCCCTTCTCACAGAAAGAGCAGTTCTTCCTCCAGGCCTCCTACCTTGTAGCTCCCACTTCCTCATGGAGAGAGGCTCCCCATCCTTAAAGTGATTTGTAAGCAGATGGCCTTTAACCCAGTGAGAATCCTCCCGCAATCTGTGCTAATCTTCTTACATGTTAATATTTAGCATTGCCTAGTCCCGCCCAGGTGTGAGGCAGCTGCCCCGCTGCTCTGCTCCTCAGCCAACGCTTTGGAAGGGCTTCGTTGAGTGACCTTTCAGGATGGCATGTTAGAAGTGCAGCATGAAGACCCTTGTACCCACACATCTCTAGAAAAAAACAAAACAAAACAAAAAACAGGATGCTAAGCACACAGGATTGTCCTCTCAAGGGAATGGATTCCAGAGGGCTGGAAATTAGAGGCAGTTAACAGTCTGGTGATTCTGTGTTATCGGTTGGGCCAGACCATATCAAGCTCCTACAACCAGGACTAAAGGTGGCTAGGAATCTAAATGACCCTTAGAGCCAAGGGATCCCCAAGCTTCCACAACCAGGACCAAGGGTGGCTAGTAGCCCAGATGACCTCCATGCTAGCTGTGTGACTGAAACCAGGATAGACCCTTCCTTAGGCCCTTAAGCTGCAGGTTGTTGCCAATCGCTAGAACCCATTTTCTTGGGATAAATGGTATAAACCCTGAATTGAGGTTTTTGGGGGTTTTTTTTGTTTGTTTTGGGTTTTTTTGTTTTGTTTTGTTTTGTTTTTGTTTGTTTGTTTGTTTTTGAGACAGGGTTTCTCTGTGTAGCCCTGGCTGTCCTGGAGCTTACTTTGTAGACCAGGCTGGCCTCAAACTCAGAAATCTGCCTGCCTCTGCCTCCCGAGTGCTGGGATTAAAGGTGTGTGCCACCATGCCTGACCTGAATTGAGTTTTGATGTGATTATGCGTCCCTGTGCACCAGGCTTGTATTACACCAGGAAACTTTTTTTCCAAAGTTATACTGGGTTTAAATATGCTGGCAATAAACACCCTGGTACCAGACTCCCCAGAGTTTCGATCCAGGTTGACGAGGTAAAACTGCATCAGGTTCTCCTTCTTGCTCCTGAGTGGCTCCCTTCCCTTGCTTCTACAAACACCAGCAGCGCCCCTCTCGATGGCTCAGTGAGGAAGTCTAATAATCAATCAGCATGACCCTGACCCTGGGGACCACAGAGTCCCACATTTGAACACCATATCTGACCAGCACATATGTACCCATACGTGTTTGCTCCCCCATGCACAAGTAAACAAATAGAATTTTAAAATATGTGTGAGAGGCACGTGTGTGCCCCAGTGCCATAGCTGTCAGCTTCATACATACAGCCTGAGAAGAGTGACCCTCAACTGAGAAATCATCTCTATAGGATCAACTTCTGGCTGTGTCTCGTGGCATCTCTTCCTTGTTGCTGTAAGAAGGCTCAACCCATCCCTACCAGGTAGGCCTGTGCTATGTTAAAACAAAACAAACAGGGCTGGTGAGATGGCTCAGTGGGTAAGAGCACCCAACTGCTCTTCCGAAGGTCCAGAGTTCAAATCCCAGCAACCACATGGTGGCTCATAACCATCCGTAACAAGATCTGACTCCCTCTTCTGGAGTGTCTGAAGACAGCTACAGTGTACTTACATATAATAAATAAATCTTTAAAAAAACAAACAAACAAACAAACAAACAAAAAAAAAAACATAGCTGAGCAAACCAGTAGGCAGCAAGCAGTCCTGTGTGGCCTCTGCTTCAGCCCCAAGTCTTGAGTTCCTGCCCTGACTTCCCCAGTGTGAATTTGTGACCTGGGAGTTGTAAGATGAAACATACTCTCTTCTTGCTTTTGGACACGATTTCACTACCGGGCTTCATCAGAGAAGCACACACTAGGATACCTAGCAAGAGTGCTTCCTGCTTTGCTGTGGTCATAAAGATGAGTTTCTCATTATCCTAGGACATCTTTTGTTAGGAATTCAGACACACCTGACTATTCTGTAAAAATCAAACTGACAGACAGCATCCTCAGAAAGACAGTTGCCTGGCAACGCAGGCCACAGACTTGCCTTTAGATCCTCTGGAATCACACGTGCCTGTTTTGGTTTTTCTGCTGAGTACCTTTTCTATCCTTCCAATCCAGTTTGTCCCTGAACGGTTTTGGGAGAAATGGCCTTTCACTCAGAAGAAAGGCTTTCCTTCAAGAAGATATCTTTGTTAGGAAATATGGCTAGCTGTCTTTGTGTAGTCGAACTGTCCTTATGCAGGACAGTTGTGGGAACATGGGAGAAAGAAGAGCTGGCTGTGGCTCTGCTGGCTGAGAGATGCTTGCGCTTGATGCCATAGACACTGGTGAGGTGGTTCATGCCTGGGATCCCAATACTCCAGAGGGAGAAGCAAAGAGGCACAGGAGTTCAATATCATTCTCAAAACCACAGCCTGGGCTACCTGATACTTCGTCTCAAAAAAGAAAGAGGGGGAGGGGGAGGAGGGAGAGGAGGATAAAGCGATGTGTATTTTGAGCTTCAGCCAGACATAGTCTTTCTAAGAAAAACCACTGACTAAGGGTGCCACACAAGTTTCTTCACAGTCCTCCACAGAGACCGGAAAGGCTGTGTCCCCTCTTCACAGGGACAAAGAAAGCTGTACCTACCTGACACGTGTTTCCACTCCGCAGACAGACACCTTTTGTTTTGTTTTGTTTTTGTTGTTGTTGTTGTTTGAGACAGGGTATCTCTGTGTAGCCCTGGCTGTCCTGGAACTCACTTTGTAGTCCAGGCTGGCCTCGAACTCAGAAATCCACCTGCCTCTGCCTCCCAAGTGCTGGGATTAAAGGCATACGCCACCATGCCCGGCTTCAGACAGACACCTTAACTAGCCACTTAATGTATGACTCATTCAACTTTAAGTCATGCCAGATAGGCAAGGAGTTAGATAGGAGACAGCCAAAGGAAGCGGCAGCTTAGGTAACTGTGCCCTTTGGGGTTAAATATCTGTCTTGATTAGGGTTCTATTGCTGTGAAGAGATACCGTGACCAAGGCAACTCTTACAAAGGCAAACATTTAATTGGGGCTGGCTTACAGTTTCAGAGGTTCGATCCATTATCATCATGACAGGAAGCGTGGCTGTGTGCAGATAGGCATGGGACTGGAGAAGGAGCTGAGAGTTAGCACATCTTAATCTGAAGTCAACCAGAAGGAGTCTGTCCACTGCAGGCAGCCAGGAAACTAAAATTCCACACTGGGCTGTGCTTCAGCCTGGGAGATCTCAAAGCCCACTTACACAGTGTCACACTTCCTCCAACAAGGCCACACCTATTCCTACAAGGCCACATCTCCTAACAGTGCCACTCCCCATGGACCAAGAGTTTGAACACATGAGTATGCGATGGCCAAACCTATTCCAACCACCATAATATCCTTGAAGGTACAAAGATGTTCCTACTAAATCAGAAAATAAGGCTCCAATAATTCTCCCACACATGTGGGCAGCATACAGCACCTTGGTGGGATCCCCAGAACTCCTGCGGCGTTTTAGATGAAAATGTGCTCCCTAGGCATAGGCATTAGACTATTTGGTCCCCAGTTGATGGTGCTACTTCTAAGGCTATGGGGAAGTAAAGCCATACTAGAGGAAATACACCCCTGGCTGCGGGCTTTTCCAGTTCACTCTGCTTTCTGTGGTTGAGATGAATCTCAGCTTCCTGATCCTGCTGCCACCATCTCTGCTACTTACCGCTGGGCTCCCCACCACGAGGCGCTCATCCTTCCGCAAAGTCTTCTTTCTGTAAGTCACGGTTGGGTGTGGTGGTTTCTGGGTTGGTTGTTTGGTTGTTGGTTTTTGTTTTGTTTTACATAGGATCTCACTGTGTAGCCCTGGTTGTCCTGGAACTTACAATGGAGACCAGGCTGAGTTGTACTAGAAGATGGTTGTAATTGTGACTAGCAACATTTATGACATAAATAAGTGATATTATCCATTGCTTAAGATTAACATTAAAGGCCGGGCCTGGTGGCACAGGCCTTTAATCCCAGCACTCGGGAGGCAGAGGCAGGTGGATTTCTGAGTTCGAGGCCAGCCTGGTCTACAAAGTGAGTTCCAGGACAGCCAGGGCTAAACAGAGAAACCCTGTCTCGAAAAACCAAAAAAAAAAAAAAAAAAAAAAAAAAAAGATTAACATTAAATAGTCACACACCTCATAATGACACCCTAATTAACAGTGGGCTACAGATACAGCACTAGTCCCCTGAGATTATGATGGGACAGAAAGTCACTTAGCCTACTATATTTATTGTGCCTTTTTTTTTTTTTAAGGTTTATGAGTACAGGTGTTTTGATTGTATGAATGTATGCACACCATGTGCATACAGTTGCCTCAGAGGATCTTCTGGGACAGGAGTTACATGTGGGTGCTGGGAATTGAACCTCGTCTTGTGGGAGAACAGTCAGTGCTCTTAATCATCTTAAGCCATCTCCCCAGCTCCCTATACTACCTTCTATGTTTAAACGTGTTCAGGGCCACAAATTCTAACCACTGTGTTATAACTGCCTACCATATTCACCTTTCATTTGGTATGTAGCTAATTGTGGGACCATGGAAGGCAGCTTGATTCCCGGTTGAGCTAAGGCTTGAATCCTCAGAGACCCTGAGGGAACGGTAGGCGGTTCACCTATTCCCAGGTGCCAGGCCCCTGTCACTAGCCGTAGTCCTTCATAGATTTGTGGTCATCAGTCAAGAAAGGGCAACGCCCCAAGTCCCTCATGTGTAGAGGACATGACCTGTGATCACATAGGCTTAAGACAGATCTCCATTTTAATGAGGTACCTAGAGGCCTGGAGGCCTTACCAATAAGCTTTCCTTCCCAGACATTCCTCCCCACTTGACTCTAATTGGTAAAGTTGCCAGCAGCCAATGGCTGGGCAGGGAGATAGGGGTGGGACTTTAGATTTCCTGAGTAAGGGGACCCAGGGAAGGAGAAGGATTTCGAATCGCCATACCAGGAAAGGAATGCAGACTCAAGAGCTGCGGAAGACAGAGAACCAGCCGTATAAAGAGTCTCGAGTGGAAGAGTGGCCCCAGGACCCCTCCCCAGACTGGGTCTAGATAGCAAAGATGGAATATAGATTTTAGTAAGTAATGATTCAGGAGTATTGGAGGGGAGGCCTTAGCTATGTGGAAGTTTGAGAATGGCCCAGCCATCGAGCTGTTGGTTAAGGCATATTAAGAAGGCCCCATATGTGTGCCTTTCACTTGAGAATCCAGAGCATCTGAGCGGGCAGCAAGGAACTCATGCAGCCACCGCTGAGGAGCAGAGAGAATTAATTCTACCATTTCATTACGTTTCATCGACAAGGATGTACTGTCATGAAAATGCTGTGCAGACAAATTGATAATTTCATAATTCCTGATAATGATTTTATAGAATTCCTAAATTTATACTAGTCATTTCCAGCCCTCTAAAATCTGCAAATAGGGCTCTGTAAACCTTCATGTGTCACAGACTAACTGTATTCGGATAAGAAAGCAGGCTTGGAACAAATTTATGATCAGGAAACACACTCCTTTTAGGTTAGCTATGAGGTCACTGTCTGGTAACTGAAGGTCATAAGCTGGGAAAGGCCAATTTATTATAGGTACAAGGATAGAAAATAAAATATTGATTGGTTTATCTATACAAAACTTCAAAACTAATGAGAAACAAGGCAGATGATTTGCTTCTTGGTGAAACCGTGCTAACTTATGACATAAGAACGATTGTTTTAAACTTTATGTAAGTACACCGTAGCTGTCTTCAGACACTCCAGAAGAGGGCATCAGATCTTGTTACAGATGGTTGTGAGCCACCATGTGGTTGCTGGGATTTG
>NC_034599.1:107649390-107655157 GCF_900095145.1 Mus pahari | reverse complement strand
AAAAAAAAAAAGAAAAGAAAAAGAAAAGAAAAGAAAAGAAAGAAAGAAAGAAAGAAAGAAAGAAAGAAAGAAAGAAAGAAAGGTCCAATAATTACTGTATTCAGGGACTTAACAAGATGATCACAGTACAAAAACCACACTGCTCAGCTGTATTCATCTCAAGCCTTGTCCTAGCCCAAAGTCAAATTCTTGCCTGAGCCTACTTCCTTATCTTAGCCCAATGTAAATATTCTTGCCAATATCCTTGAAGTGGCACCAAGAGCTCTCCACAGTTGGTCTTTAGCTTTCACAGTGTTCCACTTCAGCCCATTCCCTAGCCGGAGCGGACCTCTGTCGCCCCTTCACCTTAGATGGGTTCTGGAGATCAAATGGGTTGTCAGACTTGCTCAGCAAGTGATTTTACTCCCTAAGCTATCTCACTAGCCCAGCCCTGGATTCATTTTGATCTTCATCTTCCATGATGGAAATGGTGGGTATTTGCTTGTTTGCTGTCAAACACATCCCCGGCTTTTGCCTTTCTGGGCTCATATTACATACTTCACAGGACTACTGTAAGCCAGGCTTCCTGGACTTTAATTATGGGTCTGAGGAGTTCAGCCAATGGGGATTGGCGTAGGAGTTTGGCAAGTTGCAAGAAGGACAATCCAGGGTGCGTCTCTCTCCTACTCTCTGCCCTGAACAGACGCTTCTTCTCTCCGTTCTCAGTTTCTCCTCCTCCCAAGATACTGCCCCAGCCTCACAAAGGGATAGCGTATCTGATCGCTGCTTTGAAGGGAAGTTGCGATGGTTTTAATCTTAGAGCTTCCTTTTTTTAAACCTGTGCATCTCTCTAGGTCTTCTAGCCCGGAAGTTCTGTTTCAGCACCACCTATGTTTTAGGCTGGATAATTTGTGTTGCCAGAGAAATCAAGGGGCGTGGCCTGCGTTTTGTAAGCCAGCTAGCACCATCCCTACATAAATTCTACCCGCACAGTTGTGACAACAGAGAATGTATCCAGACGGGTTTGTCACTTTTCTCATTGCTGAAATAAACAAACAAACAAACAAACAAACGGAGGAACGCTGCTTAATGAAAGAAGCGTTCATTGTGGCTCACAGTTTGAAGATACAGTACGTCATGAACAAGAGGGATTGCGGGCCAGGGGAGCATGAGGCAGCTGGTCACATGGCATCCTCGGCCAGGAAGCAGAAACGCAGGGATGCTGATGCTCAGCTGGCTTTCTCCTTCTTATTCATCCAAGGACCCCAGCCCAGGGAGTTCCACATACAGGGTGAGTCTTCTCATCTTAATTAACTCAGTCTGGAAAATCCATCTTGGACATGTCCATGGGGATTATAAATACCCTCAAGTAAGTAAGTAATCAAGCTTACCTAGTACAACGGACGTTGTCAACGGGGGAGGGACAGCAAAAAGCACCCCAGCTAAAATCATCAGTTTTTACACACTTAGAGCTGTATTAAATTTTCACTAACACATTATGGGTGAGAGCTCTATTTTACACACTTACCTTGAATCTGCCTGACTTCTAAGCCTATAAACAACTTTTTAAAAAAGATTTATTTATTTATTTATTTATTTATTTATTTATTTATTTATTTATTCTATGTAAATACACTGTAGCTGTCTTCATACACTCCAGAAGAGGGAGTCAGATCTTGTTGTGGATGGTTGTGAGTCACAATGTGGCTGCTGGGATTTGAACTCAGGACCTTTGGAAGAGCAGTTGGTGCTCTTAACTGCTGAGCCATCTCTCCAGTTCCCTATAAACAACTTCCAAACTTGATAAATTAAAGGTTCACTTAAGCATATATTAAGCATATCACCTCAGTAGCAAGGATGAAAATGGATAGGAGCCAAGGCTGATAATATTAAATATGTATTCTTCCTGCCTTCCTGCCTGCCTGCCTGCCTGCCTGCCTGCTTTCTTATTTTCCCTTGATTTTTGAGACAGGGTTTCTCTGCGTAGCCCTGGCTGTCCTCGAACTCACTCTTTAGACCAGGCTGGTTTGAACTCACGGAGATTCACCTGCCTCTGCATCCTGAGTGCTGGGATTAAAGACATGTGCCACCACTGCCTGCTCTTTTTTTTTTTTTTTAAGAATTTTTTTAATGTGTCTCTGTATGTATCCGTGTGTTCATGCCACATGTGTGCAGATACCCAGGGTGGCCAGAAGAGGGCATCAGATCCCCTGGAGCTGGGGTTAGAGGAGCATGTGAGCTGCCCACGATGGGGGCTGGGAACTGAGCTCAGGCCCTCTGGAAGAGCAAGAGCTCTACATCTCTGAGGGCTTCTGCAGAATTTTCTGGTCCTCCTCCCTAAAGCTGACCAGGAGACCCAAGAAATGCCACTCTCCAATTTTCTCTCTTCCCTCTTCTTTCTGCCTTGCAGATGCTGACTTGATAGGCATGCTTTTCCATTGCTGGAGAGAGAGAATGTCTCCAGATGCCAGCACGACTCTGAACAGTCTTGGTAAGCTCTCACCCAGGTTAGCACAACGAAATCAAACCCTTTTGTCCTGCAGACACCCCCTGCATAGCCATCTGTCCACAAGAACAGCTCCCTGGAGAGACGGCTCAGTGGCTCAGCATCCTTGCTGGGCTACCATACCCACCTTGGAGGTTTCTTATCTAAAAACTCCTCCTTTCCCCTTAGCGCTGGTAATTGCTTACTAACGCAAGTCTCTTTGCATAAAATTTCAGTGTTGCCGTGTTTGATTAATCTTGATAATTGGGGTTCTCCATGGAAACTGCAGAGGGAGATGGCATACCTCCTAAAAAGCATAAAAATAATGCTGTTCTTTTATTTGTTGCCTGGCAACAATACTTTTTGTTTTTATTTGCATGAAAATTTCTGAGATATTTTACTAATCAGTGTAACTTTGGCAAAAAAATAAAAAAATAAAAAGAAAGAAAGAAAAAATGTTCTTTTGAGCATTTAAACATTGAAGGAGTTGTTTGATCTTTTTCATCTTAAAAACAAGGTTGAGTCTTTATAATGCAGAAACACATAGATTATAACTGATGAATTGACAGAGAGGAAGACTATGGAGAAACCGATATCAAGAGTGTTTGGAGACACCTTAAATGCCACTTTAAAAAAAAAAAAAAAAAAGAGAGAGATTTATTTGGGGGCTAGAGAGATGAGTTAGTGATTAAGAGTATATATTCTGGGCTGGAGAGATGGCTCAGTGGTTAAGAGCACTGACTGCTTTTCCAGAAGTTCTGAGTTCAATTCCCAGAAACCACATGGTGACTCACAACCATCTGTAATGGGATCTGATGCCCTCTTCTGGTGTGACTGAAGACAGCTACAGTGGTTTTTTGAGACAGGGTTTCTCTATGTAGCTCTGATTGTCTTGGAACTCACTTTGTAGACCAGGCTGGCCTTGAACTCAGAAATCTGCCTGCCTCTGCTTCCTGAGTGCTAGGATTAAAGGCGTGTGCCACCACACCCGGCTCTATTATTTATTTTTGTTTGTTTGTTTGTTTGAGACAGGGATTTTTACGATGTAGGCCTGGAACTCACTATGTCACTGTGCAGACAGGCTGTCCTCAAACTCATGGGTATCTCCAGCCCTCTGCCTTCTGAATGCTGGAAGTAAAGGTGTGCAACAGGAGGGAAGTGTATTTTAGCGTTATAATGACCCTCTAACTCTCGTTGATAGAGAACAAAAGAATCCAGAGAAGCGGGCCAGTGAGATGACCCAGCAGGTAGAGTCAAATGACACGCAAGCTTTGTGACTTGAGTTCAATTCCCAGAGCCCACGTGGCATTCCTCTGTAACCCCAGCACATGACAGTGAGATGGAGGAGAGAAAGGAGAACTTCCTGGAGGCTCGTGTGCCAGCTTCCCTGGAGTAAATAGTGTGGCAGAAACCAGAGTGACCCTGCCTCAGAAAACAAGGTCAAAGTAAAAAAAGAACAACTCCTGAAAGCTGTCCTCTGACCTCCATACACACTGTAGCACACACATGCACTCTCACACAGATACACACACACACACACACACACACACACACACGCAATTTAAAAGAAGAAGAAGAAGAAGAAGAAGAAGAAGAAGAAGAAGAAGAAGAAGAAGAAGAAGAAGAAGAAGAAGAAGAAGAAGAAGAAAGAAAGAAAGAAAAGAGCCAACCTGGAGTAGTGCCACAATCCTTTAAATACTAGCATCCAGGAAACAGAGGAAGCTGGACCTCTGTGAATTCCAGGACAGCCTGGTCTACAGAGCACAGGATAGCCAGGACAGTCAGGAGGCTGGAGAGATGTCTCTGGTTAAGAGAGAACTGCTCTCCAGAGGACCAGAGACCCATTTCTATCAGCCACGTTTGGTGGCTCACAACTGCCCACGTTCAGTGGCTCACAACTGCCTGGAACTCTAACTTCAGTGGGATTCATTGTATGGATTGCTCTTAACACGTTAATCAATCAAGGTCCGGCCTCTTGATTGCATGGTAAGCGCTTCTTGTTTTGTTTTTGGTTTTTGGTTTTTCGAGACAGGGTTTCTCTGGGTAGCCCTGGCTGTCCTGGACACTCTGTAGACCAGGCTGGCCTCCAACTCAGAAATCCGCCTGCCTCTGCCTCCCGAGGGCTGGGATTAAAGGTGTGCGCCACCACACCTGGCTTGGTAAGCGCTTCAACTGAGTTTTTTTCCTAGCCCAGCTTGGGCTGAAAACACACACACACACACACACACACACACACACACACACTCACTTTCAAGTGTGAATGCCTTGCACGCTGACAACCACTCTTACCTCCCTATCACCCCTGACAACCCTTCTTCAAAATTCTCTCTCACACATTCATATCTATTAGTTTCATTTCCTAACCACCAAGATTAACAAAGGCCATTTGTGTGACCATAGCTTTGGGGCCTGGGATCATTAATGACAGTGACTCCCCCCTCCCCGAATTCTACCCATAGTCAATATAGTTCAGAAACAAAGGGTAAAGTCTCACACGCAGGTCTCATGTGGGCCTGGGGGCAGTAACTACAGTTTTATCGAGGTAATGATGACCGCAGATGTATGACTCCAGGGAATAGCATCCGATAATCCTTCACTCTGTCTTCTAGCTCTTACATGCTCTCTGTGCCCTCTTCTGCAAGGTGAGCTGAGATGTAGAGAGAGTGATGTCACTGACTGTTTAGGGCTAGGGCCTCACCCATAACTTATTCCCTTCATCTTAAGCAGCCTCCGAGTCTCTGAGTTCACTGCTGTTCATCACACCAAGAGCTTTCTCTGCTTAAGGCCAGTGCTACATCTGTCTCTAGGCATTCAGGAGGCTGTTCCCTGCTGTGCCGGTTTAGTTCACTGACTGAAACTTGTTACCAGTCCTTTTAAGGTATGTCACTTCCTCCTGCAGATGTAGTTACCACCTCCATAGCCCCACCCCAGTTAAGACAGCTCAAACCTGACAAGCTTAGCAGTAGAAGCTGCAGGTTTTTACAGGTAACCGAACCCACATCATGTGCATCTCTTGCCCCATTACATCTATGTAACAATGAGCTGAACATCACCACTGCCCTACTTTTCAGAGACTGAGGCTCAGGAAACCAGTTAGGGCGTGTGCAGGCTAGTTTTATGTCAACTTGACACCAGCTAGAGCTTTCTCAAAGGAAGAAACCTCAGTTAAAAAATGCCTCCATAAAATCTGACTGTAAGCCAGGTGGTGGTGGCGCATGCCTTTAATCCCAGCACTTGGGAGGCAGAGGCAGGTGGATTTCTGAGTTTGAGGCCAGCCTGGTCTACAGAGTGAGTTCCAGGACA
>NC_034599.1:107644109-107649280 GCF_900095145.1 Mus pahari | reverse complement strand
ATTCAACTGTAGGGAGCTGGCAAGATGGCTCAGTGTTTAAGAGCACTGTCTGTTCTTCCAAATGTCCTAAGTTCAAATCCCAGCAACCACATGGTAGCTCACAACCATCCATAATGAGATCTGACGCCCTCTTCTGATGCATCTGAAGATAGCTACAGCGTACTTAGATATAATAATAAATAAATCTTAAAAAAAAAAAAAAGATCCAACTGTAGGGCATTTTCTTATCTAGAGATTGATGGTAGGTAGTGGCATCCCTGGGCTGGTGTTCTGGGTTCTCTAAGACAGCAGGCTGAGCAAGCCATGGGGAGCAAGCCAGTAAATAGTGCCCCTCCAGAGCCCCTGCATCACTGCCCTCAGGCTCCTGCCCTGACTTCTTTTGATGATGAACAGTGATGTGGAAGTGTGAGCCACATAAAACCCTTTCCTCCTCAAGTTACTTACTGGGTACGGTGTTTCACTGCAGTGATAGGAACCCTAACTAAGACAGGGCTGCAGAGCTAAAAGCACAGCTGCCAGGGCAGAAATCAAGATGGCAGGATCACTCGCTTCTGCAAAATGACTCCTGGAACACCTCACCTTAGATGTCTAGTGATGTGATAAACGTGTGACTGAAGAAAGGGTTTGTTCCATCTTATAGGTTATAGTTCGTCTGGGAGAATACTTTTTACTGCCTTCCCCCCATTGCTAGATCAGCCTGCTTTTTGCTGCTGCTGCTGTTGTTTTTGTTTTGTTTTGTTTTAAGAGATAGGGTTCTTCTGGGTAGCCCTGGCTGTCCTGGAACTCACTTTGTAGACCCAGATAGCCTACAATGCACAAAGATCAACCCGCCTCTGCCTCCCCTGCTGGGTATAAAGGCGTGTGTCACCACAAAGGTGTGTGTCACCACTGCCCAGTGAGCCTTGCTTTTTTTTTTTTTTTTTTTTAATACTGACCAGGATACATGCCCAAGAATATCACCACTCACAATGGGCTCAGGCTGGGCTTTCCCACACCAAATGTGATTCAAGAAATGACCACAGCCTTGCTGTAAGCCAATCTGATGGAGGCAATTCCCCAACAGCCTCCCCTCCTCCTAGATGACTCCAGCTCATGTCAAGTTGACAAAAACCAAACAGAAAAAGCAAACAAAAACACAGCCTGCCCAGCACACCCACCATCGATGGGGCTCACTCAGCCAAGGGAAGCCAACAAAAGGGCCGAAGAAAGGACCCAAACCACGAGTGGACCTTTACAAAGTTGGGTTTGACCCAACCCAAGCTATTTATTCCGATCTGCATTTGAGTGGGAAGGAGAAAATATGGTTTAAACTCTTCATTAGTCAGACCTCCCCACGCTGACTCAGCCCCATAAACAATAGAAATAATTAGACGGAACAATTGTGTTTGTTCCCCTGTCTAGACACAGCCTGCATTTAGAGACGGAGGGAAGCAGCCAGGAGAAGGGAGGCTTGGCTTTTTAAATTCTTCCTGGCAAACATTTTTTTTTTAGACCTGTTGCTTATCTTATGACCAGTATTTGTAAATGTATATTATATAAGTAATATATATATATATATATATATATATATATATATATTATATATTCAAGACTATAAGAACTTTATTTGGCTGGGGGGAGGGTGTCAAGACAGGGTTTCTCTGTATAGCCCTGGCTGTCCTGGAATTCATTTTGGAGACTAGGCTGGCCTTGAACTCACAGAATTCCACTTTCACCTGTCTCCTAAGTGCTGGGATTACAGGCTGTCATGATGGCTTCGATCAAGTCTTTTTACATTCATGTTGGGACAGGATCCACAATATTGAAAGTTGAAACCTTTGGGGAAGTTATTTGTTAAGATCAAACATTCTCAAGGCTGTCTCAAAAATGCACATTCTGAATGTAGTCTGTGAGATGGTGCCCCCTCGTGGCCAATCATAAATTCGGTTTTGTTGTTTTGGTTTGGTTTTTGTTTCTTTCTGTTAAGAATGTGTAAGCAAAAAAAAAAAAAAAAAGAATGTGTAAGCAGCCAGGCATGGTGGTGCACGCCTTTAATCCCAGTACTCCGGAGGCAGAGGCAGGCAGACTTCTGAGTTCGAGGCCAGCCTGGTCTACAAAGTGAGTTCCAGGACAGCCAGGGCTAGACAGAGAAACCCTGTCTCGAAAAACCGAAAAAAAAAAAAAAATATTTATGGGCTGGCGAGATGGCTCAGTGGGAGCACCCGACTGCTCTTCCGAAGGTCTGCAGTTCAAATCCCAGCAACCACATGGTGGCTCATAACCATCCGTAACAAGGCCTGACGCCCTCTTCTGGAGTGTCTGAAGACAGCTACAGTGTGCTTACATATAATAAATAAATAAATCTTTAAAAAAAAAAGAATGTGTAAGCAAAGTCAAAAGTGATGCCGCCATTTAAGGCATGTGCTGCAGCCACACAGGAGATAAGTATGGAGAGAGCCTAGGAGGGAAAGAACATCTCTGAGGTCTGAATGTGAGGTCCTGGGGCACAGATGACAGCATCTGTGGACATAGTTCATGGAGGATAAGGTGCGACATCACTCAGGCTTGACCCCCTGGAGGCTTATAGCTAGGAACCTGAGATGATCTGAAGAGCATTCTCATAAAATTCATTTTTTTTGGGGGGGGGGGNCTCTGTAGACCAGGCTGGCCTCGAACTCAGAAATCCGCCTGCCTCTGCCTCCCGAGTGCTGGGATTAAAGGCGTGCGCCACCACGCCCGGCATAAAATTCATTTTTCAGGGACTGGTAAGATGGCTCAGCAATTAAGAGTATTGCCTGTTCTTCCAGAGGTCCTGAGTTCAATTCTCAGCACCCATGCATAAGGGAACCTGATGCCCTCTTCTTGCATGCAGAGAATTTATATGTTAAATAAAAATGTTAAAAATGCATTTTTCAAATATTTTATTATTTTACTTTATTTTATGTGTATGGGTGTTTTGCCTGGACGCTTGTCTGTGCACCAAGTGCATGCTGGATGCCTACAGAAGCCAAAAGAGCTTATCTGATCCTCTGGAACTGGAGTTACAAAGGTTATGAACCACCACGCAGTTGCTGGCAACCAAACCCAGGTCTTCTGCAAGGGCAAGAAATGCTCTAACCACTTAGCCATCTCTCTTGTTTCTTGGTCTGACGAGTTTTTGGTTGGTTTCCAAAATCCTAGGACACAGAGACTAGCTCAGGATTCCGGTTCTGGGCCAATGTTTTGGGCCAGGCTGTGTTTGCCTGCTCAGGAAGGTGACTGGATAAAGACTTTTCAGCTTAGGGTGGTGAATGGTGCTCCAAAGTCCTATTGTGTTGTGTAACTCTGAGTAAGATAAAGATTACTGGTCTTAGCACACACCCAGGCTCCTGCGGGCACCAAGAAGGAGGCAGGAAGTCAAGTTCATGAAGGCCTAACTTAGCCTCTGCCTGTCCAGCTGTGATTGTTGCTTCTAGCTACTACTTTGACAATGATTTGGCATCATGTAGGAGACACATCTCTGGGTGTGTTTGTGAGGGAGTTTCCCGAGAGGGTGAACTGAGGAAGATCCAGGCTGAATGTGGGGTGCCATCTGTCTTCCTTAGGAATTCTATTGCTGCAACAATAGAAGCAAGGAAGCACGGCCAAGAAGCAAGTCGGGGAGGAAAGGCTTTAATCAGCCCACATTTCCATCTTGCTGTTCATCACCAAAGGAAATCAGGACAGGATCTCAAGCAGGGCAGGACCCTGGAGACAGGGCTGATACAGAGGCCAGGAAGGAATGCTGTTCACTGGCTTGCTCCTGGTGATTTGCTCAGTCTGCTTGCTTTCTTCTTTTTTGGGGGGGGCGGGGGGGTTATAAGACAGGGTTTCTCTGTGTAGCCCTGGCTGTCCTGGAACTGACTCTGTAGATCAGGCTGGCCTCGAACTCAGAAATCCACCTGTCTCTGTCTCCCAAGTGCTGGGATTAAAGGCGTGCGCCACCACAGCCCGGCTCTAAACACATTTTTAAAGAGTATCCTGAAACATCTATATGAAATTATCAGGAGTTTCTGAGAAGACTCAGTAGGTAAAGGCACTTGTCACCAAGTCCAGCAATCTGACTTCAACCCCTGGAAGCCACATGGTGGCAGGAGAGAATTGACTCCCAAAAGTAGTTTTCTAACCTACACACACACATACACACACACACACACACACACACACACACACACACACACGAACACACATGCACGAACACATACTTTTTTTTAAAAAGGTGTATGAATATTTTGTTTGTGCACCATGCATGCATGTCTGAGGCCTATGGAGTCCAGAAGAGAGCATCAGATCCCCTGGGACTGGGGTTACAGACAGTTGTGGGCTACCATTTGAGTGAGAGAATAGAACCCCAGGCCTCTGGAATACCTCTGAGCTGTCTCTCCAGCCTCATGCAGTTGTTTTTGTTTTTTTTGTTTGTTTGTTTTTTAAGTAGAACTCCAGCTGAGCACTCCAATTCCCTTCTCTTTGCTTCTCGATCCATAGAGACGTAAGCCAGCAGCTTCCTACTAAAACTGTGAAGACGCCTGCAGCCAAGATCCTCCCACTACAACAAACTGTATCACCTCAGACTACAAGCCAAAACACACCCCTCCTCTCTCAAGTTCTTTCTTATCAGCTGTTTGACACAGAAAGAGAAGTAGCTAATACATTAGTCCATTACCGCTCCCCCATCACGAAGCTCGCATACCCATAACCATCATGAAGCTCACATACCCGTAACCATCACGAAGCTCACATACTCATAACTGAATTTCTATCAGTTCTGAAGCCTTGCATCTCTCAGCCTTCCAAAGAATACTGGTGATCCATTTGGTGTGTCTGTTCTGTTCTTGTTGTTTCTGACTCTGCACATTCCTTTCTGTCTCCTTTGGGTAGGCGGGGAATCTGTGTGATTTACCCAATGGTGCCATTTATCCAGGCCTGGCTTTTCCTCACTAGGAGCCAGCTGTTGATATTTGTCAATAGAGTTGCCAATGAATGGTCTGCATGGTAGGGGCAGAACAGTCTCTTCTTGGCATGAAAGGTTCAGGAAAAGTAACAGCTCACACCAACAGTTCGGGGACATTTAACATATTTGCTTACCCTCATCCTTTAACTCGCAGTGCCCCAGAATTCCTAGAGACATAAGAGACTTGAAGAGGGGCTGGTGAGATGGCTCAGTGGGTAAGAGC
>NC_034599.1:107641867-107644048 GCF_900095145.1 Mus pahari | reverse complement strand
CCTTACAGTGGAATTCCTGATAGAAGAAAGTTCATAAGGGACTCATGTGTTTGAAATTCAAATGGCATTTAAAAAAAAAAAAAAAAAAAAAAAAAAGAGACTTGAAGAAGTTCACTATGGAGAATGGACAGGTATTTCATAAACTGGGACTCTCCAAAGGAAACTGGGGAAGAATGAGAGAGAGGGTGTTCCGGAAAGATGAATAACCAGATGAGGAAAATCATGTTTAATTCATCTAAAAGGCACTTGCATCTGTCTTTTCTTCAACCAGAATCCTTCACTGACATCTCTGCACAGTATGCAAAAAGAGATGAGTTACAAGGCTAAATATACTGTGGCTGATGATACAGCTTTATTGGTGGGATGCTTGCCCAGCGTGCGTGAAGACCTGGATTCGATCCCAACACCACATATACCAGGTATAGTGGTGCATGCCTGTAGCGCTGGAACTTGGAAAGTGGAGGTAGCCTGTTTGATTGTTTTTTCTCTCTCTTTCTTTGTGCGCATGTGATAATGTCCGTGAGTGGAGGTGCCCGTGGAGGCCAGAAAAAGTAAAGGGATCTGCTGGAGCTAGTTACGGGGAGTTTGTGCACCACGTACTCTGAAAAGGAAGCAGGCACCCGTGGCCACTGAGCCATCTCTCCAGTCCCTGCTCTATGCACCCCCCTTGTTTGACTTTTTGTTTTCATTGCTGTTGTCCGTCACAGGGTTTCACGTATCTTACCAAGCTAGCCCCCAGCTGGCTGTGCAGCCGTGGTTGTCTTTCGATGTCTGTACCTCCTGCTTCTCTGCCTTCCTTCCACATTCTGTGATGAGAGGCATGTGCCATCTTGGATCTTTTGAGACAGGGTGTCACTCTTCACCTAGGCTTTTCTGGAAGTCATATTGAGCATGTGGACCACTACTTTCCAAATACTGGGATTAAAGACACGTAACACCAAACATTCTGCTAGAGAGAGAGAGAGAGAGAGAGAGAGAGAGAGGTGTACATGCCACAGTACGCATGCCACATTGCGCTTGTGTAGGTTGGAGAACAATTTTCCTGAGTCCTCTCCTACAATGTGAATCCCGGGGATCCAACTCAGGTCATCAGGCTTGATGGCGGATGCAAGTCCTGAACCATCTCCCCAAGCCTTATGTGGTTTTTCTTTTGCCTTGCCTTGCCTTGCCTTCGTTCCCTCCCTCCCTCTCTCCCTTCCCCCCTCTCTTTTTTAAATTTATTTTTAAAGATTTATTTATTATATATAAATACACTGTAGCTGTCTTCAGACACACCAGAAGGGGGCATCAGATCTCATTACAGATAAAGCCACCATGTAGTTGCTGGGATTTGAACTCAGTACCTTCGGAAGAGCAGTCAGTGCTCTTACCCGCTGAGCCATCTTGCCAACCCTTACAATAAAATTTGAATGATGATGTTGTCATACAGCTAAACTCCTCTCCATTGTTTGTATCTTAACAAATCGCTCTTAGCTCTGCAAATGCTCAAGAATGGTTTCATAGCAATGCCTTTAAACTGTAAAATTAAAAATAACTGGGACAGGAGATTTGGTTCAGCAGTTAAGAGCACTGACTGCTCTTCTAGAGGTCCTGAGTTCAATTCCCAGCAACCACATGGTGGCTCACAACCATCTGCAATGAGATCTGATGCCCTCCTCTGGTGTGTCTGAAGACAGTTACAGTGTACTTATATATAATAAATAAATAAATCTTTAAAAAAATAAAAAATAAATTAAATTAAATTAAACTTGAGATAAGATCTTCTTTCCAGTCTAGTTTGCTTTCAAATTCAAAATACTCCTGCCTCTGCCAACCAAGGCTGGAATATTATACATGTTTCACCACATCTGACCTGTAAAGTGTTTGCTCAAGATTTACACCAGCAAAGGACTAGCTTTAAAACCAGGAACAACTGTAAATATTTTAATAAAATTTTTCATGACTTTTTTCTTGAGGCAGAGTCTGATCTTGGTTTTTTTTTTAATGATTTGTTTATTTGTTTTTTTAATAAATATTAATTAATTTATTTATTTATTATATGTAAGTACACTGTAGCTGTACACTTCAGAAGAGGGCATCAGATTTCATTACGGATGGTTGTGGGCCACCATGTGGTGGCTGGGATTTGAACTCAGGACCTTTGGAAGAGCAGTTGGCGCTCTTAACCGCTGAGCCATCTCA
>NC_034599.1:107631725-107637733 GCF_900095145.1 Mus pahari | reverse complement strand
CTTCTCTCTTCTCTACTCTTCTACCCACTTTACCGCTCCCCATCCCTGCTTAATAAACCTCTCACGTGGAATCACCTTGGTGTGGTCTGCTGTTTGGTTTATCCGCTCAAATCATATATGTTAGTATTGCTTAATAATGCTAATTCATAAAAGCTCTGAAACTTTAAAAAAAAAAAAAGCCTTTTATTTGGGGGAGGTGGCCACTAACAACGCCCCCCTCATCCTCATTGTTGTGGGAAAACAGTGAGTCAGCACAGGCCCTGTGAGACTCAGCGCTTGGCACAGAAGCATCAGGTGTGGTGCCTGCCATTTTGCTGAAAGGCGGAACAAAAAAGCCCTTCCCCGTCTGTGTTTCACTCAGGACCTGCACTACTGCACTTCCGGGTTTGCTCAGGAACGCGCTTCCGGCGCTGAGGCCAGCCCCGATTCCCACGCCCAGCTGGCCCCGCCCCGGAAGTAGCGTCTCCCTGGGCCGCTACGGGGCGGAAGCGGTGGATGGCGGGGAACACAACCCCGCACCGGCGGATGTGTTGGCGCTGTTGCTAGACGACGAGCAGTCACTTCGTCACTTCCTCAGCCCGTGGCCCGCCCAGGACCGAAGCCGAGGCGACTGGAGCCGGCTTGAGCTGAAGAGTTGTCCCCGGCCCGTAGGAGCCGTCACCAGCCCGGCGGCGGGAGTCGGGGCCACGCCACCTGCAGGGAAGAACTCGAGCGGAGGCGGGAAGATGGCTGCAGACAAGCCTGCAGGTGAGGCGCCCGCGCCGCAACCCAGGGGTGGCACACTGCGCGCGGGGACGGCGGGGCCCGCGTGGAGGACATCGCTTGGGTACTTGTGCCCTTCACCCTTCTCCGCTGTCTCCACTGTGAGTCCCGTGGGTTTTCTGCTGTGACCCATCTTGATTGCACGGCGCTTGCCTTTGCTCTCCAAGATAATTCTGGCCCAGGAAGCTTGAGTTTGTCACGCCGCTGTCCAGACGCTTCAAGGGAAAGTATCCGAGCACACACGGTTGCCGTAAGGTCCCCAGGCTCAGCCACTGAAAGTTCCCTCTGGTCAGCGTGTCCAGTGGAATCCTTCTGAAAACAGTCAAAAGAGACGTGACGTCTCACTGGCTCCTGCCTGCTCTCATTTACCTTGCTCGCCATCTGATTTTTTTTCCCTAGCTCCTCGAGATTAACTTCTTTTTTAAAAAGTCTTAATTATGTGTGGGAGTACAGGTGCCTACCGAGACTGGAAGAGGACGTTGCGTCTACTGGAGCTGGAGTTACACAGTTGTTGGCCACCACTTGTGGGTGCTGGGAACCCAGTCTTGGTCCTCTGCAAGAGCAGCAAGTGCTGTTAACCGCTGAGCCATCATCTTTCCAGCCCCAAGATTAAGTTCTCTCTCTCTTTTTTTTTTTTTTTAATTTATTATATGTATGTACACTATAGCTGTCTTCAGACACACCAGAAGAGGGCATCACATCTCATTAAGGATGGTTGTGAGCCACCATGTGGTTGCTGGGATTTGAACTGAGGACCTTCGGAAGAGCAGTCAGTGCTCTTAACCACTGAGCCATCTCTCCAGTCTCAAGATTAAGTTAATCTCTGTGGTTTTCTGTAGTGCCTCATCGGGAATTTTTCCCATTAGGGAATTATGAGAGCCCATTCATTATCTGGAAAGTCTGCTATATTTCTTTGAAGAAAGTAATGTTTAGAGAGTGGGGCTAATAGAGTGTGTGGTGGAATTGATTGATTGATTAATGATTGAGGCAGGGTCTCACTATATAGCCTTGGCTGTCCTGACCAGGCTGTGTAGACCAGGCTGTTCTCAAACTCACTAGACTTAAAGCCTCCTGAGTGCTGGATTAAAGCTGTGTGCCACCATACCCATTGCCATAGAATTTTAGCTATGTGATCATAGAAAACCTATTGTGATTGTGAGGAGATTCCTTTTTTAAAGTTATTTTTAACTTTGGGTCTATGCATGTGAGGACAAATGCCTGAAGATGCTGTCCGAGGAGTTGGGTCCTGCAGAGCTGGAGTTACAGGTAGTTGTGGGTGCTGGGAATCAAACTCAGGCCCTCTGAAGAGCAGGATGTGCTTTTAATCACTGAGCACCAAGGTGATCTGCATGTCTTGGCTTTCAAGGATCAAATCCAATCATTAGGCTGGACTCAAATCATCAGGCCACAAGCATCTTTACCCACCAAGCCCCTGCTGATCCAACTCCTGCTGGAATAGTATTGAGCACAGATCTGCACAAAGTGAAGGAGTGTTCCTGTTGGTGTAGGATGCATGAAGGGTGCGGATGGCAAGTCCAGGTCTAGACAGGGAACCAAGACTGTCCTTGTTAATCAAAGCAGTGCTTCTTCAGGGAATCATTTCCCTGGAACTGTCTTACTGGATCCAGGACTGCCCAGCTTGAGTCCCACCTCAGTCACATTGCATTTCTTCACTGCTTCATTTCTTCCTTCACAAAGACTCTGTGCAGGCACTCCTTCAGATGGTGAAGTGAGTGTAAGACAGCCTGCTTCTGAGGACCGCACTCTGAATCTCTGCTGGGTTGAGTGGCGCAGTTCTGGCCTTTGGATCCTCGTAGGTGCTTTCTTCCGCTCTTCTTTTTTCTTTATTTTTTTAGGTTTTTTTTGTTTGTTTGTTTTTTCGAGACAGGGTTTCTCTGTGTAGCCCCTGGCTGTCCTTGAACTCCCTCTGTAAACCAGGTTGGCCTCAAACGCAAGAAATCCACCTGCCTCTGCCTATCACCTCAGAAGGCCGGCATCAAAGGCATGTGCTGACACAGCTGCCAGCATCACTACGACCTGAGTAGTACTTTACCAGCACTTTATTCAGTGGGTAAAGGTGTTTTCTTTCAAGCCTGACACCTGAGTCCATCCCCAGGACTCATGCAGTAGAAGGAGAGAACTGCCTTTCCAGGTTGTCTCTGCCACACGCACACGCAAGTAAACAGTAAGCACCAGCCAGTGTTTCTTTATGCTAGTGGTAAAAGAGGCAGAAGAGACATGTTAAACTTATTTGGAAAGTGCCAGCCCAGGGTCCAGGAAGTGAAGGGGGGACAGTGTATTCTATCCCTGCTCTTGATCCACCATGAGCTCAGAGAAGCGTGGCAATCCCTTCCTGTGGGAGGTTTTTTAAGGTGCCTCACCATGGGCCATACAGCCTCTGGAAGCAGTTTTTGAAAATAGCACATGGGGAGAGGATTTGTCTGTGTAGCTTCCTCCTGCTTTCTCCTTCTAGTTGGTCAAGGGCATCTAAAAGGGAGGAGCAGATTCTCTTGTGTGTCTCTTTGGCAGGTGATCAGCAGTAGATCCTAAGCTAGGAGCTTCCCACCCCAGCCTCCTGAGGTGCTGGGATGACAGATGTGTGTCATCATGCCCAATTTACCTCGTTAATGGATGCTAAGTGTCCAGGAGCAAAAGGCAGCATTTCAGCCTTTGGTGAAGCTGTGATACATGACGGGTGGCAGGAGTGCCTGTGTGTGTGAGATATCCAGTGATCAAATAGAAGTCAGCAGGCTGTGCTGACACGCCTGCAATCCCAGCACCTGGGATTTTGAGTCAGGAGAATGACACACAAGGTCAGCCTGGGAAATGTAGTGAATTCCAGGCCTTTCTGGGAGATAGACTGAGACCTGCCTCAACAAAACCAACGGAGAAAGAAGTCAAAGAGCAGGGTGGAGGTGGGGTTTGCCATGTACTTACTAGTATTCAGTGTCCCAGCCTCCATGTGCCACTGGTGGGCGCCCAGGTGCCCTGAGAACAGACAGTGCCTTACTCTGGTCTCTAGAACTCGTGGACTCCCATTTTTTTCCCAACTCCTCTTGTCTTAAAGTAAAGGAACAGAGTTTGAGGGATCAGAACTGTAGAATATAACTCCTTTGTGTTCGTTCTCTCTCTCTCTCTCTCTCTCTCTCTCTCTCTCTCTCTCTCTCTCTCTGGGTGCGTGCCCATGTGTGTTGTGAGTGTGTGGTACATGCACATGAGTTGTATGGAGGCCAGGAAAGGACACATCTTCCACCATCTTATTCTCTTAATATAGGATTCTTCAGTGACCCAGAAGAGAACTCTTTGCTAAGCTGGCCAGCTGGGCACTGAGCTCCTGACATTCTTCTATCTCCGTCCTGTTTGGGTTACAGCATGTGCAGCCATTCCCAGCTTTTATGTGGGTCTGGGGAGTCAAACTCACATTGTCACACTTGCAGAGCAAGCACTCTTGCCCACAGAACCATCTTCTCAGCCCACATTATTCTTTTGGTCATGTAACTCATACATTATATTGAAACCATGTATATGTGGGGTTTGGGGTTTTTTTTGTTGTGTTGTTGTTTTTTTTTTTTTTGGAAGGGGTGGTAGAAACCACATCTGAGCTATTCTAAGAGCTCCCTGATGACTTCAGAGAGGGCTGTCATGTCAGCCCTCTGGAAGGTTGAGGGAAAAAGAACCTTCAGGTTAAGCCTTGGTTACATAGTGAGTTTGAGGCTAGCCTGGGCTACATGAGAGCCTGTCTTAAAACCCAAACAAAAGAAAACGAAAAGACATTTTTTAAACTCTGCCTTGCCAAGGCATTCCTATTTTGTGTCTGTCTATCTTACCCTTTCACATAGTGTTTGCAGTCTTTCCATGGCTGGCCCTAGGACTGTGTTTGCACAGCACAGTTTGTAGTCCTCCTCTAGTCAGCTTTGAGGTGTTAGCATTCTGTGGTGGAGTATGTCCGTGCTTTCAGTTAGCTGACTTTCAGTTTGGAAGAGGTGTTACGTTCCTTTTCTGTGTAGTTGAAATCTGTAGGGGTGGGGTGTGTGTGTGTGCATGTGTGTGGTGGTTGCTATTGTTGTTAGAAATGAAGTCTTTCAGTTTAAAGAGTGTCAAGGTTTGCGCATCCAAGAGCTCCGTTGGCCTGTGTCTGCCATGTTCACGAGGCCAAGGTAGGAGGGAAGCGAAGCTTCTGGAGGGCAGTCGTACCCACTCTCCATTGACAGTGGAGACTACTTTTGGACAAATAAAGACACACTGTGGGGTTATGTGCGGACACTGTTTGGTAAGAAGTCAGTAGCTACAAATAGTGTTTGTCTCTTTTTTTTTTTTTTTTTGCTGTTGTTGAATTTATTACAGGAAGTTGACTGCCAAATGCTGTATACTTCCAACTGATACTCGGTGGTAATGCAGATGAAGCCAAGGGCTGAGGGAACAGTCGGTTTCTGCAGGCAAGGTTCAAAGAACCTCAGATTACCTCCCTAGGAAGTGGCCATGCTAACAGGTCACTAGGCAGATGACATTCCTCACCAACAGACTCTGGCCAACTGCACACACCTGGGATGGGCTGAGCAGACTGATAGTGTACAGAGAGGGCAAAGCCTCGCTGGTGCCATCCACCTCTCTTCTGTGCTGTACTGGGCTAGACTCACTGCTGGGATACAGCAGCCTGTGCAGACGTTTGTCTTCTTTAAGGGATACTTGCAAACATTCCCTGATGCCCAATTATTTCAAGATACTTTATTTTCACAATGGGTCACAACATAAGCTTCTGGCCCATTCTGCCAATGTACAAGCTATAAACGCTTGCTCAGCAGCTGAGGGGCACACGTTAGTATCATGTCTGAAAAGTAAATAAAAATCCATATAAAACAAATATTCAAAGTTTCCATAGGAACACAGTAAGTGTGACCCCCATCTTCTAGCCTTCCATACTGCATTGGTGCCAACCCTACTCTTACAAAGACATCCCAAACTAGCAGTAATTAAGTTAAATGGTCCCCCCAAATGCCTTAATTCAAGCTAAACTTGCAGGTAAGAGGTACAAGAATGGCATCTATACATTGATCCTAGCAGAAGCACAGGCTGCAGAGTGATGGTCCATCCCGCTCTCCTGGGCACAAGACATGGGCAGCGTGCCATCATCCTGCTCCTCCACCTCCGGTGGGAAGCCATGGCTCTGGATCTGTTTCATGAGTTGCCACATTGGCCGTGACATTACATAGTAGATGTTTGGTCTCTGGAACCCATTGAAAGTAGAA
>NC_034599.1:107621640-107631165 GCF_900095145.1 Mus pahari | reverse complement strand
TTGGGATGTGCTCTGGCGACTTTCATCAATTCAGTTTCACTGTCAAAAGTCATCATCTGGACCCCGCTACTGGCAGCATACTTGATTTGAGACACTTGTTTACAAGGATTTGCATAGATAATCCTCTCTGGAGGCACCCCAAGCCCCTGCACCAACTGTATTTCAGTCTTGCTTGCACAGTCAAATCCTGTCCCAGTGGCAGCTAGGGTGCTCACTATGGCTCTGCTATCGTTACACTTGACTGCNTAAAAGGGAGTAACACGGGGAAGAGCTTTTAGCCACCTNAGATGCTTCTTCAAAATGTCTCCGAGGTCCGCAACATAGAAAGCATCCTTATGGTCAGAAGAGACTTCATTGATTTTTTTTTGGTCCAGAATGTCCTTAGCAGTAAAGCCTTCATCGAGGATGTGGCAGTCAAACTCTTCCTTAGTAAAGCTGCTCATGGTTCTCCCATGTGCCTACAGAAAACCTGGAGATGGAATTAAATTATCGCCAGCTCCTCACAAGGCCGACTTATCCAAGAACTCTGAATGCTGTCTCCTTGGAGTGGTTGAAACACTCACACCACAGTGGCGCAGCTGGCAGGACCCATGGAGACGCCGCCGCCAAACCCCGAAGAGCGCCCGCTCGCCCGCCGCCGCCGCCACCGCCGCCGCACCGTCAGCCGCCTCTTCGAGCCCGCCGCAGACGCCGACCGGAGGTGGCGCCGAGCTGCTGGCTGGAGGGCGGCCGGCGGAGGCGGCTGCAGGGACTGACAAAGCCTGACCGTGCAACGCGCGCTACTTATACGCCGAGCACGTCGATAGTGTTTGTCTCTTAAAACATTTGAAAACCAGGTTCCAACTCTGCAATGCACAATAAATTAAAAACAAACAAAAAAAAAGCAATCTCATTGAAGTAGTTTTGTTATCCTAAAGTAAAAGATGTAGGTAAATTATGGTTTGACTAATATGTATGTAAAAAAGTATTTATGCAACTCAGTTCTCAAATACACATAGAAATGAGCTTCAGAGCTGGTCACTTTACCTTGAGGTTGGCCCATTTCCTCGGGAATTTTGACTTTTTCTGTTTTCTAGGGATGATGATAGCTGTGTCCACATGAATCTGATTTTAGTGGTAGATAGATGCTTAAACTCTTCAGTGTTCTAGATGGGCATTGTGGCTCATCCTTTAAGCCCAGCACTTGGGAGGCTGAGGCAGGAGGATTGCCATGATTTTGAGGCTAACCATGGGCTTCATAGTAAGTTTGAGGCTAGCTTGAGCTAATATTAAAACTGTGTCTCAGGGGTGTGTGTGTGTGTGTGTGTGTGTGTGGATTTTTTTTTTTTTAAACAATTCATTTATTTTATTTATATGAGTACATTGTAGCTGTCTTCAGACACACCAGAAGAGGGCATTGGATTCTATTATGGATGGTTGTGAGCCATCATGTGGTTGCTGGGAATTGAACTCAGGACCTTTGGAAGAGCAGTCAGTGTTCTTAACCGCTGAGCCATCTCTCCAGCCCCGTGTGTGTGGATTTTTGAGGCAGTCTCTCACTATATTACTCAAGATGGTCTCAGACTCTGTCCTCCTTTCTCCACATCCCCAGGGCCAGAGTTACAAGAGTTCTTAACTAAAATCACTGATGTTTAAGCCCAGGTGACTCATTAAAGAATGTCCTCTAGGGCTGGAGAGATGGCTCAGCGGTTAAGAGCACTGACTGCTCTTCCAGAGGTCTTGAGTTCAAATCCCAGCAACCACATGGTGGCTCACAACCACCTGTAATGAGATCTGGTGCCCTCTTCTGATGTGTCTGAAGACAGCTACAGTGTACTTACATATAATAAATTAATAAATATTAAAAAAAAAAAAAAAAAAGCATGTCCTCTAGATCTAGTACTGTGTTGTACATCTGTAGTCTCAGAACTTGAGAGGCAGAGACAGGAGCCAGTAGTTCAGAGCTAGCTTTGGCTGTATAGGGTCCTGGGCTATCCTACCTCAAAAGTGGGCACACCGAAGTAAGAGCGGTTTATACTTAAATTTCTATTTCATGGATGTGAGTATTTGTGCATGCCTGCTGCCCTCAGAGTTCAGAAGAGGGTGTTGTATACCCTGGGACTGGAGTTAAAAGGATAGTCATGAGTCAGCCGCTGAGCCATCTTCCTAGTGGTCAAGAGAATTTAAAGAGGAGTGGGAAGTGGTGTGAAATCCTCCATCCTAGAGGTGATTATTTAAAGTTGGGAGTAGATCCTTGATTCTGTGCATATTCAGATGTAGGTATGTATGTATGATATATGTGTCTGTCTTGTCTGTCTGTGTGCATATTTTTACAGTTGTTCTACCCCTAGTCACTCCCCATCACCACTCCTTGTGGTTCTGGGGCTCAAACCCAAGGCCTTAACTGCCAGGCAAACACCTCTATCACTCAGCCAATTGGTTTTGGTATTCAGTATGGAACACTTAAAAAGTCACCCTGTAGCTGGGATGTAAACCTACTGTCAAATTAAGCACTTTATTTATTTTTTTAAAAAACAAGGTCTCACTGTCTTCCTTGGGTTGGTCTTGAACTCCTGAATTTCCAGCAGTCTTCCTGTGTTAGCTTTCTGAACCAACAACATTTTTTGAGTTAAGAATCTCCTGTCTTAGTCTGGTCTTGAGCTTGCTAAGATGACTTTGAACAACTGAGTTTCCAGACTTTACCTCTGGAGTGCTAGGCACCCCTGTTCTTGGTTTATGTGGGGCTGGGGGTTGAACTGAGGGCCTCAGGTGCCAGGCAAGCATTCTGCCGCTGAATTCTGTCCTGTTTGCTTACTCATTTTTGGTGTTGCTGGGAATTGAACCCAAGACCTTGTATATAGTAGACAAGAGCTTTCCCACCGGGACACTGCAGTCCCAACTCACTATTGTCTAAGCTCATACTCATTTGATGAATTAGGAAGATGCTTTTCATTTGCCTTGAAATAACTTCATAGGAAGCATGCATGGTGTGTGTGTGTAAGCATATAACTCGGTTTCTACTTAAACCTCAGCCTAACCTCAGAGCCCTGAAGCAGTCCTGAGGAAGTTATTAAGACTCTGTCCCTCTTCCCAATGGGGACACATTGAATACCTCCCCTTTCTACTTTTTACTGTTAATTTGGCTATTTTAATTACTTATGAGTGATGGGTGGCCAAATTTTGTTGGGGCACAGGCTGTGACCTCAAGTCTGGTAAGCAGAGCAAGTGCTCAAGGTCCTAAGTCCCCAGAAAACACGCACGCACACACACACACACACACACACACAGACAGGTGTGTAGGGGCACATACAAGTAACCCCAGCTCTTGAGAGGCAGAGGGAAGGAAGAGCCGTGAAATACTAAGTTTGAGGCTGTCCTAGACTACACGAGACACTGTCTCTAAACTTGCTTTCCACCCCCAACCCCGAAATACCAAAACAGATGGAGGAGAACAAACTCATTGTTGAGCTTCATTTCTTGTGTGTGGGCAGACATGTGATGAGCTGTGAACTCAGGTGGAGGTCAGGATAATGTGTGAAGTCAGCTCTCTCCATCCTGTAGGATTTGGGATCAAACACAAGGGTCAGGCTTGCATGGGAATAAATATTTTTTCTTGCTGAACTGTCTCCAGTCCCCACTGCCATTTCTAAAGAAACCTTGTGTGTTTGCAGATCAGGGAGCAGAGAAGCATGAAGGGGCAGGCCAGTCATCTGGGGTCACGGACCAGGAGAAGGAGCTGTCCGCCAGTGCCCTCCAGGCCTTCACAGTAAGAAGTGGCTTCCCTCTTCACCCGACCACCATAAGTCAGGAGTTAACTCAAAGGAGAATTAGGTTTAATTTTATGTAAATGTGGTAAAAAGATTAGAAGTACTTTTGGACTACCCCCAAGTTTTTGTTTTCACGAACATGTTTTAACTCTAGCGTTGTTTGAGTCTTCTAAATTTAGATTTGTAAATGTGTGGTCAGTCAGTCTTTCCAGTTCCCTGCTCTGTTTAGACTTTGTCTTGACTGTACTTGAAAGTGAAACACCAAATATTTGTTTTCAGAATTACAACCTTTCTGACATTAAACAATATGGAAAAACCCCTATGCTATATATGTACATACATTTGAAATATGCATTAGAAGAATTTGATTTGCATTCAAAGTATACTTACTAGAATCTGACCTTTGGAATAATTACATCCTTTTCTTGGCTAGCCTCTGCTCTCCATACCCTGCCAGCGGTATGTGTACATTATCTTTCATGTCTGGTGTGCATGGTGGCTCTTATCTGCAGATATAGAAAATACCCAACATGCTCACTGTTCACTGACTCGCCTATTGCTGTATGTAGGGGACTTCTGCTTTAAAACATGAGGAGAGATGAGGGAAACATGGAAAAGCTGTATTGTTCTTAAAGCTGATATGGAATTTTGTGTATATATGTGTGGTTTTGTTTGTCTTTTGTTTCTTTTTAGTCTGGAAATTATGATGCCTGTCTGCAACACCTTGCCTGTCTCCAAGATATAAACAAAGATGATTACAAAATTATTCTGAATACAGCAGTAGCTGAATTTTTTAAAAATAATCAAACAACAACAGATAATTTGAGACAAACACTTAACCAGCTGAAGAATCAGGTGATAATGAATTTAACTATAAAAGTTTGTTGTGTTAATCTGTGAAATACAACTAGTTAAGGAAAATAAATGTTATTTCTTGCCTGATGTTGATGACAGTATTTCTACTGATCTGAATCCTTTGTTGCTATAGTTTTTGCATAGGTTTAAAGGATATTCTAACCCCAACACTGAGGAGGCCTTGCACAACCAGCCTAGCCTATTTAGCAAGCCCAAGGCCAGTGAGAAACCCTGTCTCCAGGAAGAGGTGGAGAGCAGCAGAGGGGAGTACTGATGCTGATCAAGCCACGCAGGAGCTTCACACACAAGAACACACAGCAAGAACTTTAAATAAAATAAATACTACTACAGAAAGAGTTGCCTTCCTTTAGAAATGGAGCTTGAGCTTTTTCTATTTAAGACACTTCTTAGTGTAAACATGGTGACTGAATAATTAATGAAGAGCTCTCTTGAGCAGGTCCACCAGCGTCTTTTCTTCCCTATGAGTTGCCTGCTATGTCAGGCTTACCATATCAGTGCCTGAGATCTGATTATGAGCCCCTGTGTTCTGTAAAGCTTTAGGTTCAATACCATCCAACACCAAGGTTGTTAAATCCATGTGTATTAAACCACTGCATGATTTAGGGGAAATGTCAACTTTAGAATTAATCTAATAATATTAGACAATAATTTTGTTTTAATTTTTCTTTTTGAAAAAAATTTTTAAGATCTATTCATTATTTATACAGTGTTCTGCCTGTGTGTATGTCTGCAGGCCAGAAGAGGACAGGACATCTATAACAAATCTTGTTATAGATGGTCATGCGCCACCACATGGTTGCGGGGGATTGAATTCAGGACCTCTGGAAAAGCAGCCAGTGCTTATAACCTCTGAGCTATCTCTCCAGCCTGTGTTTTGATTTTTATGATGGCAAAGAAATGTTAGTTTTAATGTGGCTAGAATTCTAGTTACATGTGTTGTACATAATTAAAGACTTGTTGTGAAATGTAAAGAGGTTCTAGGCCAGCCTGGTTTACAAAGCAAGTTTTAGGCCAAGCCAGGGCTATATAATGAGACCCTGCCTCAAAAACACAAACTAATCTAGGCATGTGGTGCATGCCTTTAATCCCAGCACTCAGGAGGCAGAACTCAACTATATAGTGAGACCCTGTTTTCTTTTTTTGTTTTGTTTTGAAGACAGGGTTTCTCTGTCAGGGTAGCCCTGGCTAAACTGGAACTCACTCTATAGACCAGGCTGGCCTCAAACTCAGAAATCCTGCCTGCCTCTGCCTCCCAAGTGCTGGGATTAAAGGCATGTGCCACCACTGCTCCATGAGACCCTGTTTTCAAACAAATAAAAAATGATAATAAAATACAAACGTGGTCTATAATCCCAACGCTTGATAAGCTAAGGCGGGAGGATAACTGTTTTTGGAAGTCATCCTGGGCTATATAGAATAAGACCTATATCGGAAATTTATTTTTTAAAAAATATTGGGAAGATGGGCTAGAGAGGGCTTAGCATTTAGAGTTAGAACAATTACTGCTCTTGCAGAAATAAGACCTAGCCCCATGTGGGATCTGACAGGCATGCTTCTACCATACATACATGCATGCAGGTGAAACAGTCATACACAAAAATAAAATAATTAAACCTAAAAGTGGGCAGGGGGAAGAAAATAAATGAAAATGTTGGGCCAGTGATATTGCTCAGAGGGTAGATGCACTTGTGACACAAGCCTGTCCTCTGGGCTCCATATGTGATTGTGTCACTGGTCCACCCCCTCATCCTGTGCTGAAGAGATGCTCCGTGGTTCAAAGCACTGGCTTGACTGCTTTCCCAGAGGAGCTGGGTCTGGTTCCCAGCATCTGGGTGGTAGCTCACAAGCATCTGTAACTCTAGTTCCGGGGCATCCAATGCCCTCTTTTTGCCTTTGAGGTGTACATGTATACCTGCAGGCAAACACTCACACACAGGAAATAAAAACAAAATCCTTTTTTTTTTCCTTCGAGACACAGTTTCTCTGTGTAGCCCTGGCTTTTCTGTGTAGCCCTGGCTATCCTGGAACTCACTTTGTAGATCAGGCTGGCCTCAAACTCAGAAATCCGCCTGCCTCTGCCTCCCAAGTGCTGGGATTAAAGGCATGCGCCACCACCGCCCATCTATTTTTTAAAACATAGAATTTTTATTCTATGAAACTAGACCCTTAAATATACCCAGCTTTTGGACAACATAATTAAGACTAATCACTTTCATTTATAAGATAAATATTTGTATTCTTACTATGTAGCTTTGATTGGGGACTAATTAAAACCTGAAGGTACTATTTTGTCCTTGTTTTGTATTTTGTATTTTAGACAGTTTCTCTGTTGCTCTTGCTGTCCTTGAACTCACTCTGTAGAGCAGGCTGGCCTGGAACTCAGGGATCTGGCTATCTCTGCCTCTCTCCCAGTGGTGGGATTAGGCCGTGTAGCCTGACAGAGATACTATTGCAGTGTAGGAAAAGCAAATAAGATGTGTTGGAGCTGGGCATGGTGGCACACATCTGCACTCACAGCTGTTCTAAGGCTGGCCTGGAACTCACTGTGTAACCTTGACTGACCTTGACCTTGTGTTTGTTCTCCTGCCTCAGCTTTAGGTGCTGAGCTTATGGGGTGTGTCACACACCCCGCTGAGTTCTTTGCGTTTTGCTGCTGTTTGTTTCCTTGCTGTTGTTAGAGTGCATTCTGCCTGGGTTGTTTCAGGTCCACTCGGCTGTTGAAGAGATGGATGGATTAGACGATGTTGAAAACAGCATGCTGTATTATAACCAGGCAGTCATTCTCTATCATCTGCGCCAGTACACAGAGGCCATATCTGTCGGCGAGAAGCTCTATCAGTTCATAGAACCTTTTGGTATGTCCTCTCTTTCTTGCACATTTCTCTATTGCCTTTATCTAGATGACCTAAATCTGAGCTATATGTCAGCATTTAAAGGGGAAAAAGAATGGGAGAAATACATGACTCAGTAGAGTACTTGCCCTGTGAATGTGAGGGCCTGAACTCAGTGCCCAGAGCCCACATAAGAATAGCTAGGCCTGTGGTACATGACTGTAATCCACTGCTGGAGAGGCGAATGTGTTGAGAATTCTGGCTAGATAGCCTGGCTTTCTTAAAGAGCTCCAGGCTAGTGAGATGCATGCCTCAGACAACTAAAGTCAGGGACTGGAGAGATGGCTCAATAGATAAGAGCACCAGCTGCTCTAATGCATGAGTTCAATTCCCAGCACCCACATAGCTGCTCACTCTGACAAGATCTGATGCTTTCTTCTGGTTTCATCAGGCACAGACATACATGCAGGTAGAACAGCTAAAGTAAACAGTCACTAAGGAGCAACAGCAGAGATTCCTCTGTCTTCCACACACATGTACACACATAGCAACTGCATAACTTTGTACACACATAGAAAATGGCCAAAAACAACAAAATAAAGCTGTTTCCACAATTCTAATTTTGTTTTTAGTCTAGAGAAGGCCAGTTTTCCTTTAGCTCTCTTTCCCACTTGGTTTTTAAAGGTCCCCCACTTGCTGTCACATGCCTGTAAGCTTAGCCTACTGGACTTGGGCAGGAGGACTAGATGTTTGGGGTCATCTTCTGATACATTCTAGGTTTGAGGCCAGCCTGGGTTTCATGAGACCCTATCAAAAAGAAAGGAAGGGACAAAGGGAAGGAAGGGCGAAATTGAACTGTTGGGTAGTACAAAACTTCTTGTCTCTTTTTTGCTGTTGACTATTCTCTTAGGGACCTTTCTTACCTTATTTTACATGAAGGAAGATTAGGCCTGGACAATGGCTCAGTGATTTGGAGTTCTTGCTCTTGTAGAGGATCTGGGTTTGGTTCCCAGCCCTACACGGCAGCCAACAACTGTCTGTAACTGTAGTTCCAAGGGATCCAATGCCCTGTTCTGGTCTCAGCATGCACCAGGAATACACATGTATACAGGCAGGATTTTTGGTCATTTTCTATGTATGTTCATAGGTGTACAGTTGAGTGTGTGTGTATATGAGTGTAGAATACAGGATCTCGGCACACTTATAACACTCATGCACATAAAATAAATATCCACACGCCTGTAATCCCAGCACTCGGGAGGCAGAGGCAGGCAGATTTCTGAGTTCGAGGCCAGCCTGGTCTACATACAGAGTCAGTTCCAGGGATAGCATGCTGCTTTCAGTCATGGCTTTAGTGGCATCCTTTGCTTGAGGAAAGATGTGCTTCATTTTGCAGGGTGGTGTCCTATTTGTGGGTAAGCAGAGCCGTATGCTCAACCTTGGATTGTAACTTCCTATTTGTGTGTTTGTTTTTCCAGAAGAAAAATTTGCCCAAGCCGTGTGCTTTCTGCTCGTAGACTTGTATATATTAACTCACCAAGCTGAGAAAGCTCTACATCTTCTTGCCGTCCTAGAAAAAATGATTTCACAGGGTAGCAGTGGCAAAAATGGGAAGAACGAGGTGAGTTCCAGGCGCTGGACTTAGAAGAAATGTGACCAGTATCTGTTGTGTGAGGTAGTATCCTAGCAGCTTATGGAGATGGAGTTCACAGAAATTACCCTTGCAAACTGTGTGTAAAAATGTTCCATTTATTAATGTTTGCATGTTCTACATTTCTCAACCCAAGAGGGTATGTTAGAGATTCCGGTTGAATGCTCTCATCATCATTCCTAACCCTTGTGTTGTCAAATACTTCATTTTCATAATATTTGATACTAGTACTATTTGGTGAAATAGGCCTTAGTTCAGTAGGGGTGTGTGTGTGTGTGTGTGTGTGTGTGTGTGTGTGTGTGTGTGTGTCTGTGTGTCTGATCTGGCAGTAGGAACACTGTATGTGATCCTTGTCTTCTGGGCCCTCTGCCGGGGAGGGATGGATGGAGTACAGTGAGTTGAACAGTCTAACCTATCAGAA
>NC_034599.1:107606408-107621390 GCF_900095145.1 Mus pahari | reverse complement strand
AAAAAAAAAAAGAGAGAGACAGGGTCTGTCTTGGGTTTTAGAGGGGTGGTCAGTCTTGAGTGGCACCTATGATTTTTAAATGGGTCCCTGGTTATGCTCATCTATGAGTTTCCTGTTAGTGTGCCACGTTAGTAGCCATGCGACTCTCAGTCCCTAGAAGTGGGCTCTGCAGTGGGTTCAGTTGGAAATGGCCTCTGGGTACTTGACTTGGGCACATTGTACTTAGCTCACCTGGAAATGAGTTACAGTCATAACCATCCAATTGACTTTGTTTCCTATTTTATAGACTGGCAATAACAGCAGCAAAGACGGATCCAACCCTAAGGCTGAGAGTGCAGCTCTAATAGAGGCTGCCAAGTCCAAGATACACCAGGTACGCACGCTCTCGGGGTGGACGAGCGAGCGAACAGCAGTGTGAGAGGCATGTGAGCACTAACTCAAGGCAATGTGCTTACTTGGATTCAAACGCTTGGAGTTGAGAGTGCAGTTAACCCTGGAAATACATTGTAACTTCTATACATTACTGTATAGAAGTTTAAAGTAGCCTATAGTGTATGATAAAGTAATATATTGAATTTTAAAATTATCTTATGCAGATTTGAGTTTGTAGGTTTTGCTCAGGAGTAGAATGATGGTCTGCAATACATGAAGCCTTAGTTTCTATCCCCAGCACCATGAGAAAATAAAAAGGAAACAGATACTTAAGATAATGTTAAAGTTGCATTTGCGTATGACTGGCTTTTGACTATGATGTATGCAAATGAGAGTTAATGTCCTGGACTGGCAAGCAAAACTTGAGCCTATATAAGTGACCCACCACTCTTCTGTGTCTCCACTCCTCATTGACAGTACAAAGTCAGAGGGTACATCCAGATGAAGTCCCTGAAGGCATGCAAAAGGGAAATCAAGTCTGTCATGAACACAGCTGGAAATGTAAGTTCCTCCTGGACCTCCCTCTTGGTTGTCAGCTTCTGGATTTCTTATTTAGACTGTGAGGATTTGTCAGTTTGCAAAGGTAAAACACATGTCTGTAACCCCAGCTCTGAGGAGAACAGGAAGATTTGGGGCTTGCTGGCTTCCAGCCTACCACTGGAAACACGCTCCAGGCTCAGGGGGAGCTTCAGCAGAATAGGCACAGAGTAGGACGCCTGCTGCCTCCTTGTGGCCTCTGCACACAGGCGCACACACCTACACACAAAGAAATCCTGGGGTTTCTTTATGGATGGAGGGCTTGTTGTTTGGTTGTTTTTTTGTGTGTGGGGGGGGTTGTTTTGTTTTGTTGGGGTTTTTGTTTTTGGTTGGGAGGGTTGTGTGGTTGGTTTTGGTTTTGGTTTTCAAGACGGGGTTACTGTGTATAGCCCTGGCTGTCCTGGAAATCACTTTGTAGACCAGGAATGAGTCCTGAGCACTGGGTTAAAGGTGTGTACTACTACCACCCAACCAATAAATCCTGTTTTTAAAAAATGATGTTGTGCAGTTTACTGCTTGTACCTGAAGTACCTCTACCTACAATAACCCCTGAGACTACAGTTGCTTATTGACTAGATCTCTGGGCTGACAGAAGGCCCCAGAGAGAGAAAGGACTAGAACCATAGACAGAAAGTAGGTTTATAAGTGAGTAAGTAAATCCTGGGATGGAGATTCTCAGAGAACAGTGTCCAGACCTTTGTGTGCATTTGCATTCTAAATCAGTGCTCTCTGGAGGCCCCTCCAGTGTGAAGATTTAATGAGAGTGGTACGAAGTTCAAGCCAAGAATTTTGCAATAGAAAGATTGGTGCCTGAATACAAAACTTTGGAATTTCTTCTCTTCATATAGTAACATGGTTTCTCTTTATATTTGCAAGAATAACTGGTTATTGGGAGTTAACGAAATGAGAACTTGAATCCTAAGAAAGGAGAAAGGTTGGGGGTAGTTCAGTGATACAGCACTGGCCTAGCACCAGGCAGTCGACCTTGGGTTTAACCTCTAGGTCAGACAGACAGACAGACAGACAGACACACACACACACACACACACACACGGATTCAGTTCTATCTCTTAAGAGGTAGAGGCAGGAGGATCAGGAATTCAAGACCATTCTGGGCTGAAGTGTGACTATGTTAAAAACAAGGGCTGGAGAGATAGCACTCACTGCTCTTGCAATGTGAATTTGATTCCCACCACACACATCAGGCAGCTCACAATTGCCTGTAACTCCAGTTCCAGGGGATCTAAAACCATTCTCTAACCTCTAATAGCACTGAACTCTCATATACATATAATTAAAAGTGAAAATAAAATCTTAAAAAAAAAAAAAAAAGACATCCCTCCATAGTGTGCACATAAATAGAAAGCTTGGGTATGGTGGCCCAGGCCTACAGTTCCAGCATTGGATGTGGTGGTCCAGGCCTACAGTGCCAGCATTGGGTATGGTGGCCCAGGCCTACAGTTCCAGCATTGGATGTGGTGGCCCAGGCCTACAGTGCCAGCATTGGGTGTTAGACTGGCCGATCAGAAAGAAGTTCAAGGTCATCCTTGGTTAGATAGCAAGACCAGCTTAGGTTGCTATGTGAGACCATGTCTTTAAAAAAAACAAGGGTGGGGAGGCTGGAGGGATTGTTCAGTAATCAGGAGTAAGTACTACTAGTATAGGAAGATCTGAGTTTTATTCCCGTCAGCCATGTTGGGTGGCTCACAACCTGCTATAAACCTCAGCTCCAGGAGATCTGACATCCTGTTCTGGTCTCCATAAACACCCATACTCAAATGTGTCCCCCACCCCCACATACACTTACACATAAGTTAAAAAAATAAAGCTTTGTATTAATGCCTTATTGCTGTAAAGAGACTCCATGACCAAGGCTACTCAAAAAAAATAAAACATTTAACTGGGGCTTGCTTACCATTTTAAGATTTAGTTCATAATGTGGTGGGGAGAGCGGACAATGGTGGCATACACAGACATGACACCAAGAAAGTAGCTGCAAGTTCTCTAGCAGGATCCCCAGACAGCAGGAAGGGAGAGACTGAGCCTGGCTTGAGCCTACCCCCAGTGATACACTTCCTTAACAAGGCCACACCTCTAATTCCTCTCTAGTAATACTGCAGACTCATTCAAATATATGAGCCTGTGGGGGTTACTTTTTTGTTGTTGTTGTTGTTTGTTTTTTTGGGGGGGTGGTTTGGTTTGGTTTGGTTTTGGTTTTTTGAGACAGGGTTTCTCTGTGTAGCCCTGGCTGTCCTGGAACTCACTCTGTAGACTAGGCTGGCCTCGAACTCAGAAATCCGCCTGCCTCTGCCTCCCAAGTGCTGGGATTAAAGGCGTGTGCCACCACTGCCCGGCTTGTGGGGGTCATTCTTATTCAAAACATACACTCTTTTTTAAAATCAAAAGGAACTTCAGAAGACCATTCTCTAAGTTACTGTTTATTGTTCTGAGGAGACACCATGACCAAGACAACTTACAAGATGAATTGTTTAATGGGGGGCTCAGGGTTCCAGAGGAATAGAGTCCATGACCATCATGTCAAGGAGCACTGCAATCAGGCAGGCATGGCGCCGGAGCAGTCGTTGAGAGCTTACATTTGATCCTGGAGCACAAGGAATAGAGAGCTATCTGGGAATGATAGGGCTTTTTAAACTGCAAAGCCTGGCTCCAGCAATGTACCTCTTCTAACTGGGGATCAAGTTTTCAAATATATGAGTTTATGGGTCTGTTTTCATTCAAACTACCATGACCATCAATTTTGCAATGACCATTAAAACAGAAGTCCTAGTTTGTGCTGTAAAACTGGCTTTTAATAAGCCAGATGCAGGGTTCTGGGCTTGTATTCCCAACTCCTTAAGAGGCTGAAACAGAAGATCACTTGAACATTGAATGGACCGGGCGCAGGGAGGATGCAGGAAACAAAGTCTGCTGATACTCTGCGCATGTGTGTTATAGTGTTGTTGTTGTTGTTTTAGGTGGTCACTCACAGGCTCTTCTCTTTGAGATTTTGGCATTTTAAATAGATAACAAGTCAGTGAGTGTTTAGAAATTGTTCTCTGTGGCATGATTTAACCGATTGATTTATGTCCTAAACACTTCCATGCACAGTAGTATGTCACAATTGTGCAAAAAGACAACTGAAAACAAATTTTAAATCACTGTTATATTCCTTTACAGTCTGCACCTTCCCTGTTTCTTAAAAGCAACTTTGAGTACTTAAGGGGCAATTATCGAAAAGCGGTGAAGCTGTTAAATAGCTCAAACATTGCCGAGCATCCAGGCTTCATGAAAACAGGTAAAAGAAGTAAAACTTTAGTTGTTCTATTTTTCTTGCTTGGGGTTCCCACCACCTACACATCACAGGTTTCTTCAGAGTGACTTCCAATCATTTTTAGGTAGAAATGTTCTAAGCCTGATGTGGTAGTACACTCTGCTCCCATCACTGTGTAGACTGGAGCAGAGGGTTTTGAATTTGAGGCCAGCCTGGGCTGCCTTTCAAAACTCTTGTCTTTTCTTTCTTCCTTCCTTCCTTCCTTCCTTCCTTCCTTCCTTCCGTATTTATTTATTTATTTATTTATTTATTTATTTATGGTTTTTCGAGACAGGGTTTCTCTATGTAGCCCTGGCTGTCCTGGAACTCACTTTGTAGACCAGGCTGCCCTCGAACTCANAAATCCGCCTGCCTCTGCCTCCCGAGCGCTGGGATTACAGGCATGCGCCACCACGCCCGGCTCAAAACTCTGTCTTAAAAAAAGGTTTTCGTCTTTCTTCCTGTAGAACATTTACTGAAATTTTAGTGTATATATTGTTTGCACATTGAAAGAGGGTTCATTACATCGTTGCTTTATTTTAACCTTCCCTGTTCCTGTGCTCCATTTTGAGAGGGAATGCCCAGGTGTTCGGTTTGGTTTTGGATTCAGTTCAGATGCACACATAGCCTGTACCTATAAACCTGCTCCACCTGGCCCTACTTTGCTGTCTTGAGTTCACTAGAGAATAGAGAATGTCTCTACTTTCTATTTCACATTCTTTTAAACAACCACTCTAGTCCTCCTGGGTTTGTGTAGCTTTGTGTCTTATCATCATGTACCCCAGGCTGACTCAGTGTATTACGGATGACCTTGAGTTTTTGGTCCTCTACCTCCTCAGGGTAGAAGTACAGGCCTGTGCCACCACACCTGTGACTGTGATGCTGGGGATTGGTCCCAGGCCTAGTGAGTGCTAGAAAGCACCCAACCTATAAACCACATCACCAGCCTATTCCCTGGGTTTTATTTCTGATGTTTTTGTTGTGGTAGTATAAAATGGTCTCTCAAATCACAAGTATGCTGTGAGGAAAGTCAACGACAGGTCAAGAGCTGAACATGAAGTAGTCATTGAGTCAGCATAGTTGGCTACATTGTGATTTGCTTGTTCCTAGTGTTGAAATCCTTATTTTTTATCCATTATGTAAATTTTAGTTTTGTTGATAAAATATGCTTATTAAAGAATATTTAGAAGATAAAAATGTAGTTTAAATTGCCTGTATGCCATGCCTAGAATGAGTCTGTTGACACATTTTAGTGTGCTTACTCTTGTCTTTTGTTTGCTTTTTCTTTGAGATATGGCTTTGCTGTACAGCCCAGGCCAGCCTGCCTCTTGCTGACTGTGATCAGACCCAGAGTCTGATTCAGAAAATGGCTTTCCCATCACTGAACTAACTTCCCAGCCCCTTCTCTTCTTAATGTCCCTGCCTCATTTAGAGCTCAGGGCATACAGCCTTGGGAAATGGGCAGTGAATATCCTGTTACCAACTCATTGTAAGCTGGTGTTTTGTGTCATGGGGGTAAAGTAGGACATGCTAGTTAGTACATTTACTGTAATTTTCTTTTGTTTTGAGACAGCCTCACTGTTTGACTCTAGCCAGCCTCAAACTCAAGAGATCTGACTCACTCTACCTCCCTACCACTGGGATTAAAGGTGTGAAACACCTTACTCAGATTCACATACAGAAGGCTACCTTTGAACTGGCTGTGTAACCAAGGATAACCTTGAACGTTGATGTTGCTGCCCCAACTCTCAAGTGCAAAGATTGTAAGCACATGCCATCACCTCTGCCACGACACAGGCCTCAGGAAATGCTTATGGAATGTTCATTCAGAAAGTGAAAGCTAAGTTTAGGTTATCTTCGTTGAATCAAAGGGGGAAAAAAATTACCAAGGGAAAGCATTGGAATGTAAAAATAAAAGCTCAGTGGTTAGGAATACTGACTGCTCTTCTAGAGGACCTAGGTTCAGTTCAATTTCCATGGCAGCCCACAGTTGTCTGTAACTCCAAGATCTGACACCCTCACATACACATACATGCAGACAAAACATCAATGCAGATTAAAAATAAAAAAAGATATCTAAGAAGGAAACTGGGATATTCTACTTTGTGGTGAAGAACGCTTACTTGAACATTACCCACAATCTTGGAGAGATAGCTAAAGATTTGACCACAAAATACATTCAGCTTTTATGATTAAAAACACAAACATGTGTTAGCACACACCTTTAGTCCCAGCTCTCGAGAGGCAGAGATCTATCTGAGTTCAGGACTGGCCTGGTCTACAGATCTGAATTCCAGGACAGCCAGGGCTACCCAGAGAAATCCTGTCTTGAAACAGAAAAACAAAACAACAAAAACCATACCAGATCAAGTCACAGAACAAATGATAACTGTTGGTGGGCATGAGTTTTCTAAACATGTGACATGTGACGAAGGCTTCTGTGACAGTCTCCGACTTAATAGTCAAGGGGCCACTAATAGGCCAGATGAAATAATGTATAAGCTAAGAAAGAATGCCCAGGGCTTGAGAGATGGCTCTGCAGGGGCTGGTGAGATGGCTCAGCGGTTAAGAGCTCCAACTGTTCTTCCAAAGGTCCTGAGTTTAAATCCCAGCAGCCACATGGTGACTCACAACCATCTGTAATGGGATCCAATTCCCTCTTCTGGTGTGTCTGAAGACAGCGACAGTGTACTCGCATACATTAAATCAAATAAATAGATAAGAAAGACAGACAGACAGACAGACAGACAGAAAGAAAGCCCGCCCAGTTGGGTATGGCAGATGACAACTGCAAACCCTGAACTCTGGAGGCTGAGGCAGAGATTGCCAGAAGTCCCAAGCAAGTCTCAGTTCCATAGTGAATTGTAGGCCACCAGGACCAGTGTGAGACCCTCTCTCAGTGAGAATAGTGCTAGGGTCCTATCAGACAGTAGAGTTCTCTGTCATATGCAAAGCCCTGACCTTCATCCCCAGCACCACACAAACCAAGTGTGCTGGTGTCTGTCTGTGACCCTGCAGTCTGGGAGGTAGAGGCAAGAGAATTAGAAGGTCATTTTCAACTACAGAAAGTTCAGATGAGGCCAGCCTTTTCTGCACAAGGTCCTGTCTGAGGTGGTTGTTAGTGTGATGGATGGTAGGTGGATAGATGGAGTCGAGGGGACACTGAGACTTAAGATGAAGCAGACTTTGGAGACTCTGTTTGACCGCATACATTCTCCCAGCTATTCTTCACTTAATGTATTCTAGCTGCTTCTATGTGTGTGTGTGTGTGTGTGTGTGTGTATGTGTGTGTGTGTGTATGTGTGTGTGTGTGTGTGTGTTCAACTTAAGACCTTGTACATATTAAGCCAGCTCTACCATCGGAGCTAAACTCTAGCCTCCCATGTTTAGATGCTTCACGGTTTACATTTGTACAGGATTTCAGTGTGGATGTATGGCATATATATTAAGTTACTGTTTTTTATCACTTGTTAAAAAGAATAAGATCAATAAAAAAATATTCAGGGTTGTTTTAGAAATCCACTAAAACAGGGTTTCACTCAGCTTTGCCCTATGCCTCATGAACTGTCCTGTAGGGACTATCTGACTTTCCAAATAGGTTAGCTAACTGACAGCAACTAGGTCTGCTGTTTACTTGAGAGACTGCAAAAACAAATTTTGTGTATAAAGTAGTCTGTGTTGTTTTCAGGTGAATGCTTGAGGTGCATGTTCTGGAATAACCTTGGTTGTATCCATTTTGCCATGAGCAAGCACAATTTGGGGATTTTCTACTTCAAGAAGGCTCTACAGGAAAATGACAACGTCTGCGCCCAGCTCAGTGTGGGTAGCACTGATCCAGGTGAACGAGCACTGGGGACTGCAGTGTCTTCCTGCTTGACACACATGATGGAAATAGCAAGTGTCGGGAGGGATCTGGGTGTGGGAGATACATTCAGGGCTTGGAGGATGAGACAAGATGTCCTAATGGAAAGAATAGCAATCATCCAGTGGGAGAGTAATTCCAGCCTCAGCAAAGGTGAGAGGTCCTGGAGCAAGCTGACCAGCTCATTCAGGGAGCTGTAGCTTAGTGAAAAGATCCTGAGGAAGATTCTCAACCTCAAGCTTGGGCTTCCACATGTATTCACACACACACACACACACACACACACACACACACACACACACACACACACACACACACACAGAGGAAAACACATAGACATAGCAGAAAAAAAAGAAAAGACCAAACATTCCATTACCCTCAGTTTGTTATGGACTTGAATCAGTAATCCTGAGTGGTATGTCATCCAGTTTTGATTAGTCATTAGGATTTCTTGACTGTGGGCTAATATTATAAATTTTTGGTAGAACTTCACAAGTAATGGTTTGGTGTCATCTAAGAGTCTTAAAGCGGGCTGGAGAGATGGCTCAGTGGTTGAGGTCCAGAGGTCTTGAGTTCAATTCCCAGCAACCACATGATGGCTCACAACCATCTGTAATGGGGTCTGATGCCCTCTTCTGGTGTGTCTGAAGACAGCAACAGTATACTCACATAAAATAGTAAATCAATCTTTTTAAAAAAAAAAAAAACGAACCTTAAAGCAACCTGCTGAAGTTTGTCACTTATGTTCAGATTATATGGATCTTTGATCAGAAATGCTTTGATTTTAAGCAAAATCAAGCATCTTTCTAATTTTTAAAACTATAAACACCTATTTAATTGATGAAAAATGTATTTTAAATGGCAAGTGATCCTCTTGTAGACTCTGAGTCACTGAGAAAGTGTAGCACATGGTAACAAAGTGGCCAAGCAATCTGAAGGAAGGCAAGGTGCTGAAGTTCAGAAAGCCAGTGACTCACTCAGCTTCCCTCCCTGAAGCAACAGGGCCAGAAGAGCTGGCCCAAGCGTGGGCATCTGTCCTTCCTAGAACAGACATCTGGCATGACTGGCAAGTACTTGGGGAGTTAGGCATGGAGAAACCACCTCAGAGAGAACCGTTACAGTGTCACATTGGAGTCACTGGTACTAAACATGGAAGTATTTACTTGATCTATTCTCCAAATTTTATTACAAGGTAAAAAGTTTTCTGGAAGACCCATGTGTACATTGCTGACCAACAAAAGGTATGAGCTGCTGTACAACTGTGGGATCCAGCTGCTGCACGTTGGGAGGCCTCTTGCTGCCTTTGAGTGTCTGATTGAAGCTGTTCAGGTGTATCATGCAAATCCTCGTCTTTGGCTACGGCTGGCTGAGTGCTGCATTGCTGCCAATAAAGGGGTGAGTACTGCCTGAGGCTCTTTGAATCTCTGCTTCTCCTCTTCTACACTTGGCACATGGAAAGCAAAAGATACTTGGGGGCTGGAGAGATGACTCAGCGGTTAAGAGTGCTGACTGCTAGCCGGGCGTGGTGGCACACACCTTTAATCCCAGCACTCAGGAGGCAGAGGCAGGCGGATTTCTGAGTTCGAGGCCAGCCTGGTCTACAGAGTGAGTTCCAGGACAGCCAGGGCTATACAGAGAAACCCTGTCTCGAAAAACCAAAAAAAAAAAAAAAAAAAAGTGCTGACTGCTTTCCCGAGAAAGTCCCGAGTTGAAATCCCAGCGATCACATGATGGCTCAAACCATTTGTAATGAGATCTGACGCCCCCTTCTGGTCTGTCTGAAGACAGCTATAGTGTACTCACATATAATAAATAAATAACTTAAAAAAGAAAAACACCTGGGAATCTAAGACCTCATTTCCATTTTCACTGCCACTGAATGTAAGTCTTCTGTTCACAGTCACTTGGTTAGCTTAATTCTTGGCAAAGGGTTGATGCCAGTGAGGAGTCTGTGTCAGAACAGCGAGGAGTGGTGGCTCCTGCGGGGCCTGGGCTGTGCTGTCTGTAAGCATGAGGGTGGTCTCTGTCCCAGGTGGTCAGAGAACACCTGGCTCTGATGGAGTGTGGACAGGAGTGCAAAACAGCAAGCACTCCCTCTTGGGATGCACATGACAGTCATGTATCTTCTTTGATACACCAGTCCTCAGTGTCTAAAAATGGGCTGCCCTGAGCTGTTATCTCTAGGTTGGTAGCAGCCTTCTGAATTTCTGGTTGAACGGGGTCCGTGGGAATTGGGTGAAATAAGAATTACCAGGTGGGGCTGGAGAGATGGCTCAGTGGTTAAGAGCACTGACTGCTTCTCCAGAGGTCCTGAGTTCAATTCCCAGCAACCACATGGTGGCTCACAACCATCTCTAATGGGATCTGATGCCCTCTTCTGGTGTGTCTGAAGACAGCTACAGTGTACTTATATGCATTAAATAAATAATATTTAAAAAATAAAGAATTACCAGGTGTCTGGGTTCCCCTCACCTCTCTTCCCACATTCCCTTGGTATGTGAAGGTTGGAGCAGTTGGCTTCCTAAGGCTTGCCTGGCACACTTGTCTGACATAGGCTATGTAGGATACTGAGGCTCGTTACGGAGCAGCATTTTCTGATGAGCAAGTGAAAGAGCCAAGGGTTGAAAAGAAGCCTGTGCGGGGCAGTTTCACATCCAGGGTTTCAGAAGTTGACTTGAATGCAGTAGAGGGGGGACTAATGCTCTTGGAAGGCTCTGGAAGAGCAGCAAGTGCTCTAAATTACTGAGTCATCTCTTCTGTACCTTAGGGGGGGGGGGTTGTTTTGTTTTGTTTTTAAATTTATTTTATTATATGTAAGTATACCGTAGCTATCTTCAGACTCCTCCGAAGAGGGGATCAGATCTCATTACTGATGGTTGTGAGCCACCATGTGGTTGCTTGGATTTGAACTCAAGACCTTCAGAAGAGCAGTCTCTCCAGCCTCTGTACTTTAGTTTTTAAAAAAGTTTTTACAAAAGACTTCAGGCAGAAGATTCTGTACCACACTGGGCATAAGCTTGAGCATATATTCCCTCAAAGCCAACCTCCACAAAAGCCACACCTACTCCAACAAGGCCGCACCTCCTAATAGTGCCACTCCCTGTGGCCAAGCATTCAACACATGAGTCTGTGGAGGCCAAGCCTGTTCATACTGTCGCAGTTCTGTTGAGAGACTCTGCCTTGATAAACAAGAGAAAAACCTAGCACATCTTTGTGTGTTACCCTCGGGCCTGCAATTCAAACCAGGCACTTATGTACCACATACACAAGTGCAGTGCTGGGGTGGGGGGAATGTAGCTTCACAAAGTGGCTATGACAGTAATCCTAGCACACAGGAGGTTGAAGCAGGAGGATTGCAAGTTTGAGGCCAGCTTGAGCTGCAGAACAAATCCCTGTCACACACACACAAAACACAAACTCTTAATTCTAAAATTTGGTGCTGGAGAGGTGGACACTTGCTTCTCTTGCAGAGAACCTAGGGTAGGTTTGTAATCACATGGTGGTACACAGCTGCCTGTAGTTCTGGGGACCCAAGCCCTCTTCAGCTTCCACAGGCACCAGGTGCACATGTGGTACATACTCACAGCAACAGGCAAACATTGTGTACATAAAGTAAATACATTATAGAACATAATAATTGGGGCTGGAGGGATGGCTCAGAGGTTAAGAGCACTGACTCTTCTTCTAGAGGTCCTGAAGAAGACCAGCATCCACATGGTGGCTCACATCCATCTCTAATGGTATCTTATAACCTCTTCTAGTGGGTCTGAAGACAGCTACGGTGTACTCAGAAGTAAAATAAAGAAATCTTTAAAAAAAAAAAAGCCATAATACTTGTAAATTACTTGACCATATTTTATGCCATTCTTACAATTTCTTTACATTTTATCTTAAATATTTTTTGTTTTCTAGACTTCTGAGCAAGAAACTAAAGGTCTACCCACCAAAAAAGGCATTGTACAGTCTATTGTTGGCCAGGGATATCACCGGAAAATAGTTCTGGCATCACAGTCGATTCAGAACACTGTCTACAAGTAAGTATTTTGCCATGAGCCAGTGTGTATCTGTCATAACACTGTCATTGCTGTGTTTTTAGTGGGCAGTAGCTTGGGCTTGATCATTTCACAGGAGGAATTGCTTTATGGTGACATTTTATTGCTACATCAGTAAACAGACCCAAACTGAGTGAGTCTGCAGTGAGTTGGTCTGTCTACTATAATTATGATTTAGTGCATCTGTGGGTACACAAACTGTCCAGACCCTAAGGAAGCAGACTATTCATTGCTGTGAGTCAGAATGTCCACAAGAGGGCATTTGTGTCCTTTTTAGCTCATGTCTGCTTCATAGAGAATTGCTGCTCCTCAGCCATGTCTGCGAGTTCCCATCCAAGAATTCAGCCAACCTCTAATTAAAAATATTTATAGGCAAAAAAAAATTATAACAGTGTTAACCATGTGCTGACTTAGGTTTTAAGTTTTGGGGGATATTTTGTGGGCATTTATGTGCTCCACATGCATACCTGGTTCTCAAGGAGTTGAGAAGAGAGCATCAGGTCTCCTGGGACAGAGTTACACATAGACCTGCACCACCATGTGGGTGCCGGAAATCAAATTCTTTAAGAATAGCTGGTGCTCCTAACTGCTGAGCTGTCTCCAGCCCACCCCACACCCTGGCTTCACCTACAGTTCTCTTGCATTAGCACTGACAGTGCAGAGTCTCATCCTCGTCTGATGTATGTGTGTGCTTACAGTCCTTTGTAGTTTTATGTCTTGTATGAGATTTGGGGTTGGATTTTCTTACCATTTGCTTATAACAGCTTTTATTAAACTTTCTGTTCACTAGTGAAAGTTCAGTAACAGTTAATGATTCTGTTTTGTTTTATTTTGTTGAGATAGGATTTCTCTGCTCAGTTAGCAAGTGGTGGTACTATTTAAAAGGATTAGGAGGTATAGACCAGACTGGACTTTAACTCAGAAGTCCACCAGCCTTTACCTCTGAGTGCTAGGATCAAAAGCGTGTGCCATCACAGTTAATGATTCCTTATAGCAGAAAAGTCTGGTTTGTTTTTCTACAGTCTGTTCAGCTTATTTTGTCTTGTTCTTTGAAGTGATGGGCAGTCTTCAGCCATTCCTGTAGCCAGTGTGGAGTTTGCAGCCATCTGTCTCAGAAATGCCTTGTTGCTGTTACCTGAAGAACAGCAAGATCCCAAGCAGGAAAACGGCTCCAAGAGCAGCAGCCAGCTTGGAGGGAACACGGAAGGCAGCGAGAGCAGCGAGACATGCAGGTACCCATCTGTCACCTGACAGTTTCAGAGCTTTAGTCCATTCTTGTCATAGTAGGGTGTATGGTGGCACACAGGCAGACATGGTGCTGAGTCCTACATCTGGATCCAACCGCAGCAGGAAGAATGAGATGCTGGGACCTGGCTTGAGCTTTTGAACACTCAAAGCCCACCCCTAGTGACACACTTCTTCCAACAAGGCCACACCTCCTAATCCTTTTAAATAGTGCTACTCCCTGTTGACTAAGATTCATATATATGAGTCTAAAGGGACCATTCTTATTCAAACCTCCACAGGAAGGCAAGGGTTAGGTCTTGATTGCATATTGTTGAGGAAACTGGGACAGGAACTGAAGCAAACAGAAGCTCAGGAAGAACTCTGTTGCACGTTTTAAAAAACACGCCCCCACCTTTGCCCTTGACAGCAGCAGCTCTCTGGCCCCTCCCAGCTTAGCTCTGAGTGTGAGTGGGGCTGCCACTCGCCCCACTCCCGGCTTGCCTAAGAGCTGCCTGGCTCTAAGGCTTGCTCTCAGCTTCTCTTGTGTTCCTCCTTGCTTAGCTTTACCAAGCTGCCATAACTGACCCACTTCTCTCTACCCACCTTTGCCCCTCAAATGGAAGACACTCAAGACAGTTTTATTACTTTAGAACTTGCCTGCTAGCACAATTGCTGGGCACAGCCTGTACCAGTCAGCCTCCGCAGACCTCCAGTGGCAGTGGCCGCTGGTTCTAGCTTCTCCAAGATCTTGCATGATTGTTTTATGCTTCTCCTTCCAAAGCCTTCTTCTCCTGGGACCCGGAAATCCCACCTGTCCCTGCTGCCCAGCAGTTGGCTCCTGGCCTTCTTTACTGACCAAATCAAGAACCAATTAGAGAACCAGGCCTCAGTATCAGCACCTCCCCATACAGAACTCTGCTCACAGGCCTATTCCACATGGCCTGCTTCCTATAGTTCACTCTGCTCTTTTACACAACCCAGAAGCATCTGCCTAGGCTGGCACCACTCACAGTGGACTGGGTCTTTCTGTGTCAGTCAGCAGTCAAGAAAATGCCCCACAGACTTGCCTCAAGGTCTTGTCTCAGTTGAGGTCCCTCTTCCCAAGTTACTCTAGCTGTGTCAATTTGACAGAAAAACTAACCAATGTACCTCCCTTGGCAAAAGTCCTTCAGGACTTCTTCAGCAAGCCTGTCTGTCTGCCTGCCTGTCTGCCTGCCTGTCTGTCTGTCTGCCTGTCTGTCCGTCCTTTAGATAGCTTCCCAAGCTTCCTCCAGCAGTTCCAAAATTCCCTCATAGCAAAGGAGAAATAAGCTGAGTGAGCAGAGCGCTTGAGACAAGATAGGCTCTTCTTTCTTAAAGGAGCGACTTGGAGGCCGGAGCCAGGTATGATGGCCCAGTTCTAGGAGCAGGACAACAGGCTGTATACTAGCCTGGGAGATGTCACAGAACCCTGTCTGGAGAAATAGGAAAGAAGAGAAACACAGTTAGGGGAACAGTGGGGAACAGTGGGGAACAGTGGGGAACAGTGGGGATCAGTGGGGAACAGTGGGGAACAGTGGGGA
>NC_034599.1:107603720-107605503 GCF_900095145.1 Mus pahari | reverse complement strand
CTCTGTAGACCAGGCTGGCCTCAAACTCAGAAATCTGCCTGCCTCTGCCTCCTGAGTGCTGGGATTAAAGGCGTGTGCCACCACGCCCGGCGATTATTATACATTTTTAAGTATTTGTTATAGAAATTTTGAGACAAGGTTTCACATAGACCAGACTTACTCAGTAGGTAGCTGAGGGTGACCTTGAACCTCTAATCCTTTGGCCATTCCCTCCCATATCTTGGGAATTAAAGGCACACACCATCATGCCTGGTTTATGCAATGCTGGGAGGGAATGAAGGCTTTCGTGCTTGTTGGACGAGCACTCTATCAGCTGAACCACAAAACAGTTTATTTACTAAAGAAATTTTGAGCTGGCCAGTGGTGGTGCACACCTTTAATCCTAGTTAGTACCTGGGAGGCAGAAGCAAATGGATCACTTGAGTTTGAGGCCCCAGCCTGGTCTACAAAGTGAGTTCCAGGACAGCCAGGGCTATACAGAGAAACCCTGTGTAGAAAAACCAACAAAAAAAAAAAGGAAAGGAAGAAGAAGAAAAGGTTGAAGTGTGTGAATGTGCTTATGTAGTAGAGATGTTACAGCCAGAGATTATGTAAAAGTACTGTTGTGTGCTACGGAAAATAAGGTAGTGCAGTGAGAGTGTGTGGAGTTAGCATGTTTGTAGTGCTAGGCCTTCGTACACTCATTGCTCCCACTTATATACGTTGTCAGAACTGGGTTGACGTGGTGGAGTAAGACCAGGAGAACAAACTGCACAGTGGTGATTCTTTTCATACCCAAGAGTCTTTCTCTATTTCAGCAGTAAAAGCCATGATGGAGATAAGTTCATTCCTGCTCCACCGTCTTCTCCGCTGAGGAAACAGGAGTTAGAAAACCTCAAGTGAGTACCTGAGGCGGAGCACCCATTGGGATGAGCACACTGCTCTTGACCCCATCACACCACTGCGTATGTACATGGTGGGCCCTACTGTGTGGGTCTGCACTAGCTGGGGCTTCTGCACAGCACTGTCTTCCGCTTGTGAGCGTCCTACATGACCTAACTATCCAGCCTTCCCTTCCCTCACCTCACTGCTGAAGCTCCAGGGTGTGCAGCCACACCTGCCTTTTCCGTGGGTGCTGGGAAGCAGAGTCGGATCCCCACACCCACACAGCAATGCTCTTACCCACTGTCAGCTGCAACCCCTGTAAGCTTATCTGAACAAACTGGAATGGGGAGGCCATAGTGCTGGGGAGGTAGGTAGCCAAGGACTTGTGCATGATGGGCAGGTGCCTCGTGGCTACTATTGAGTTAAGCCCCACCCCAAGTTATAAGATCCTGATTGGCTCTTATTAGAAAACACTTCTCTGAAAAAGTAAGTTTTCTAGTGAGCTGAACAAAGGATGTTGGCTCATATACAAAAAAAGGACTAAATAAAACAAAGATAAAAGTCTCAAAAATAGGAGCTGAGGGCTGGTGAGATGGCTCAGTGGGTAAGAGCACCCGACTGCTCTTCCGAAGGTCTGGAGTTCAAATCCCAGCAACCACATGGTGGCTCACAACCATCCATAACAAGATCTGATGCCCTCTTCTGGAGTGTCTGAAGACAACTACAGTGTACTTACATATAATAAATAAATAAATCTTTAAAAAAAAAAAAAATAGGAGCTGAAGAGATGACTCGGGTTTAAGAACACTAAATCTACCAAATACACTAGTCCAGTTCAGGGAGGCAGGAAGTCTGGCAGTCAGCCTGCCTCTGCCTCTGCCTCTGCCTCTGCCTCTGCCTCTGCCTCTGCCTTTGCCTC
>NC_034599.1:107589860-107603135 GCF_900095145.1 Mus pahari | reverse complement strand
AGTGAGTTCCAGGACAGCCAGGGATACACAGAGAAACCCTGTCTGGAAAAAAAACCAAAAAAAAAACAAAACAAAACAAAACAAAAAGATACATGATCAATCTCTTGAGTTTCAATTTTTCTTTTTATTTATTTATCTATCTATCATATATACAGTATTCTGCCTGCATTTATGCTTACATGCCAGAAGAGGTCATCCAATCACAGTGTAGATTATAAACTTCTATGTGGTTGCTGGGAAATTTAATTTAGTACCTCTGGAAGAACAGCCAGTGCTCTTAACCTCTGAGCCATCTCTACAGCCCGAGTTTCAATTTTTCATGTACATATAAAAGAAGACAAGTCTAAAGAACCCATTCTAAGCATGCTAAAGACAGGTAATAGATAGTTGAGGTAGTTATGAGATTCTGTGTTAATCAGAGTCTTTCAAAGGCATCCTGGAGGCTGGGAATGTAGTTCAGTTGGTGAATGCTTTCTTGGCATTTCCAAAGTCCTGGATTTTTATCCGAAAAGCTAGTCCTGGTCACACAGGCCTGTAACCTCGGCCCAGTGCAGGTGGAGGCCGGAGGGTATAAAGAACAGATAACACCTTCTCTCAAAAAACTCAGGCCTGGTAGTTCCCGCCTCTGATCCCAGCAGTTCAGAGGTACAGAAATACCTGGTTTATACATAGTGAGTTCCAGGACACCCAGGAGTATAAAATAGAGAAACACTATCTCAGAAAAAAACAAAGAGAATAGAAACAGGGCCTGGATTCTTGTTGAAGGACACTTGCTATTCTTCCAGAGCAGACCCAGGTTCAGGTTTAGCACTCACAGTCAGTCGGCTCACGGCATTGTTAGCTCCAATTCCACAAGTTAATGGGAGGCCATCTTCTGGCTTCTACAGACACAGCACACAAATGGGGCACATTTATACATAAAACCATCCATACATCTTTTAAGATGTCAAGATACATCTTTGTAAAAATACTGATTTCCCCCAGTTGGGAAGTGTTTCAGGATTAGTTGATGGGGCTGGAGGTGTGGTTTTGGTGCTTCAAAGCCTATGCTAGGATTGGAGAGTTGTGAGGACGTGGGTGGGATTCCCAGCACTCACAGGTTACCCACAACCGCCTGTAACTCCAGTTCCAAAGGATCACATGCCCTGTCTGACCTCCATGGATACCAGGCACGTACATGTACATGGTACATATACATACATACAGGCAAAACATTCATACACATGAGATAATGCACACAAATTTTTAAAAATCACATGTTATGGGCTAGAGAAATGACTCAGAAGGTAAGAGTTCTGGCTTCTTTTTCAGAGATCCTGACTTCAATTCCCAGCAACCACATGGTGGCTTATACAATCTATAATGAGATCTGGTGCCCTCTTCCAGCATGCAGTCATACATGCAGACAGAACACTGTGTACAAAAAAAAAAAACCACTGTGTACATAATAAGTAAATCTTTAAAAAAATAAATAAAAACAGCCGGGCGGTGGTGGCGCACGCCTTTAATCCCAGCACTCGGGAGGCAAAAGCAGGCGGATTTCTGAGTTCGAGGCAAGCCTGGACTACAGAGTGAGTTCCAGGTCAGCCAGGGCTATACAGAGAAACCCTGTCTGGGAAAAAACAAACACACAAACAAACAAAAAATAAATAAATAAAAACAAAAAACTTGTGCTCTTCCCAAGAGCTGGTGTTCCATTCCCAGTGCTCAGGTCAGGTAGCTTCCAGCCTACTGTGATTCCAGCTCAGAGGGATCCAAGAGTTTCTGCTCGTATGTACCCGGCAGCACACACACTATTAAAAATAAAATTTAAAAAACCAAGAATGTGAGCTCAGGATGGCATTAGGACTCAGTAGACAGAGGTAGATAGCTCTGAACTTGAGGCCAGCCTGTTGTGTATAGCAAGTTCCAGACCAGCCTAGATTGTATAATGATGACACCAAGTCTCAGAGAAATAAAACTGGAGAGCTGGCTCAGAGGTTAAGAGCACTGGCTGCTCTTCTAGAAGACCTGGATTTGATTCCCAGCACCCATGTGGTAGCTCACAGCTGTTTATCCCAAAGATGTGAGAAAGACCACCTAACCAAATCATCATGGCCAAATTAATTAAGGCAAGCTTTTTTATTTGTGTACATGGACTGCCCCCCCCTCCCAAAGACAGGGTTCAAGAGGTCAACATTGAACATGGCAAAGACAAGGTTTTTATAGCTTAGGGGTAGGAAGTTTCTAAATGGGGGGATTTGGCTGGCAAATAAGTTAGCCATAACCTTCTGGACAAAGACATGGTTGTAAGGTAGTCATGACAACAGGTGGGCTTAATAACATTTTGACATAAAAGTTGAATTGCGAGATGGTTGTAACAACCTCCTGAAGCAAAGGAAAGGTTGCAGGTAGTCATAACACCTTCTGAAACAGAGATGTAAAGTTTTCTTAGAGTGGATACTTGAGAGAACACATAATGTTTAGAAAGGATATAAATATAGCCCAACCAACAGTGCTGTTGATCATCATTTGTCATGACTTCATAGAGACCAAAAAACATCTAGTGGTGTTCTGGTGGCTTCTTGCCACTTCTGCAGATTCAGGCCTATTAGCAGAGCCTTACGATTTCTTCTAGGTCAAACTGCCATTACTAATTCGAAAATGGAGTTTTTGAGTCCTACCATTGCTGATTCGTAAATGGTGTTTTCAGATGGATCGAACTGCCACTACTGATCCGTGTAAAGTAAACTGCTGATATCCTGACAGCACAGATTAGATTTGCTCCAAAAAATATTTCTAAACAGGTCTACATCCCTCTTTGCTCTAGTAACCTTTCCTTTCCACTACTTTGGTGGGCAATGGGCTAGAAAAGAAATTAAAACATATAAGAACCCTTATTTAAAGTAGGTTTTATAAAAACCTAAACCTACAGAGATAGTTTCTGTTTGTCTTTACTGTAAAATGGCCTTTAAGCCCAGTGTGAATGCAGGCTGGTTTATCAACCATTATTCCAGTTTCAGGAGGAGATCTGATGCCCTCTCTGGACTCCATAGGCATGCACATGATACACACACACACACACACACACACACACACACACACGCAAAGTCAGTAAGACAACAACAAAGGATGCTGTTATCATAGATAATATAGATCAGGACTGGTTGAAACTTGATGGTCTTTATGTCCTAGACTTTGTGTTCTATGCCCAGCACCTCCAAGAATTTATTTGATGTTAAAAATAAAGGGCTAGAGAGATGGCTCAGTGGTAAGAGCACTGGCTGCCTTTCCAGAGGACCAGGTCAAATCCCAGCACCCACAAGGCAGCTCGTAACTATCTATAACTCTAGTTCCAGGGGTCTGATACCCTCACAAAGATATACGAGCAGGCAAAACAATATACATAAAATAAAAATAAATCATTTTTAAAATAAAAATAAATTAGAGGGCTAGGCAGTGGTGGCTCACAACTTTAATCCCAGCACTTCGAGGCAGTGGCAGACAGAGTTCAAGGCCTTCCTGGTCTAAACATCGAGTTCCAGTACAGCAAGGGCTGCACAGAGAAACCTTGTCATTTATAAAAGGAGGGGAGTGAGGTGTGATGATGTATTCATGTAGATTTGTTCATATAATCTCAGCACTGTGGAGGTAGAGCCTGGGAGGTGAGTGGTTGAAGGTCGCCTGCAGCTACATAGCTGCATAGAGTTTGAGGCCAGCCTGGGATACAGGAAACCCTGGCTCAGAGGCAGGCCTCTTGGGGACTGCAAATGTGGCTCTTTCCATAGATTACCTAGCAAGTGCTAAGCCTTTGTTTTGATCCCCACCACAGCATAGAGGACATGGTGGTCACATTCTGAGAATCAGGAGTCAGATTATAGCTGGCAGGTTTTTGGTTTTTTTGTTTTTGTTTTGTTTTGTTTTCAGGATTTCTTGTAGAGAAGTAGAATAAGCTTTGTAGTTTGGGACTATTTGTTCTAGTTTTATTTCTTTGAATTCTTACGTTTTTCACTTTTGTTGTGCACTGGTTTTGTTAGCCAATTTTTCAAATGATACTTGTTGTGAAATTGTAAAGACATTTTCTTTTGGAAAATGGTGGGTTTGGCTGTGTCAGCCTCTTTCCCATTGGTTGGAATTTGCGGTATCTGGACTGCTTTCCTTTCGTCCCCAGGGCATCCCTTGGACAGTTTTCAGTGTCTAGCTCAGCTTCAGCTGCTGATGGTGACTGCTGCTTAAGGAGACGTCTCCTTCACCTTTCCTTCCTTCTCTTTCTAGTTGTTGTCTGAGGACTTAGCTGGCTCCTCAGGCCTGTGCTATAGAGTGAGGGTTTTGTCAGATTCTCCACAGGGGGCAGAAACTCGAGTGTCCCTGCCCTTGCCTCTTCCATCTTCCAGTCTGATGAGCTGTCAGATCCACTGAGCGTCAGGTAAAAGGGATCAGACAGTGACTCCAGGGTGTAGTGTGTGTTGGGGATGGGGAGTGTTTTAAGTAGCAATGGTCAAAAGTAAAACGAACAAGAACAAAAAAAGAAAAAAAAAAAGAACAAAAGTAAAAACGATTTCCTGCAAGGGCTTAGTAGATAGAGCAGGGCGTGTTTCTTTTTGTTGTTCAGAGCCTATGGGAAATAGTATTTTCTAATAGGAAACTGAGTGGAAAGGGTGCTAAGAAGTGCTCTGGAGTGGATTATCAGGCCTCAGGAAGAGGCCTCATGACAGTTGGTTCAGGGCAGTGATCTGGATGTAAGCCAGATTGGCTGGGGTTTGGTGCTGAGAACTGAGTGTTGGTATCTACTACCGAACCATCCCCAACCCCCAGTTTTATATTGACGTATCTAAATGTTTTAGGAGGTTGATTTTACTAATAGAATCTTAATGGTGCTGTGGTAAAGGTTGGGGAAACATTGACTCTCTTGCACATAGGTATGGTGTGGGCTTGCTGGAAAACTGTCCTGCTGCAGAACTCCTGTGATTGACGTCTGGATCCAGAGTAACTTGACAGTGGGCTGCAGCAGTAATAGCCACCTACTGTCAGGAAAGCCTGCCTTGTGGGGTCCTGTTCTGGGCACCAGGAGCTACAACGTGCTATGGGAACCAAGGAAAGTGGGCTCTACTGCAACTTTTGCTTTTGTTGTTCTTTAGCTTTTTTGGTTTTTTGAGACAGAATTTCTCTATGTAGCCTTGGCTGTCCTGGAACTCACTCTGTAGACCAGGCTGGTCTCAAACTCATAGAGATCCATCATCCTCTCTACCTTACAAGTGCTGTGATTAAAAGCCTGCACCAGGGCCGGGCGTGGTGGCACACGCCTCTGATCCCAGCACTCNGGAGGCAGAGGCAGGNGGATTTCTGAGTTCGAGGCCAGCCTGGTCTACAGAGTGAGTTCCAGGACAGCCAAGGCTATACAGAGAAACCCTGTCTCGGAAAAAAAAAAAAGATTAATACAAGGGTCTGCATTCAGTCCTAATACTAAATAATTTTATTTTCCTTTCTAACAATACATGTGTGACTATTAAATTGTTTTTTCTTTATGTGTATGTGTGGTTTCACTGTGTATACCCGGTGCCTATGAGGGACGGAAGATAGAATTCTATCCTCTGGAGCTAGAGTTACAGACAGTGCTGGGACTTGAACCCAGGTCCTCTGCAAGAGCACCCAGTACTTAGCTTCTGTGACACATCTCTAATACCCCCCCCACTTTTTTTATTTTATTTTCCTAGATGTAACCCAGGTGCCCTAAAATACACTATCCTTTTGCTTCTGTCTCCCGAGTGCACTGTGTACTTGGAGAATGTATAACATTGCTGTTCTTAAAAACACAGAGGGTTTGGACCCAACCTAGAAGGTAGCCCAGACGTGCACGTTACTTTACTGGGTAAAAGCCCTGAACTCAGCCCTCAGAATTTCCATGGTATGAAGAGAGAACCGCCCCGACAAACTGTGTCTGGCCACTCATTATACATGTGATGTAGCACGTACATGTTCACACACACCCAAGATAATTTTATTCAAGTAAAAGGCTTTAAAACAAAATAGGAGTAAGAAGATTGGTGTGAGCCAGGCAGTAATGATGCACTTCTTTAATCCAAGCACTTGGGAGGCAGAGGCAGGCAGATTTCTGAGTTCGAGGCCAGCCTGTTTTACAGAGTGAGTTCCAGGACAGCCAGGGCTACACAAAGAAACCCTGTCTCAAAAAAACAAAAAGAGGGCCGGGCGTGGTGGCGCACGCCTTTAATCCCAGCACTCGGGAGGCAGAGGCAGGCNGATTTCTGAGTTCGAGGCCAGCCTGGTCTACAGAGTGAGTTCCAGGACAGCCAGGGCTACACAGAGAAACCCTGTCTCAAAGAAAAAAGGAAAAGTGTATTTGGAAACATGTGTCCTACACGTCACTTCACCCTTAAACCTTTGTGTTTTGGATGACTTTTTGAGATTATGGTATAATTACATCATTTCCCAGCCTTGCTGTCTCCTTCCCTCCCTCCTGCTCTCAGAACCGTACAGTCTGCTCAGTCCTTACACCGTTACTTATTTTCACGGCCTTTCAGTATTGGACAGAGGCACCATTGACTATGTTTAACTTGAGTCTGATCTCCTCTCTTTGTGTTGTAGGTGCTCCATCCTTGCTTGCAGTGCATATGTGGCTCTGGCCTTAGGTGATAACCTCATGGCTTTGAACCATGCAGATCAGCTCCTGCAGCAGCCCAAGCTGTCTGGCTCTCTTAAGTAAGTATGACTTCACCTGTACTCTTGCTTGTTTCAGTTTCTCATTGCTCTCTACGTGGCTTGCTTGACTCTCCAGTGGGATGTGTGCCAGTGAAGGAAGCACGTGAGCATGTTAAGATGCTTAATGCTGGAACTTAGGAGGTAGGGGCAGGAGGATCAGGAATTCAGAGCCAGTCAGATAACTTCCCAGGTTACCCTGACCTACTTGAGACCCTGTCCTGTCTCAGGTTAAGAAAAGGAGGGAAGAAGGAAGGACAGACAGGCAGTGGTAGCTCATAACTGTAAGCCTAGAACTAGAAACTGAGACAGAAGGATTAGTTGCTTTTAAGTTTTCTTAACTTTGTTTTTAAAGATAGAGCCCTGGTCTGGCTTTAAAAACAAAGTTAAGAAAAAAAAATCCACAAATGTGGCTTAGTCCATAGAGCGCTTGCCTCTTATGCATGAAGCCCTGGGTTCAGGTGCAGCATGCACATAACATGTGCCACATGTGTGTGTCGTCCTGGCAGTGGTGGTCACAGGGTATGGGCAACAAAAGCTGAGGGTCCCCTTGGAACTGTATTGCGGATTTTATTTCCTTTTAGACAGGACTTTAGTATGTGACCCTGGGTGGCCTGGCTGCCTCCCTCTACCTCCTGTGCTAAGACTAAAGCTGTGCTCCACTGTTCCTGGCTTAGAATGTGAGTTTTGTCTGTCTGTTTTATTTTGTTTGAGGGATTGTACATTTAATTTATTGCTAGCATGTGCGTGAATGTAGGTGTACAATAGCCACAGTATGTGTCACACTCACAGGGGAAAGTCAGAGGACAACTCCAGGGGCAGTTCTCACACTCCACCTCATGTGGGTTCTGCTGTGGCACTGCGATGTGGGTGGGGCACGACATCACGGAAGGCCAGTGGATGTCAGGCGTGGGCTTTTCCTTAGTGCTCACGTGGAGCTTAGAAGATGGCTCAGCTTGGGGTTAGTTCTTCTGACTTGATGGGGCCTGAACTCAGATCCTTCAATGTTTTTGTTCTTGGATTTTGTTGGTTTTGTCTTGTTGGGATTTTGGTTTTTGTTTGCTTTTAGTTTGGTTTGGCTCAGTTTTCAAGATAGAGTTTCTTGTGTAGCCCTGTCTATCCTGGAACTCTGTAGAACAAGCTGGCCTCGAACTCAGAAATCCACCTGCCTCTGCCTCCCAAGTGCTGGGATTACAAGCATGCACCACCACTGCCCGGCTGTTTGTTTTTTTGTAACTGTATTACTTGTTTGTCTGTCTGTGGCATTTGTACAGATGGTGAGTGGGGTGGTACAGATGTGTCATGGTATGCGTGTGGAGATCAGAGAACAGCTTACAAGACGTAGCTCTTTCCAGCACGAAAGTTGGATTCAGGAAATAGGCTTGTTGTAAAGAGTTAGCCTTCTTGCTGGGGTAGACTACCTAAGTCAGCTTAGCTTTCAGGTCAGGGACGAGGGCATGCATGCCCAGTGGCTCTATGCATTAAGCATTTCTGTGATGACCTGTTATTCAGACTGGAATTTGCATTTTCATTTCAGATTTTTGGGCCATTTATATGCCGCAGAAGCCCTCATCTCCCTCGACAGGATATCTGATGCCATTACACACTTGAACCCAGAGAATGTCACTGATGTCTCCTTAGGGATCTCTTCAAATGAGCAGGACCAAGGTTAATGAGGACACATTGATGAGAACTAGTCCCTGTTGCCACTCCCGAGCTGTGTAATTCAGGACACGAGGGTGTGGCTGTGAAGGGAAGGAAGTGAAGCCGGCTCTCCGTGCTTACAGCTGTTCTTACTGTGTAGTGATTGCTGGCTACGGAAGGCTGGGTGCTGCCTGTCTCATGGCCTCAGTTCTCACTCAGAGGCTGAGATGTTAGGATTCTTCCCCTCCCTTCCATTCCCTCTTCCCTTCTTCCTTCCTTCTTTCTCCTTACCTTACCCTTCCTTCCATCCGTCCGTCCATCCTTTCTTCCTTCCTTCCTTTCTTCTTTCTTCCTCATGCCCCACACACCTCCTTCCCCGCCCTCCCTCACTCCCAGTTTTTGGTTTGTTTTTTGTTTTTTTTTGGTTTTTTTTTGTTTTTTTTTTTTTTGTTTTTAAAAAAAGAGATGTAATCTCACTGTTTGCCCAGGCAGGCTTCAAACCCCTGGGCTGTGCCACCCTCCGACCTGGCTGGGCCTTTTGAGTGCTAGGATTGCAGATATTTGTGCCAGCTCACCTGGCTTAAGATTTATTTTGGGCTTTGTTCTGACACTTTTTTTCTATGAACTGATTCCACTGTGCAAGAGGGAATGGAGACATGGTTTTCAAACAATTTTCAGTCACATTTAAGTGTCTGAAAATCACCCATGTGAATTAGACATGGGTGATTCCATGTGGTCCCCTCTTGATGACTAACTCTCTCAGGCGGGGTGGCAGTGAGGTTGCATCCTGATACCTTTAGCAGAGCCTCCACAACTCCAAAAGCAAACGCTCGCTCTTGTTAAGTCCCTGCTTGGTAAGAGACTTAGGTGTTAGAAGATGTGCTGTTGTCCTGCCTCAGATCTATTTTCATGTATTTGTAGGATCAGACAAGGGTGAAAATGAAGCAATGGAATCCTGTAAGTAAGAAGTTTTGTAAATCCTTAAGTAGCCTGGCCTGCATCCCAAAGACTTAGACCCTGCATCTCTGTGTCCTTCGTGTATCTGTCAGCCTGAGGAGTAGTGCTTTGTCCCAAGTGCTCAGCGTGGAGCGGTGCTCTCTGTCCTCAGCACAGCCCCTTCATCCGTGTCTACGCTCTCTCCTCAGCTGGCAAGCGCGCCCCTCAGTGCTACCCCAGTTCTGTGAACTCTGCCCGGACTGTGATGCTCTTCAACCTGGGCAGTGCATACTGCCTGAGGAGCGAGTACGACAAGGCCCGCAAGTGTCTGCATCAGGTGAGAAAACGTGAGGAGAGGACAGCCTTCATGCACACCAGCCATTAGAGGACCTGGGAGTGTATGGAGTTTGTGACTTTTGATTGAAGTTTATGGTCAGTTTATTAAACATCTGAAATATTTTTCCAGGTTTAAAATATTCTTGGGAGCATGATGGGGCACATTTTTAATCCCAACATTTGGGAAACAGAGACAGGTAGATCTCTGAGTTCAAGGCTGGGCTGACATACAAAGAGTTCCAGGCTATCCAGAGCCTCCTAGTGAGACCCTGTGTGCTGCCTGGTTTGTATTAACTTTATAGAAGCTAGAATCATTTGGAAAGAGGGGCTCTTTAATTGGAAAAATGCCTCCATAAGATCTGACTGTAGGACATTTTCTTATTTACTGATTGGTGGTAGGTGATGCCATCCCTGGGCTGGTGGTCCTGGGTTCTATAAGGCAGCAGACTGAGCAACCCATGAGGAGCAAGCCAATAAGTAGCACTCCTCCATGGCTTCGACATCAGCTCCTGCCTCCAGGCTCCTGCCCTGTCTTGAGTTCCTCCTGACTTCCCTGGGTGATAGGCTATAAACTTCAAGTGGAAATAAACCCTTTCCTTCCCAATTGATTTGGTCATAGTGTTTATCACGGTGCATGCCTTTCATCCCGGCACTCAGGAGGCAGAGGCAGGCAGTGAGTTCGAGGCCAGCCTGGTCTGTAGAGCCAGTTCCAGGACGGCCAGGGCTACACAGAGAAAAGACATCCTAAGAGAAGCTGCATTCTCACACTATTAGGGAGACTGACTCTGAGACTGACCCAGCTCCCAGGAGACATGGCAGCTTCCATACACTGGGCTCACACAGGTGACCTTGGTGTGTGTACAAGAGACGGGCTGTATCATGGGAAGTAACCATCTGAAAGCTTGGTGGTATTTAGTCAGCATTTCAAGTACAGAATCAAAACGTGGATGCTGATCTCTCCAGGGAGACTTGGAGGGGCTGAGCAGGTGAGCTGTAAGCTGCAAAGAGGTGAAATGTCTTATCAGTGATGGAGTTTGTATATACCAGCCCTTCTGATGCTCTCTGGCCGCAGGCCCTGTGGCCAGCAGGGCTTTGATCTGCAGTTAGTGTGTTAGTCCCATTCAGATTCTCATACGGCAGGTGGTAGTGGCTGCTGCCATGCAGGAAGAGGCAGATGAGGTCAGTTCTGTCGGGGTCTCTCTCAGGTTTGTTTTTGGTCTCTGTTCTTTGGGTTAATCCGGTAGCAGGGCCATTGTTAATTGGGAGGCCCACCGTGTCTAGAACAACAGAACAGTGTCTTGGAGAGTCAGAAAGGGCTCTGAGCTGATGTTTCCAAAATCCCCCACCCATGATTCTGAGCAGCCAGCAGCCACGTGCCATTAAGTCTCAGGAAGTTGTTACCTTGAATTCTCTTATTCAAGGCTAGAGAGAGAGAGAGAGACTGTGGTTATGCAAAGAATAACAGCAGATGACTTGTGGTTACTAGCCCTAAGAGAAAATAGAATTTAAAGAGTACCGTGTACATGTGTATGTGTGCATGTGTGTAAGTTAGAAGATAACTTATTAACTTAGTTATTTCCTTTACCCCGATCATCTCAACACCCCCTTTCCCTCCCCCCCCCCCGCAAAAAAAAAGTGAGTATCCAGAGCTAACTGTTACCTGCCTGTGTGGGAGAGGCACATCTTTTTTGTTTGTTCATTTTTGTTTTTGTTTTTCGAGACAGTTTTTCTCTGTATAGCCCTGGCTGTCCTGGAACTCACTCTGTAGACCAGGCTGGTCTCAAACTCAGAAATCTGCCTGCCTCTGCCTCCCAAGTGCTGGGATTAAAGGCGTGCATGAAGAAGAGATGTAAGATAAACAGTCAAATTTGTGGTGCTGCTGAGGTGGCTCAGCAGTTAGAATGCCCCAGTTAGGTACTGACAGTCACCCATTCACTCCCCTCCAAGGATCTAAAGGGGTAGATCTGACCTCTGAGGAAAACAGGACCAGGAAGATGATTAGCTGGGAAAGTCCCTTACTCTCGAGCCCAATGGCCTAAGTTAACTCCCCTAAGACCCATTGGTGGATCAGCTTGTACAGTTGTCCTCTGACCTGCACTGTGGCACATAACACTGCCCCACACATGCAGGACTGAATAAACAGGAAAGAAGGAATTAGAGACTAGAAAGATTGCTCAGCTTCTTTTGTTTGTTTGCTTTCAAAACGGGATATCTTTGTAACTCTGGATCTGGCTGTCTCAGAATTCACTCTGTATACCAGGCTGGCCTTGAACTCAGACACCCACCTGCCTCTGACCCTTAATCTCCTGAGATAGCTCAGTTATTAAGAGCACTTATTCTTGCAGAGAACTCAGGTTTGGTTCCCAGCATCCACCTGGTGGCTCTATAACTCCAGTTCCTGAGGATCTGATGCTTTCTTCTGATCACCTCAGTTTGCTGGACATGGATGTGGTGTACATGCATGCATGCATACATACATACATACATACAGGCAAAACACATACACATAAAAATAAACTGATCTAAAAAAATTTTTTTAACAGGTGAAGTCATACAGACCTGTAACTCTGAGCCAGGTAGAGGTCAGGGTTAGAAGTTCAGGGTCATCCTTGGCTGAATACTCTAGGGTTGCTATCTCAAAAAATAATTAAGGGGTGGGGAGCCAAAGGCAGTGCTGGGGAAATGGGTAGAGGCTGGGTAACCTACGTTTCTATCCATACACGGGGGAAATACTTACTGAGTTTAATAGTCGATAGGTTTCCAGAAAAAGCAATGCTAAGTGAGGTAGCATGTTCCTGTACCCTGTACCCTGTACCCTGTACCCTGTACCCAGGGTGTGAGGCCGGAACATCACCCTGTGTTGAAAGCCTAACATCCCCTTTTGGCCACAAATAGCCAGGCATAATAGGTTCAGGCACAAGACACTCAGTGTGAGGCCATCCTGGGCTACAGGATAAGACAGTGTAAGAGCAAAGGCAGCTGGGCGAAAGCATAGGCACCAAGGGGTTCTGAGAACAGGACTTCAGAGTCAGCCTGCCAGCTTCTCATGGAGAATGTCTCTGGGGCTTTGTTTCTGTTGCCATACTTGGAGTTGTATCTTAAACTGTTGGTTCTCACTGATCTCTCTTTGATGGGCAAAGGCGGCATCGATGATCCACCCTAAGGAGGTGCCCCCTGAGGCCATCCTGCTGGCCGTCTACCTTGAGCTGCAGAATGGTGAGTCTCTTCCGGGTATTGACCCTCAACGTGCTCAAGAGTTTTGGTGTATCTGCCATCTCTCTTCAAATTCAAGCTCGGGACAAGGCGTGTTGGTTTGTCATTAACAATGGGAGCATTTGAGAGGTAGGGGCAGGAGGCGGGCAGGGCTCATCTGCCTCTAAAAGAATACAGCCTAAAGCTTCACCGTACTTGTGAACATGACCCATGGTTTCTTTTTCTTTTTTATTTTTTTTTTTTTGAGACAGGGTTTTTTGTGCAGTCCTGGCTGTCCTGGAACTCACTCTGTAGACCAGGCTGGCCTTGAACTCAGAAATCCACCTGTCTCTGCCTCCCAAGTGCTGGGATTAAAGGTGTGCGCCACCACTGCCCAGCTGACCCATGTTTTCTAAATAAAAAGTATAGCTTAGAGTACTGTACCTCAGCAGATAACAGGCATTGCTTCTGGCG
>NC_034599.1:107588055-107589662 GCF_900095145.1 Mus pahari | reverse complement strand
TGGCTGTCCTGGAACTCACTCTGTAGACCAGACTGGCCTCGAACTCAGAAATCTGCCTGCCTCTGCCTCCCGAGTGCTGGGATTAAAGGCGTGCGCCGCCACGCCCGGCTATGAAGCTTTCCTTGAGCAGCTGACTATTAGTAGAGAACGTTCATCGCAGTGCCGCTTCTTTGGAGTTGCACAGCCCAGTATCTTTTCTGTTTGTTTGGGTCTTAGCTTTTTTTTTCTTTGTTGTTGTTGTTATTTTTACTCTTTGTGTTTGAAATGGGTCTCAGTATGTTGCCCTGGCTAGTCTGGAACTTATGTGTAGACCAGGCTGGCCACCTGCCTCTGCCTCTTGACTAATATATATATATGATTAAATGTATATGCCACTACTTCAGGCCCATTTGTACAAGAACTGTCAAAACAAATCAAAGCCAGGCACTTGGGAATCAAACCTGGGTCCTCAGGAAGAGCAGCGATGTTCTTAACCTCTGAGCCACTTCTGTTTTTATAGTTGAAGAGACATTAAATGCCTGGCACTCTGAGGGCTTGGCTGGCTAAAAGCCAGGACATCTCTGAGGTGGTAGTCCTGGACCCCTTCTTTTGTACAGCCTGCATGTATATAAAAACTTGTCTGGACATTGGTTCCCTGCGTTCATGTGCAGGCAGCGCAGCAGGGCAGAGCCGTTTAGGGCTCCCTCATCTCCTTTTTAGGGTTTGGCACCTTGTTCTGTACAGTGCTGTGTGCCTGGTTCTCCTTAATGGACTGTGTTTTTCTAGGTAACACGCAGCTGGCCTTGCAGATGATCAAGCGGAACCAGCTGCTCCCTGCAGTAAAGGCTCACTCTGACGTGAGGAAGAAGGCCGTGTTCCAGCCTGTGCACTCCATCCAGCCCATCCAAATGCCAGCATTCACCACCGTGCCGAGGAAGTGAGAGCTTGCCTTGGGCGGCCCAGGGTATGTCCAGGAGCCTTTCAGTTGTCCTTCAGGAAAGCCAATAAAGAAAACACAGTGGCAAAGGTGCTGGCATGGAAGACAGTTTGAGACTATTGTATACCCGCTGGGTTTTATGCCAGAGGGTTACTTAAAATTAATGACTCATAACACACTTTCAGGTTTTATTTAATATCTGCCAGTATTTTAATTGTGAGCCATTGTGTTGAAATGTCTGTGTCTAGGCATTAAAACATGTTCTTATCAGAACAGTTTCGTAGTCTGTTTTGAAATAGTTTAGCAACAGATTTATTGTCAAGGCTGAAAAAAAAAAAACTAACAGAAAGAAACATCAGCTCTAACCCTTTCAGAAGTTGACCTTGGGGTATAGGAGGTGAGGTAAATTGGTTCTTACCTACAGGGTCTAGTCACTGCTCTGTTGCTGAGAAGAGATGCCGTGACCAAGGCAATTTAGGAAGGAAAGCATTTAACCGGGGGCTGCCTTACAGTGTCCATTATCACTGTGGCAGGGAGCTTGGTGGAGCTGAGATCCACATCCTGGTCCATAGGCCAAGAGAGACTCTGGGCTTAGTGTGGGCCTTTGAAACCTCAGAGCCGGGCTGGTGAGATGGCTCAGTGGGTAAAGAGCACCCGACTGCTCTCCCGAAGGTCCAGAGTTCAAATCCCA
>NC_034599.1:107579306-107587810 GCF_900095145.1 Mus pahari | reverse complement strand
AGGGCTACACAGAGAAACCCTGTCTCGAAAAACCAAAAAAAAAAAATAATAATAATAATAATAAAAATAAAAAAAATAAAAAAGACCACAACTCCTAACCCTCTCCCTGATGACCAAACATTCAAATCTGTGAGCCTCTGAGGCCATTCCCATTCAAACACCACAGGATATGATTGAGTCTGAAGGAGAGAACTAATACAATAGGACTCATTTACTGAAAAGTTCCTGACAGTGCAGCTGGACAGATGGCTCAGTGCTGAAGAATACTTGCTGGTCTTGTAAGGAGGCAGAGTTCTGTTCCCTCCACACAAGTGACACACAACTGCCTATAGCTCCCAGTCCCAAGAGAACATCTTCTGGTCTCTGCAGGCACCTGCACCCATGAGGTGCATGCTCACACGTGTGGAGGAGTTGCCATCCAGCATCATGGCTGCTCTGACAAAGGGTCACGTCCGAAGACCTTCTGGGTCTATGTGATCCAGCCAGAATGCAGACATGCCCTGGATTACAGTATGATCTGGCTGGAATACAGACACGTCCTTAGTACACACCTTTAATCCCTAACAGTGAAGGTAGCGCTAGTCTATAGAAGGAAGCAACCATGTTTGAAAGTGATGTCTAAGTGAAGGGCTGACAAAGTGCTGAATCTGAGAAAGATGTAACTGAAAACCAGCGAGAGAGACACTTCCCTGATCTGGCCTGCTTCAGCCTGGTCTAGTCTTAGGAACCATACCAGGCAATTCAAGGATCATTGTAGATCCCTTTACAAAGGAGCTGGCGCTGTAGCCCGTTTGTACATTAGCAGAATGCTTACCAGCATGCACAAGACCTTGATTTCATCCCCGGCACTGCATAAACTTGGGTGTGGTGGTGCACGTCTTTGATCCCAGCACGTAGGGAATAGGAGTTCAGGTCTGCATTGGCTACCTACCAAGTTCACGATTCAAGCAAGAATTTAAAAATTTAAACGCTTTTTCACAAAATAAGGTTTGTGCGTGCGTGTGTGTGTGTGTGTGTGTGTGTGTGTGTGTGTGTTGTAAGATTGCAATTCCGACAATTTGTTGATAGGCCACACACTAACTTTAAGTTGGAAAATAATGTAGATATCCTTTAGAAAAATGTAAATGCCTCCACCCACCGTTGAGCAGGTGTGGTGCTGGGCAGGTGGTTTTCATTTAGGGGTGGTGTTGGTGTCCTCCCTCCCTTCAGATCCCTGGTGTAGGGACCGCTATACCGTGGGAATGTATATACCAGTGTCTTAATTATTTTGGCAGCCTGTTTGGGGCCTGCAGTTTCAGAGGGTTAGAGTTCATGATCATCACAGCAGGGGACAGGATGCTGGAGCAGCAGCTGAGTCACAAGCTACTTAGTCACAAGCACAAGGCAGAGAGTGGAAACTTCACAGTTGGCCCTCCATGACATAGCTCCTCCAACAAGGCCACACCTAACCCTTCCCAAGCAGTTCCGCCAACTGTGGGACTGAGGGGGCTGTAAAACATCCCAGTCACACCTGCTGGCTTCTCTGGCCTAGTCAAAGGCAAATGGGTGAAGAACTTCTTCAGAACGGGTCTCACACTTAGCAGCTTAGGTGAGCCAGGCTGTTTCAGGGGCTGTGGGAGAGGAGTGTTACTTGCAGAGGTTGTGAACTGAAAACTGCACTGAGCTCTGGCCATCCACAAATAGGTGTTTTTCTGTGATTGCATCAGAGCCAGCTCCTGGTTGGTCTTTTGGGCTCACAAATGAGGTACAACAAGGCTGGCCTGGGCTAGATAGGGCTCCATCTCTTAAAAAGGTAGATGAATGCCGGGTGTGGTGGCGCACGCCTGTAGTCCCAGCACTCGAGAGGCACAGGCAGGCGGATTTCTGAGTTCGAGGCCAGCCTGGTCTACAAAGTGAGTTCCAGGACAGCCAGGGCTACACAGAGAAACCCTGTCTCGAAAAACCAAAAAAAAAAAAAAAAAGCGAGTGGGACAATGATGGCACAAACCTTTAAACCCAGAATCAGGAGGGAGAGGCAAGTGGATCTTTGAGTTTGAGGCCAGCTTGGTCTACAGAATGAGTTCCAGGACAGCCAGGGGTATAAAAAAAACCCTTTTCCAAAAAAAAAAAAAAAAAAAAAAAAGCGAGTGGGAGCCGGGCGGTGGTGGCGCACACCTTTATTCCCAGCACTTGGGAGGCAGAGGCAGGTGGATTTCTGAGTTCGAGGCCAGCCTGGTCTACAGAGTGAGTTCCAGGAAAGCCAGGGCTACACAGAGAAACCCTGTCTCGAAAAACCAAAAAAAAAAAAAAAGCGAGTGGGACAATGATGGCACAAACCTTTAAACCCAGAATCAGGAGGGAGAGGCAAGTGGATCTTTGAGTTTGAGGCCAGCTTGGTCTACAGAATGAGTTCCAGGACAGCCAGGAGTACACATAGAAACCCTGTCTCAAGAACAAACTGTGTGAGGGGGGTGTAGATCCCATGTAGCCTAGGCTGATGTAACAACAAAACAACTAAAACTTTATTTAGCTATTTTGTGGCAGTTGTCTTAGTCACTGTTCTGTTGCTGTGAAGAGACACCATGACCACAACAACTTAAAGGGAAACATTTAATTGGGGCTGGTTTACAATTTCTAAGGTTCAGTTCATTATCTTCATTGCAGGGAACATTGTGGCAGGAAGGTGGAAGTGGTGCTGGAGAAGAGGCTGAAGGCTATGTCCTGATCCACTTACAGAGAGAAACATTGGGCCTGCCCCTGTGATGCACTTCTGCCAGCAAGGCCACACCTTCCAGTCCCTTTCAAGTAGTGTCACTCCCTGAAGAGGAAGCATTCAAATATGAGTGGATGGGAGCCATTCTTGTTCACGTCGCCACAGTAATGGAGATTGGACCAGCACCCAAGACCATTATAAAGAATTTTGCTTTGGGTTTTGTTGTTGATGGTTTTGTTTGTTTGTTTGTTGTTTGTTTGTTTTTTGAGGGGCATGGGGTAGAAATGAGGTGCACCCCAAGCTTACCTTCAATGACTCAGTAGCTTTATCAGTTGAGCTGTGTCATCTCCAGACCTTTTTAAAGGTTTTGGCCATCATTCTAGCTCTCTCTTAGTGTCTCTGTCTCTCTTTCATGTCCCCTCTCCAAGACTGCCTTTCCCCCTCCCCCTCAATCTGTTGCAGAAGATACATTGAATGGTATGATCTTTCTGGTAAACCTTGTCTGTAATCTGCCAAGGTACTCTGACGGCATGAATCCTAACAGTCGTAGTGTTTGCTTTTGAAACAGGGTCTCGCACGCCTCTAATCCCAGCACTCGGGAGGCAGAGGCAGGCGGATTTCTGAGTTCGAGGCCAGCCTGGGCTACAGAGTGAGTTCCAGGACAGCCAGGGCTACACAGAGAAACCCTGTCTTGAAAAACCAAAAAGAAAAAAGAAAAAGAAACAGGCTCTCTCTATTCCTGATGCCCTTGAACTTGCTATGTAGACCAGACTAGCCTCAAACTCCCAAATCCACCTGCCTCTGACTCAGCACACCAGAAGGCAGAGAATAACAGATCAAGGCCAGCATGGTCTACAGAGTTGTTCCAGGACTACATACACTGTGTAGCCAGGGCTAAGCAGAGAAACTGTCTCAACCAAACAAAAAACAAAAATTTGCAAAATTCGAGTGACATTGAAATACGTGAGATTGAAGCCATCCTGGACAGTATAGTAAATTCCAGGCCCATCAGGGTTTCATAAAGAGGCCTGTCTCAAAGGGGAAGGGGAGAGAAAGAATAAGAAGTAAGTTAAGAAGATGGGTGAGGGGGGCTGGTGAGATGGCTCAGTGGGTAAGAGCACCCGACTGCTCTTCCGAAGGTCTGGAGTTCAAATCCCAGCAACCACATGGTGGCTCATAACCATCTGTAACAAGATCTGACTCCCTCTTCTGGAGTGTCTGAAGACAGCTACAGTGTACTTACATATAATAAATAAATAAATAAATAAATCTTAAAAAAAAAAAAAAAGATGGGTGAGGAGCTGGAGGTCTGCAAAGGACGGGGCTCGATTCCCAGAATCCACACAGTGGCTCGAAACCTGTAGCTCCAGCTCAACGGATCTGACGCCCTCTTCTGGCCTCCGTGGGCACATAACATGCTGGCAAAACACTCCTAATGTAAAATAGAGTAACATGCTATTTTTCTTTCTGGACTTAGCAGTGTTCCAAGGGGCCTGAAATGGGGTGTCCTATAACAGCCCCAAGGTTCCAGGGCCCTCAGTATTTGTGTCCCTCACCCCTTGTGGAGTTAAGGTTGAGCAGTGGCCCAGGATAGGTGCCTTAGACTGGCTGCTAAAAGCCAACTGGCCTAAAGTAAACGCCCAGACACAAAGCTTGGAGGCGGGCGCAGAGGCTCAGCCGGTCCGAGTGGGCTGCCACGGAAGGAGGCAGTGAAGTTCATTAGCCTCCTCATTTAGGGCAAAGCGAATCCGTGTGGTGACACACAATTGTCTTGGAGGATTTAGGGGGATTTGCCCGAGTGTCCCGGTGGGCCCCTAGCCTCCTCCTAATCCCGTCCACATTTCAGACTACTTAGGAACGCATTAAATGTCAAAGCCGGCGTTTAGGGAAATATCTACATTTCGTATGCATCGCCCGGGTCAAAAGAAAAGCCAAACCGAACCTTCCAGCTTTGGGCGCGAGAGGCACTTTGTGTGGTCCCCAGTGTGAATGGGGAGGGCCGCGCTCCCCTCCCAGGAATGCAGTCCTTTCTCTAGGGGAAAATGCTAATGCTTTGTTTCTGCCTTGGCTTCCGCGGGGGCGCCCCGCGCGGTTGTCACCGCCACATTAGCATGTGAGCAGCCCCTGTCCCCACCCCCACCCGCACCCCCCAGCGCGACCCTGATTGGGGACTTCTGGGACACGGGCAATGAGCAGCTGCCAACCTCTTGCCACTGTCCACATCTCCGCTGAGACCTCAGGAAGCTAACTGAGGCAACCCTGCAGGTGGGGAGTTTTCACTCCATACGCGTTGACCCTTTAATGTACGAGAAAAAACTTTATTGTGGCTGTCCCACCAAGGAAATCAAATCATTGGAACATCTGTGGTCACGCTGCGATCTGTGTCCTTATCACCAGGGTATCCTGCACACGATGTGACGCTTTGCACGACCTCCAAGCTATTCCCAGCGGGGACAACCGGGAAGGGGTACGGCCAGCCCGCGGGATCTCTTTAGGAAGCAGCAGAGAGGTAGACACAGCCGGGAACCCGCGTGGACCCCAGGGCGCCGAGCGCCATCTCGCGACAGCGCGGAACAGCCCAACAAATTCTCCGTTTCCTTCACTGATGACTAAGCTTGCTTCATCCGTTCCTTTCCACTTTATTCGCTTGTATTTTGTTTTACTTATTTGACTGGTTATTTGACTAGTTTTTTTTTTTTTAAGATTTATTTATTTACTATATGTAAGTACACTGTAGCTGTCTTCAGACACTCCAGAAGAAGGCGTCAGATCTTGTACCGGTGGTTGTGAGCCACCATGTGGTTGCTAGGATTTGAACTCTACACCTTTGGAAGAGCAGTCGTGTGCTCTTACCCACTGAGCCATCTCACCAGCCCCTGACTAGTTTGTTTTATACAGCTTTATTTTACTCATGTCACTTCCGTGGTTGAGTAAATGTATAAGCCATTTCTTCTTTGGCTTTTGGGGTTTTTTTGTTGTTGTTGTTGTTTAGATTTAAAATTTTTTTTTGATGTTGTTTTTTCGAGACAGGGTTTCTCTGTATAGCCCTGGCTGTCCTAGAACTCACTTTGTATNCCAGGCTGGCCTCAAACTCAGAAATCCTCCTGCCTCTGCCTCCCACGTGCTGGGATTAGAGGCGTGGGCCACCACCTCCCGGCTTAGATTTTAATTTTTGCCATAATAACATTACTTAATGTATTTCATTTGCTTTGGTTCCTTGACTTATCTTTGCTCTGTGGGTGAAGGTTTAAGACCCTTCTCTGGGGGGTGGTGAGATGGTTCAGCGAGTAAGAGCACTGACTGCTTTTCCGAAGGTCCTGAGTTCAAATCCCAGCAACCACATGGTGGCTCACAACCACCCATAATGAGATCTACACCCTTTTCTGGTGTGTCTGAAGGCAGCTACAGTGTACTTATTTATAATAATAAATAAATCTTTAAAAAAAAAAAAAAAGACCCTTCTCTGTACTCTTCTGGGTCTCTTCTGACTTTTTGAAGAATAATTAAGAAAGGAAAAATACTGCTTTAGCTAAGTACTCCAAGTATTTGCCAAGGACAATATTTTATGGCTTTCTGCTGTTGCTGGGGCAGGCAAGTGTCTATTAATTGGATAAATACCATTAATAAGTATTTCAGCTGACATTGTGACAAAAGCCTATAGTGCCTATAGTCCCCAGACTAAGGCAGGAGATTACTCAGAAGTTTAAGCTCGGTTGCATAGTATGTTTCAGGTCAGCCTGAAACAATGGAGTGAGAATTTGTCTCAAAAATCAAGACAGAGACTGGAGAGATGGCTCTCTAGTTAAAAACACTGGCTGGCTGACTGCCCTTCTAGAAGACCTGGATTCAATTCTCACTTCCCGCATGTCGACTCACAGCCATCTACAATTCCAGTTCCAAGGGATCCAACGCCGCCTTCTGGTTTCCTCTGGGCACTGCAAGTGGTGGACAGAATACATGCACGCAAAGCACCCATACACAAAATATAAATAAAATAAAAATCAAACGAGGCCCGAAAGATGTGGTTGGTTGACCGTACCTTTAATTCGAGCACTCAGGAAGCAGAGGCAGACAGATCTCTGTGAGTTGCAGAACAGCCCGGGCTACAAAGAAAGACCTTGTCTTAAAACAACAACAAAAATCAAATAACAACCATAACATATGCTTCTCCAGTTGCTGTAGTGTAAAAACTAATAATAATGATGATAATTGAAAGTCAATTATTGGTCAGTTGAAGGTCAATCAGCCTTTAAAGCCCATCTAGGAACCTGCTCTTGGCAAAACACAGGGCCTAGAAGGGAAGCCCCAGCATGAGATTGGTAGGGTAGTGTAGAGGACGAGTCCAGGTTGAGTTGGAGAGTGTACTGAAGGTGTATATAATTTAAATACTTGGTGAGCATCCATAAATTCTCAAATAATAAGTTAAAAACATTTAAAACATTTCCGTTTAAAAAAATGTATGTAAGTGTTTTGCCTGGATGTGTGCTGGAGCCATGGTGGCCAGAAAAGGGCGCTGGATCCCATGGGGCTGGAGACAACTGTGTTCTGCTATGTGAGTGCTGAGAAGATACCCGTGTTTGCCCTTTTAACGTGAGGCTTTTGTTGTTGTTGTTGTTGTTGTTACTATTATTATATTCATTGGTGTTTTCCCTGAATGTCAGTCTGTGTGTAAGGGGGTCAGATTCCCCTGGAACCAGAGTTACAGACAGTTGTGAGCTCCCATGTGGGTGTTGGGAGTTGAACCTGGGTCCTCAGGAAGAATGGCCAGTGCTCATTCATAACTACTGAGCCATCTTTCCAGCCCCTAGCATAGTCTTCTATATGCTTGGCTGGACCGGAAGATTTTAAAAGTGAATGCCACGGCAGATAGCAGGGAGACAAAAAGACAGGCGTGCTTCCTGCGTTTTGCCGTTTTGTTTGTTTGGTTTGTTTTTTGTTTATTTTTTTTGTTTTGTTTTTTGAGAAAGGTTTCTCTACACAGCCCCAGCTATCCTGGAAATCACAGATCTCCCTCGGCCCTCTGTCTCAAGTGCTGAGATTAAAGGCGTGTGCCACCACCACCTGACTTTCAGAGTTTATCTAAATAAAAGGTTTATCTAAATAAAAGGTAAACTAATTTCCTGAAAGCCTCCGTCATCTGCTGGTTTCTTTTACTCGTGGTAATCTTTCTGTCTCCGCCTCCCGAGGGCCGGTATCCCAGGCTCATTTTACCTGTTAGATTCCAGTTCTAGTTCTAAAGATCGCCACTCGGGGGCAGAGGTGAGCTGATAAAGGAAAAACAAAACACAACACAACAAAACAAACGCACCGAATCCCAGCTCCCTCTCTTCCTAGCAGTGAGAGAGTGCCTCCTATGCGTCTTGGCCTCTCTGAACCTGTTTCCACTATAAAATGAAAGATGCGCTCACGTCCAGGCCAAGACAGAGATATTTAGCGATGCTGCCAAGAAAAGTGAGAAGAAGCCTCATGGCAGCCGCTGCCCGGTGGAAGGAGAGAGAGGCCCCTTTTTACCTTTTTACCTTCCTATCTTTTTTTTTTTTTTTTATAAGAACAGTGTATAAAATCAGAACCGAGGTGGTGACGGCCCATACCTTTAATCCCTCTATGTTTGGCCTGTTGGGCCCTCCCAGTTACAGGCTGTCTAGGATAATGGAGGACACACATTTGATCCTTTACTCCCTGATTCAGTCACTACAGCAACCAGGTGTGGTACGTTAAGTCTGTAATCCCAGCACTTGGAAAGTTGAGGCAGGGTCAGCCTGGGCAATGTAGAAAGAACTTGTCTCAAAATCAAACAAACACGGGGGGGGGG
>NC_034599.1:107567062-107578831 GCF_900095145.1 Mus pahari | reverse complement strand
AGGGTTCAGGAGAAGACCTCAGAGGGAGCCTGGGCTTAGCATGCAAGGGAGAGAGAGAGAGAGAGAGAGAGAGAGGGAGAGAGAGCGAGCACAGGGATAAGAGGTGGGGAAAGAGAGCAGGGATAAGAGGAAACTAAAAAACTTCAGTTCATCTTCAGCAATATAAGTTCCTGGTCAGTCTGGTATGAGAAATTTCTTTTGGCTTGTTTACTTAAAGATAATTTCTTTTTAAAGATTTATTTGTTATTTTATTATTATTATTATTTGTTTGTTTTGTTTTGTTTTTTCGAGACAGGGTTTCTCTGTATAACCCTGGCTGTCCTGGAACTCACTTTGTAGACCAGGCTGGCCTTGAACACAGAAATCCACCTTGAACTCAGAAATCCACCTGCCTCTGCCTCCCAAGTGCTGGGACTAAAGGTGTGCGCCACCACTGCCCAGCTAAAGATTTATTATTAGTAGTAGTTGTTGTTATTGTTGTTTCAAGACAGGATTTCTCGGTGTAGCCCTGACTATACTGGAACTCATTCTGTAGACTCAGAGATCCTCCTGCCTCTGCCTCCCAAATGCTGGGATTAAAGGCATGAGCCACCACTGCCTGGCCTGGTTTGTGTGTGTGTGTGTGTGTGTGTGTGTGTGTGTGTGTGTGTTCAGATGCCTGTGGAGAACAGAGGTATTGTATTCCATATTCCACCAGAGCTAGAGTTACAGGCAGTTATGAGATGCCCAGTGTGGATGCTGAGAACCAAACGCAGGTCCTCAGGAGGAGCAGAACAATCCCTAACCATTGAGCCATCTCTCCAACCTCCTTGGAGACAGTTTCTCTGTAGCTTAGGCAGATGCAAATTCAGGACCCCCTTCAGCTTTCCCTGAGCTCAAAGTGAAATTTGTTCACGTAGTTTATTTAAGGTTTAACAGGGGTACTGCATTCAACAGAAGGACACTTTTGTTTACCTTATTTATTTTTATTATGTGTGTGTGTGTGTGTGTGTGTGTGTTCATGTGATCAGAAGACAGCTTGTAGAGTTGGTTCTCTCTTTCCACCAAGTGAGTTTCAAGAACCAAACCTCAGCCTCAGTGGCTTGTACTTTCCCTACTGAGCATCTCACTAATCCAAGAACCATTTAAAAAATTATGTTTGTGTGCACACATCGGGGTGCAGACCACAGAGGACAGTTTTGTGGAATCTGCTTTCTTCTTCTACCTTCATGGATTCCAGGGATAGACTTTGGATTGTCTTACACAGTGCGCATCTCCTCCCACTGAGCCATCTTGCCACCCCTCCAAGAACATTTTAATGAGTATTAAAGTCCATTTTTAATAGATTTATTTATTTATTATGTGTACAGTGTTCTGCCTGCATATATACCCACAGGCCAGAAAAGGGCACCAGATCTCATTGTAGATGGTTATGAGCCACTATGGGGTTGAACTGAACTCAAGACCTCTGGAAGAGCAGCCAGTGATCTTAACCTCTGAGCCATCTCTCCAGCCCCTAAAGTCCTTTTTTTTTTTTTTTTAATTGTTTTATAGTAAGTAGTGGTACATGCCTTTAATTCCAACACCCAAGAGGCAGAGGCACATGGATCCCTATGAGTTCAAGGTCTGCAGAACAAGTTTCAGGATAGCCAGGGATACACCGAGAAACCCAGCCTCAAAAAAAAAAAAAAAAAAAAAAAAGGAAAAAAGGAAAAAAAAAGTGTTGCGTTTATGTGTAGTCACACAGTGGAGAGAGACAAAGGGACAGCAACTGTAGAAACATAGATGTTTGCCACAGATGAGTGGAACCTGGAAGACAAGCAGGACTGGGTGGGTTCTTTCCCAACTTGGGGTTCCCCGCTATTGAACACGGGTCATCCTGTGTGGTGGCAAGTACTCTTATCCACTGAGCCATCTCCCCAGCCCAAGTGAAGTTTAAAGTTAACAGGGCCAGAGTGGGGAGGTGGCTCAGTGGTTAAGAGTAATTACTGAGCCAGGCGGTGGTGGCACACACCTTTAATCCCAGCACTCGGGAGGCAGAGGCAGGCGGATATCTGAGTTTGAGGCCAGCCTGGTCTACAAGGTGAGTTCCAGGACAGCCAAGGCTACACAGTGAAACCCTGTCTCAAACAAAACAAAACAAAAACAACCAAACAAAAAAAGAGTAATTACTGTTTCTCCTCCGAGTGGCCCAAGTTTGGTTTCCAGCATCCGTACCAGTCAGCTCACGACCTCCTGTTACTGTAGCTCCGGGGAGATCCCACACCTCTTCTGGACTCCATGGGTGTGCACTCAGGTGTGCATATACCTGCACATAGCTACAACAATATGCCAAATTAAAAACTAGACTAATCATCTATGGTTTGGGTTTTTGTTTTGTTTTGTTTTCTTTTGTTTTTTGGTTTTCCTAGACAGGGTTTCTCTGTATAGCCCTGGCTGTCTGGGAACTCACTTTGTAGACCAGGCTGGCCTCGAACTCAGAAATTTGCCTGCATCTGCCTCTCAAGTGCTGGGATTAAAAGCATGTGACACCACTGCCTGGCTCGTTTATGTTTTTTTTTTTTTAAGATTTATTTATTTATTTATTATATGTAAGTACACTAGATGTCTTCAGACACTCCAGAAGAGGGCGTCAGATCTTGTTACGGATGGTTATGAGCCACCATGTGGTTGCTGGGATTTGAACTCTGGACCTTCAGAAGAGCAGTCGGGTGCTCTTACCCACTGAGCCATCTCACCAGCCCCCGTTTATGGGTTTTTAAAAAAGGATTATTTACTTATTTTATGTATATGAGTGCTCTATCTGCATGTATACCTGCATGTCAGAAGAGGGCATCAGATCCCAGTGTAGATGGTTGTGAGCCACCATGAGGTTGCTGGGAGTTGAACTCAGGATCTCTGGAAGAACAGCCAGTGCTATTAATCTGGGAGTCATCTTTCCAGCCTTCAACGAATTGTTTATGAAGCAGGAACAAAGGAAAGAAATGGACCTAAGGGTGTGCTGTGTTGTATACCTCAGGGAAGCTGTCATAGGTCCAATGGGTCGAGGTGACTAGATGGAGCCACACACGGTGTCCTCTCAGGCAGAGGAGGATAAGGGACGTTTCACTGAGATCCAAAGTGGGGGTATTAAGTAGTGTACCCCTCATGGTTCCACTCTGCTTGAACAGGAACCCTAATTAGGTGCACCCGTGAGGGTCCACCTGGCAGTCCCACTGAATTAAGATTCAATTAATCGAACTTTAAGGGCAAGAGAAAGTATTTGTAAAAAAAAATCATTAAACAGCACATAAAAGGCTTTGAGGGTTGGCACGGATGGGAGAACACAGCCTGGCTTTTGTTAAGGTACTTCGGGCCCAATGAGTTGACTTTTTTTTCAGGAATTTTAACAAGATAGTGGTCAAAGTGAAATTTGTTCGCGCGGTTTATTTAAGGTTTTACAAGGCCCTGCAAAGAGTCCGTCCCCTGAGTCTGGACGCACAGAGCTGCTGACAGAGGTGAGATGCAGTAAGAGAGGGGAATTTTTGAACATGTGGCCAGCGACAAAGAAACCCAAATGGAGACCTCGCGGGGTCCTGAAAGAAGGGATCCTGGGGGCTGTCTTGGATCCGGGGAACCTGACGACTCTGCACTTGTGATCCTGGGAAGGAACAACAAACCCAGACAGGACATTGAGACAACTGATGAAATGTGAACGGGCTGTGGGTTAGATAGTAGACTTGTATCAACATGGTATTTCCTGATTTTGATAAGGGCACTTTGGTTGTATAAGATAATGTTCGCTGTCTTAGGAAACGAACACGGAAATGGTCCGGGTGAGAGGGCCAGGAGCAGAAGCAGAGAGTTGATTGGTCATTGGCAGAGCCTGGCTGACTAGTAGCATTATTACGGGTTTTGTGGCTAGGGTTTGTGTGGCTGAAATAGAGTCTTTCTACGTAATTCAACACACCCAGGAACTGATGGTTCTCCAGTACTCCCAAGAGCTGGGATTACAGGCTTGTGGAGTTTTCTTTTCTTTGCGGGGTAGACATCTGGAAGGGCATTGACGCTGGAGCTACATGCAAGCTAAGTATTGAGCTGTATCTTCAGCTTTCCTTTTTTTTTTTTTTTTTTTTTAATTATACATGTCTGTATGTGTATTTGTGTGTGAATGTGTGCAGGTACACTTGTCTGTTTGTGTGTGTGTGTGTGTGTGTGTGTAAGCCATATCACCACCATCATCATCATCACCATCATCATAAGTAAATTTTTTGTTTTGTTTTGTTTTTGAGACAGGGTTTCTCTGTATAACCCTGGCTGTCCTGGAACTCACTTTGTAGACCAGGCTGGTCTCAAACTCAGAAATCTGCCTGCCTCTGCCTCCTGAGTGCTGGGATTAAAGGCAGTGTGGGCCACCATGCTTGGCTCAAATAAGTAGTTTTGACAACGCTGGAGAATCAAATACAGCACCTCCCACTGAGATGTAGCTTCCTTCCTTCCTTTAGTTTTTCAATCTTGCCTTTTAGGTTAATTTTTTTTCCCGGTTTTTTGAGACAGGGTTTCTCTGTGTAGCCCTGGTTGTCCTGGAACTCACTAGACCAAGTCTGGCCTCGAACTCAGAAATCTGCCTGCCTCTGCCTCCCGAGTGTTGGGATTAAAGGCGTGTGCCACCACTGCCTGGCTTAGGTTAACTTCTTTTAAAGATTTATTTATTTATTATATGTAAGTACACTGTAGCTGTATTCAGACATTCCAGAAGAGGGAGTCAGATCTTGTTAAGGATGGTTGTGAGCCACCATATGTTTGCTGGAATTTGAACTCTGCACCTTAGGAAGAGCAGTTGGGTGCTCTTACCCGCTGAGCCATCTCACCATCCCAGGTTAACTTCTTTTATGTGTTGCATTTGCCTGCTTGTATGTCTGTACTTGCACCATGTGCACGCAGCGCCTGTGGAATCCAGTAGAGGGCGTCAGAACCCCTGGAACTGGATTGGCCAACGCCAAGGCTTCTCAGTAGCCTGAAACTCATCAATCTGGCCGGCTGGACTTGTTGGCTAGCAAGCCCTGGAAATCTTTCTGTCTCTGCCTCACAGTCACTAGGATTAAAGACATACACATACACACACACACACACACACACACACACACACTTCTGTGCCCGATATTGATTGTTTTTATTTTATTCATTTATTTATTTATTTAGAGACAGGGTCTCCCTGTGTAGCCCTAATTGGCTCACTATGTAGATCAGGCTGATGTAAAGTTCATTTAAATTCCACCTGCATCTGGTTCCCCAAGTGCTGGGATTAAAGGTGCACCAGGAGGCCCAGCATGCCCACCTTTTAAAAGGATGGCTGGAGTCTGGTGGTGTTAGGGAATGCTTTTAATCCTAGCAGCACTCAGGAGGCAGACACAGGTGTAATTTATATGAGTTCTAGGCCAGCCTGGTCTACAGAGTGAGTTCTAGGACATTCAAGGCTACAGAGAGAAACCCTAGCTACAAAACAAAAAGACAAAAAAGACAAAAAAGGAAAAAAATTTAATAAAAAAAAAATTTGAGGGTGTGAAGAGAGGGCACAGCAGTTAAGAGCTGACTGCTCTTCCAGAGGTCCTGAATTCAATTCCCAGAAATCACATGTTGGCTCACAAGGGTTCAGAACCATCTGTAATGAGGTCTGATGCCCTCTTCTGATGTGTCTAAAGACAGCTACAGTGTACTCATATACATAAAATAAATAAATAAGTCTTTTAAAAAATTAAAACAAATTAAGTTTTTTATAAAGATTAAAAAAAAAAAAGAAGATTTATTTGCTGGGCAGTGGTGGCGCACGCCTTTAATCCCAGCACTTGGGAGGCAGAGGCAGGCGGATTTCTGAGTTTGAGGCCAGCCTGGTCTACAGAGTGAGTTCTAGGACAGCCAGGGCTATACAGAGAAACCCTGTCTCGAAAAAAACAAACAAACAAAAAAATTACTTTCACCTTGTTCATTTATTTAGTGTGAATGGGTGTGTGTAGCCAAATTGTGGTGTACCTATGGATGTGTGGGGACCACTTGCAGGAAGGCGTGGGTCTCTCCTTTACCCATGTAGTTCTCAGCATCAAATGCAGCTTGAGACAGTTTCACTGCATAGCTCTGGCTAAGCTGTTCTCTGTAGCCCAGGCTGGCCAGACTCCCATTGAATTCACAGCAATTAGCTTCCAGCTAAGTGACTGCAGAGACCCCAGGTGTGTGCTGCCAGGCCTAGCCTCAGTGACTCAGTGACCAGAGATCTAAGGGAAGATAGGCCACAGGATTGGGAAACGACAGACAGGGACAGGTCCCAAACACCGCCGGACCAGACCTGTGCAGACAATACCTGGAGCCTCCAAGTCTGGCCCAGGTATAGTTGCACAAGGGGCTCATTATCAACGGCCTTCACAAGCCCAGTCCCAGGTCCCCCAGAACCTTCTGGAAAAGAATGTTAGAGAAAATGTACCTGGTATGGCCACTGAGGCAAACTTTAAAGTTTCCCAGTAAGGGCAGAACCTGACAGCAACCCTGCCCTACTTCCAAGGCTGTACCCAGAGGAGCAGAACTCAGCATGTGGGAGCAGTTTCTTGAAAAGATTTATTTTACATGTATGAACATATCACCTGCATGTATGTAGGCATGTGCTCCACCTGTGTGCCTGGCACCCTAGGAGGTCAGATGTCAGACTCAGATGATCCCCTGGGACTGAAGTTACATAAGGTTGTGAGCCACCATGGAAGTGCTGGGATTTGAACCCAGGTCCGCTGGAAGAGCCATCAATGCTCTTAACTGCGGAGCCATCTCTCCAGTCCATCTTATTTTTATTTTTTTTTTTTTTTTTTTTTTTTTTGGTTTTTGGAGACAGGGTTTCTCTGTATAGCCCTGGCTGTCCTGGAACTCACTTGGTAGACCAGGCTGGCCTCGAACTCAGAAATCCGCCTGCCTCTGCCTCCCGAGTGCTGGGATTAAAGACATGCGCCACCATAACTGGCTGCGATATACTTCTCAACCTCTAAGTCATCTCTCTTCAGCCTTACTTGGTCTTCAGAAAGGAAGGAAAGCTGCTGTTTATGACAATGTGGACAAGCCCAGATGACACCAGGCTAAGGAAGGAAGCTAAGCACAGAGAGATGAACGTCGTCTCAGGGGTAGAATCCAAAGGCATGCATCTATCTGCAATTCCACTTACTCAAGAAGCTGAGGCAGGAGAATCGGGAATTTGATGTCAGCTTGGGCTATAGAGGCAACACAATGAAAATCTGTTCATAAAAGAAAATTGTGGGGCCAGGCAGATGGCTCAGTAGTTAAGAGCACTAGCTGCTCTTCTAGAGGATCCAGGTTTGATTTCCAGCGTCACATGGCTGTTCACAACTCTTTCTAACTCTAGCCCCAGGGAATCAACTGCAGGCAGATCGCTGTGAGAGTGAGGGCATTGTTCTGGGCTATGTAGTGAGTTCCAGGGTGTCCAGAACTACATCCACATTGAGATCGTGCCAAAAAAAAAAAAAAGGAAGGAAGAAAGAAAGAAAAAGTGGGAGTGGCCACGCCTTTAATGTCCTCACTTGGGAGACAGAGGCATGGGGATCTCTGAGTCCAAGGCCAGCCTGGTCTAAAGGAAGGAAGAGGAAGGGAGAAAGGAAGGAAGTTGTATAGTTACTTGAGTCTGATAGTAGTAAAAGTGTTTGCCTAGCATATTAGACCATAGTGGTGCAAGTGTTTGGAAATCTGAGGCTGGAGGATCAGAAGTTCAAAGTCACCCTCAGCTACACACTTAGTTTAGAGACACTGTCTCCAAAAAACAAGCAAATAGCCCTCCTCCCTCAAACAACAACAAAACCTGTCAAACAAAACTTTAGCACAGCATAAATTAACTCAAAGAGGGGGCTGGTGAGATGGCTCAGTGGGTAAGAGCACCCGATCGCTCTTCTGAAGGTCCAGAGTTCAAATCCCAGCAACTACATGGTGGCTCATAACCATCCATAACAAGATCTGATGCCCTCTTCTGGAGTGTCTGAAGACAGCTACAGTGTACTTACATATAATAAATAAATAATCTTTTAAAAAAAAATTAACTCAAAGAAATTATTAGTGTGTCAAGGTCAGGGGCTGGGGATATCTCATGGGCAGAGAACTTTGGCCAATGCAAGGGAGACAGAGGGCTCACCCCCCCAGGGAGGGGAACCTTAGCTGCTTGGATCAGGCCGAGGACGTAAAGCTGGGGGTGGGGTGGGCTCTACTGTTCCAAAGGTTGGTTTCTACATAGCAAATGACTTTAAAATTTAGTAACAGAGCTATCATGAAGCTGGGTGTGGTGGTCCTTGCTCTGGAGAGGCACAGCCAGGGGGGTTGCCACAGACTTCAGGTCAGCAAGGACTAAATAGTGAGATCCTGCCAAACAAAAATGGCTGGCAAGATGGCTCAGTGTATAAGGAAGCTTGCTGTGGAGCCTAAAGATCTACATTCGCTCCCCAGGATCTGTCTGTTAAATGGAGAGAGCCAACACTCACTGACTGTCCCCTGGGCTCTTACATGTGTGCACACATGCACATACACATATGCATATATACATACATGCAAAATAAGTAAAAATTTAATAAATTTAGGGCTGCAGAGGCAGCTCAGTGGTTAAGAGCACTCTTGCAAAGGATACAAGTTCAATTCCCAGGACCCACTTGATAGTTCATAATCATTTGTAACTTCAGTTCCAAGAAATATAATGTTGTCTTCTGGTCAATGGCATCAGCCATACTTTTGTAGGCAAAATATTGGTCCATCATTTTAAAATTACATTTGTCTGTCTATCTATCTATCTATCTATCTATCTATCTATCTATCTATCTATCTATCTATCATCTATTTATTGTGTGTGAACATATGGGGCAATTAGATAACAACTTCTAAGAATCAGTTCTTGGGCTGGAGAGGTTGCTCCGTAGTTAAGAGCACTGAGTGCTTGCTCTTCCAGAGGTCCTGAGTTCAGTTCCCAGCAACCACATGGTGGCTCACAACCATCTGTAGTGGGATCCAGTGCCCTCTTCTGGTCTCTGAAGACAGTGACAGTGTACTCATATAAATGAAATAAATAAATCTTTAAAAAAGAAAAAAAAAAAAGTGTGTGTGTGTGGGGGGGGTGGGACTGGAGAGATGGCTCAGCAGTTAAGAGCACTGACTGCTCTTCCAAAGGTCCTGAGTTCAAATCCCAGCAACTTCAGGGTGGCTCACAACCATCAGTAATGAGATCTGATGCCCTCTTCTGGTGTGTCTGAAGACAGCTACAGTATACTTATTTATAATAATAAATCTTTGGGCTGGAGCAAGCAGGGACCAAGCAAGCAGGGCAAACCAGAGCGAGCAGAGGTCCTAAATTCAATTCCCAGCAACCACATGAAGGTTCACAACCATCTTTATAGCTACAGTGTACTCATATACATAAAATAAATAAGTAAATAAATAGAAAAAAAGAAAAAAAAGAATCAGTTCTTTCTCATGCTGTCAGGTTAAGTTGCAAGTCTCTCTACCCACTGAGCCATCTAGGTGGCCCTCCATCCTTTCTTTCTTTCTTTCTTTCTTTCTTTCTTTCTTTCTTTCTTTCTTTCTTTTTCGAGACAGGGTTTCTCTGTATAGCCCTGGCTGTCCTGGAACTCACTTTGTAGACCAGGCTGGCCTTGAACTCAGAAATCAGCCTGCCTCTGTCTCCTGGGTGCTTGGATTAAAGGCGTGCGCCACCACACCTGGCCTCTTTCTTTTTTTAAATATTTATTTATTTTATTTGTATGAGTACACTGTAGCTGTCTTCAGACACACCAGAAGAGGGCATCAGATCCCATCACAGATGTTTGTGAGCCACCACGTGGTTGCTGGGAATTGAACTCAGGACCTCTGGAAGATCAGTCAGTGCTCTTAATCACTGAGCAACCTCTCCAGCCTGGCCCTGTCATTTCATTACGGCTCACAGTTTTGTGAAGGGGGAATCCAGACTGCCTAGACTGGGCTATTACTAGCTTGGAGAGGTTTCTTTCCTGATGGCTTCAGTCAGCCTTCTGTGGTGGCTTGTCTCCAGGGTTAGACTGGAAAAATTTGCTTCACATCTTTCAGAGCAGTGCCAGTAGAATTCTAGCAGAGGGGCTTAGGGACCAGACTAGAGACAGACTGGAGGGAGAGGACTGGGTAGGGATAGTCAGGCCAAACATCTTGGGGTCCATTATCTACTTAAAGGGGATCCCTCAGTGGGGGGACCAGGGAAAAGACTGAAGAACGATATTAAACAGAAACTGGGAAAAATGCACACAGCTTTCCCACCATCCATTCAGATAGCATTTGGAGTTGTTTTTGATAGTGTTTGTTTTGTGTGTGATGAGGTGTGTGGAAATGGCATGCATGGGGGAGATTCTATCCTTCTGTATGAGTCCCGGGGTTCAAATCCAGGTTGTCAGACTTGGTAGCAAGCTGAGCCATCTAGCTGGGTGCCCCCTAATGATTATTTTTAAAGGTCTACTTACTGTGTGGTGGGGTGGCACATGACTTTAATCCCAGCACTCTGGAGGCAAAGGCTGGTGGATCCTTGAGTTCGAGGCCAGCCCGGTCTACAGAGTGAGATCCAGGCCAGCCAGGGCTACACAGAGAAACCCTGTCTCGAGTAAACAAAAAATAAACAAACAATAAAATCTGTTTGTTGAGGGATGGAGAGATGGCTCAGTAGCTATGAGCACTGGCTGTTCTTCTAGGGGACCCAGGTTCAGTTCCCAGCACTCCCAGAGTTGCTCACAACCATTTGTAACTGTCATCCCAGAGGATCTAATGCTTTTTTCTGCCCTGCACAGACACGTGGTCCACGGACATACGTAAGGTAGAATGCCCGTACATATACAAAGATTTAGGAAGCATCTGTTCACTGAGCCTGTATGCTCTGTGCATTTAGAAGCTTATTCAATTCTGATTGGCTTTTTGTATTATTATTTTGTATTATTCCACTTCGGTTGACAGAAAACGGGAGGCACACAGATTAAGGAACCTCTTCCAAAGTCACAGAGTAATGGAACCAAAATGAGAGTTGTAAACACTTTCTGTTTCTGAGACCAAGTCTCGTGTAGCTCAGGCTATTTCTTGCCCTTGCTTCGTAGCCAAGGATGACCCTGAGTTTCTGACTGTTCTGCCTCCTCCTCCTCTGGACAGCTGGGACTAGAGCCCCACAGTCAGCCTTTCCTTCCTTCTCTTTCTGGTTATTCTGAGCAGTTGTGCTTCGGAAACCCTTTCAGCTGCTGCATGCAGTCTGGAGTCACTTCTACTCAAGTCACCCGAAGGGCTGTCAGCATTGTTCCCCATTGTGCTATTTTTCTTTTCTCTCTCTTAATTTTTATATTATTGATTGATTGATTGATTGTAAGTACACTGTAGCTATCTTCAGACAATCCAGCAGAGTGCATCAGATTTCTTTATGGATGGTTGTGAGCCACCATGTGGTTGCTGGTATTTGAACTCAGGATCTTTGGAAGAGCAGTAGGCATTTTTAACCGCTGAGCCATCTCACCAGCCCCCCTCTTGCTTGCTCTTCTAAAGATGTATTTAATTTTATTTCATGTGCACTTGTGTTTTGCCTGCATGCATGTCTGCATGAGGGTGTAAAATGCCCTGGAACTAGATGGTAGACAGTTGTGAGCTGAGAAATGAACTGGGATCCTGTGGAAGCGCAGTCAGCATTCTTTTTTTTTTTTTCTCAGACAGGGTTTCTTCGTGTAGTCCTGGCTGTCCTGGAACTCACTCTGTAGACCAGGTTGTCCTGGAACTCAGAAATCCGCCTGCCTC
>NC_034599.1:107562825-107566667 GCF_900095145.1 Mus pahari | reverse complement strand
TAGCCCTGGCTGTCCTGGAACTCACTCTGTAGACCAGGCTGGCCTCGAACTCAGAAATCTGCCTGCCTCTGCCTCCGGAGTGCTGGGAATTAAAAGCGTGTGCCACCACGCCCAGCTCCCCTTTTTTTTTTTTTTTTCTTTTTGTGACAGGGTAGCCCAGGTTCTCCTGGAACCTGCTCTGTAGACCAGGACAACCTCAGACTACCAGATCTGTTTACCTGTGCCAGGCAATTTTATTTTTTTCTTTTTTAGAAAACAAGTAACAAGTCCTCAAAACTACAATAACAAAACTAAAGTCAGTCACACAAAGGAAAAGAAACAAACTGAAAAGTTCTTAAACTATGTTTACAGGCAGGTCTGCATGGTGGGAAAGCACGGGGTGGGGGTGGGGGTGGGGGTGGGGTACACAGACTCATCACTACTTTTGTTTTAATAATATATTTTTTTATCTTAGTACACTGGTGTTCTGGCTGCATGTACGTCTGTGAGGGTGTCAGATACCCTAGAACTGGAATTACAGACAGTTGAGAGCTACCACGTGGGTGCTGGGAATTGAACCCAGGTCCTCTGGAAGGATAGCCAGTGCTCTTAGCTGCTGAGCCATCTCACCAGCTCTACTACTTTCTGAATTTTTTTTTTTTTTTCTAGACAAGTTCTCAGTAGGTAGTCATGATTGTTTTGGAATTCGGTAGGTAGACCAAGCTGGCTCTGAAGTCACATAATTCTGCCTGTTTTTACCTTCTGAGTATTTGACTAAGGTGTGTGAAATTGTTCCTAGACAAATACGATTTTTTTTTTTCAGGATTGATGTATATATCTGAGGGTCTTGTCTACATGTATGTATGTGGATTGTGTGTGCCTGGTACCAGGACAGGGAGTGGGATCCCCTGGAACTGGAGATAGAGGGTTGTGAGCAGTCCCATGGGTGCTGGGAACTGAGCGTGGGTCCTCTAAAAGCGCTGCACAGCAAGTGCTTTCAACAGCTGAGCCCCTCTCCAGCTCCTAGCTAGCTCTTGAGCTCACAAGAATCCTGCATTGCTAACAAGCAGTGCTAGCCAAGCATGTGACCACTGCCTCAGACACTTGGGAGGCTGAGGCAAGGTCGTTATTGAGGTCAATATGAAGAAAAAGTAAAAGATACCACAAGAATGTCCTTTCAAAGATCCCAGATCAGATGTATACCTCTCCCTCTCCCCCCTCCCTCCCCCCTTCTCTCTCTCTCTCTCTCTCACACACACACACACACACACACACAGAATTTTCTTTTCCGAGACATGCTTCCTGTAACTCCTTCTGTAGACCAAGCTGGCATTGAACTCAGAGATCCATCTTCTTTTAAGAGTTGGGATTTAATGGGTGTGCCACCACTGCCTGGTCACCTTGCAGTTTTTTGTTTTTTGTTTTGAGACAGGGTACCACTATGCAGCCCAGGCTGGCCTAAGCCCTTCAGTTTTGCTAACCAGACCTCCCAAATGCTGGCATTTCAGGCTGTGCCACCATACCAAGTTTCAGCCCCTATTTTTTTTTTTTTTTTTTTTTGAGACAGGGTTTCTCTGTGTAGCCCTGGCTGTCCTGGAACTCACTCTGTAGACCAGGTTGTCCTGGAACTCAGAAATCCGCCTGCCTCTGCCTCCCAAGTGCTGGGATTAAAGGCGTGCGCCACCAAGTCCGGCTCGCAGTCAGCATTCTTTTTTTTTTTTGAGACAGGGTTTCTCTGTGTAGCCCTGGTTGTCCTGGAACTCACTCTGTAGACCAGGCTGGCCTCGAACTCAGAAATCCGCCTGCCTCCCGAGTGCTGGGATTAAAGGCGTGCGCCACCACCCGGCAACAGCGCAGTCAGCATTCTTAACCAAGCCATCTGTCTCTTCAGCTCCCATATCTTTCTTTTCTCTTCCTCCATCCTTCCTTCCTTTCTTTGATGGTGGTAGGTGGGCCTCTGGAGCCATCTTCGTTCTGGCACTATCTTCCTCCCCCTTTCTAGCACCTCCCCCACCCGTCCTCCCTCCCCCCCACCTCCACCCCTCCCCATCAGTCCTCCCCTCCCCCATATCCTTCCCGCTCCATCAGTCCTCCCCTCCCCCATCTGCTTTGCTCATTTCCTTTGTTTTAGACTTTAGATTTTTTAGAGACAGGTTTTCTCTGCCTTGTCCTGGCTGTCCTGGAACTCATTCTATAGACCAGGCTGGCCTCAAATTCAAAGATCTGCCTGCCTCTGCCTCCCTAGTGCTGGGATTAAAGGCGTGCGCCGCCACGCCCGGTGCTGCTCTCTTTTAAAGTAACAAACCAGAAGTCTAGGAATTAGACCAGCCACTGGACTGCTTGCTCTGAAGGCACGGAAGCTTTGACTCTTAGCACATAATAAGGGTAGCCAAATCTGGCTTGGTGGTGATGATGACACTTGGCTGCCTGGCTGCCTGCCTCCCTCCTTTCTTCCTTTTTTCTTTTTTTTGTTTTGTTTTTGTTTTTGTTTTTCAAGACAGGGTTTCTCTGTGTAGCCCTGGCTGTCCTGGAACTCACTNTGTAGACCAGGCTGGCCTCGAACTCAGAAATCCACCTGCCTCTGCCTCCCGAGTGCTGGGATTAAAGGCCTGCGCCACCAGGCCCGGCTTTTTTTTTTTTTTTTTTTTTTTTTTAATCAATACAATGTTCAGGTGTTGTAGAGATGGTTAAACATTTAAGAGAGCTTACTGCTTGTCTTAGTTAGGATTTTACTGCTGTGAACAGACACCATGACCAAGGCAACTCTAATAAGGACAACATTTAATTGGGTCTGGCTTACAGGTTCAGAGGTTCAGTCCATTATCATCAAGGCAGGAGGAGCATGGCAGCATCCGCAGGCAGGCATGGTGCAGGAGGAGCTGAGAGTTCTACATCTTCATCTGAAGGCTGCTAGGACAAGGGTATTAAAGCCCCCCGCCCACAGTGACATACCCACCCCAAAAGGCCACACCTCCTAATAGTATCACTCCCTGGCCCAAGCATATATAAACCATCACATTGCTCTACCAGAAGACTGGAATTCAGTGCCCAGCACCCTTATTAGCAGCATGAGAAATTCCTGTAACTCCAATTTCAAGGAATCTTAACACCCTCTTCTGGTTTCATTGGAGACCTGTACACACACCTGTACAACACAATAAATCTTTAGATGAATTTGTGTTACACTTTACATTTATTTGTGTGTATGTGTGATGAACTCTTGCTGCCACAGAATTTGCTTATCTCCTTCCACCATGTGGATCCCAGGAATTGAACTAAAAATTCAGATTTAGTAGCAAGTGCCTTTACCTTGCAGAGCAATCTATGCCCAGTCATTAAAAATTTTTTTGAAGCCTCCCTAATAATTTTATTATAAACAGAAAGGGTATTAAGGAGTTCCTTCTGGTCCTCATTTTTACATTATAAAATCTCCCATCTTTGTTTAGGGGAGCTCTTCTCAGTTTTGGAGGGCCCATAGTTAATCTTCACTTCCACATCCCAGGAGTAGAAGGTCACAAACAGATCTTCGATGTTGTTTGAACAGTGGAGCTCTGAAAAGCAGAGGGGTCTCTGGTCTTCCCAGGATGCTGTAGGTCACTTGTGGGGGGAGAGGAGTGTGTGTGTATGTGGCTCATCCCTGAAGTATCCGAGCCCCAAGGGATCAGCCTCTTCAGCAGCCTGTCCAGAATGGATTCATGTTTCTAGAATGATCTTTTCTGTTGTTTTTTTCCCTCCTATGAATAAAAGGGCAGTATCTAGAATTGCATCCTATCTTTATCATTAAGATCCAGGAATGGTTACTCAGATTGGAAGCACACATATATATATATATGTATATATGCTTCCTTTTTTTTTTTTTTTTT